>NW_027478755.1:0-300000 GCF_051014685.1 Ptiloglossa arizonensis | reverse complement strand
GCTAAGAAATGGTTGAGAAGGCATACAATTTTTCGCAATTCTGCTGATCCAAACGCTTAACCAGAATGGCCTAGGGAAAAAATACACATACCGCTGTAGTCGAGCGAGTTTCTACTTTCAGATGCATTAGGAATTTTTGGGTTAGGTCAATCCGTTCGCGAGATATGGCGGTTTGAAGCCAAGAAATGGTTGAGAAGGGAAAAAATTTTTCGCAATTCTGCTGCTCCAAACGCTTAACCAGAATGGCCTAAGGAAAAAATACACATACCGTTGTAATCGGGCGAGTTTCTACTTTCAGACGCAACAGGAATTTTTGGGTTAGGTCAATCCGTTCGCGAGATATGGGAGTTTGAAGCCAAGAAATGGTTGAGAAGGCAAAAAATTTTTCGCAATTCTGCTACTCCAAACGCTTAACCAGAATGACCTAGGGAAAAAATACACATACCGTTGTAATCGGGCGAGTTTCTACTTTCAGATGCAATAGGAATTTTTGGGTTATGTCAATCCGTTCGCGAGATATGGGAGTTTGAAGCCAAGAAATGGTTGAGAAGGCAAAACATTTTTCGCAATTTTGCTGCTCCATACGCTTAACCAGAATGGCCTAGTGAAAAAATACGCATATCGTTGTAATCGGGCGAGTTTCTACTTTCAGACTCAGCAGGAATTTTTGGGGTTGGTCAATCCGTTCGCGAGATATGGGACTTTGAAGCTAAGAAATGGTTGAGAAGACAAAAAATTTTTCGCAATTCTGCTGCTCCAAACGCTTAACCAGAATGGGCTAGGGAAAAAATACACATACCGTTGTAATCGGGCGAGTTTCTACTTTCACACGCAACAGGAATTTTTGGGTTAGGTCAATCCGTTCGCGAGATATGGCAGATTGAAGCCAAGAAATGTTTGATAAGGCAAACAATTTTTCGCAATTCTGCTGCTCCAAACGCTTAACCAGAATGGCCTAGGGAAAAAATACACATACCGTTGTAATCGGGCGAGTTTCTACTTTCAGGTGCAATAGGAATTTTTGGGTTAGGTCAATCCGTCGCGAGATATGGGAGTTTGAAACCAAGAAATGGTTGAGAAGACAACTAATTTTTCGCACTTATGCTGCTCCAAACGCTTAACCAGAATGACCTAGGGAAAAAATACACATACCGTTGTAATCGGGCGAGTTTCTACTTTCAGATGCAATAGGAATTTTTGGGTTATGTCAATCCGTTCGCGAGATATGGGAGTTTGAAGCCAAGAAATGGTTGAGAAGGCAAAACATTTTTCGCAATTTTGCTGCTCCATACGCTTAACCAGAATGGCCTAGTGAAAAAATACGCATATCGTTGTAATCGGGCGAGTTTCTACTTTCAGACTCAGCAGGAATTTTTGGGTTTGGTCAATCCGTTCGCGAGATATGGGACTTTGAAGCTAAGAAATGGTTGAGAAGACAAAAAATTTTTCGCAATTCTGCTGCTCCAAACGCTTAACCAGAATGGGCTAGGGAAAAAATACACATACCGTTGTAATCGGGCGAGTTTCTACTTTCACACGCAACAGGAATTTTTGGGTTAGGTCAATCCGTTCGCGAGATATGGCAGATTGAAGCCAAGAAATGTTTGATAAGCCAAACAATTTTTCGCAATTCTGCTGCTCCAAACGCTTAACCAGAATGGCCTAGTGAAAAAATACGCATATCGTTGTAATCGGGCGAGTTTCTACTTTCAGACGCAACAGGAATTTTTGGGTTAGGTCAATCCGTTCGCGAGATATGGGAGTTTGAAGCCAAGAAATGGTTGAGAAGGCAAAAAATTTTTCGCAATTCTGCTACTCCAAACGCTTAACCAGAATGACCTAGGGAAAAAATACACATACCGTTGTAACCGGGCGAGTTTCTACTTTCAGATGCAATAGGAATTTTTGGGTTATGTCAATCCGTTCGCGAGATATGGGAGTTTGAAGCCAAGAAATGGTTGAGAAGGCAAAACATTTTTCGCAATTTTGCTGCTCCATACGCTTAACCAGAATGGCCTAGTGAAAAAATACGCATATCGTTGTAATCGGGCGAGTTTCTACTTTCAGACTCAGCAGGAATTTTTGGGTTTGGTCAATCCGTTCGCGAGATATGGGACTTTGAAGCTAAGAAATGGTTGAGAAGACAAAAAATTTTTCGCAATTCTGCTGCTCCAAACGCTTAACCAGAATGGCCTAGGGATAAAATACACATGCCGTTGTAATCGGGCGAGTTTCTACTTTGAGATGCAACAGGATTTTTTGGGTTAGTTCAATCCGTTCGCGAGATATGGGAGTTTGAAGCTGAGAAATGGTTGAGAAGACAACAAATTTTTCGCACTTCTGCTGCTCCAAACGCTTAACCAGAATGGCCTAGGGAAAAAATACACATACCGTTGTAATCGGACGAGTTTCTACTTTCAGGTGCAATAGGAAATTTTGGGTTAGGTCAATCCGTCGCGAGATATGGGAGTTTGAAGCCAAGAAATGGTTGAGAAGGCGAAAAATTTTTCGCACTTCTGCTGCTCCAAACGCTTAACCAGAATGTCCTAGTGAAAAAATACACATACCGTTGTAATCGGACGAGTTTCTACTTTCAGAAGCAGAAGGAATTTTTGGGTTTGGTCAATCCGTTCGCGAGATATGGGACTTTGAAGCTGAGAAATGGTTCAGAAGACAACAAATTTTTCGCAATTCTGCTGCTCCAAACGCTTAACCAGAATGGGCTAGGGAAAAAATACACATACCGTTGTAATCGGGCGAGTTTCTACTTTCACACGCAACAGGAATTTTTGGGTTAGTTCAATCCGTTCGCAAGATATGGGAGTTTGAAGCCAAGAAATGGTTGAGAAGGCAAAAAATTTTTCGCTCTTCTGCTGCTCCAAACGCTTAACCAGAATGGCCTAGGGATAAAATACACATGCCGTTGTAATCGGGCGAGTTTCTACTTTGAGATGCAACAGAATTTTTTGGGTTAGTTCAATCCGTTCGCGAGATATGGGAGTTTGAAGCTGAGAAATGGTTGAGAAGACAACAAATTTTTCGCACTTCTGCTGCTCCAAACGCTTAACCAGAATGGCCTAGGGAAAAAATACACATACCGTTGTAATCGGACGAGTTTCTACTTTCAGGTGCAATAGGAAATTTTGGGTTAGGTCAATCCGTCGCGAGATATGGGACTTTGAAGCCAAGAAATGGTTGAGAAGGCGAAAAATTTTTCGCACTTCTGCTGCTCCAAACGCTTAACCAGAATGTCCTAGTGAAAAAATACATATACCGTTGAAATCGGGCGAGTTTCTACTTTCACACGCAACAGGAATTTTTGGGTTAGGTCAATCCGTTCGCGAGATATGGGAGTTTGAAGCTAAGAAATGGTTGAGAAGGCATACAATTTTTCGCAATTCTGCTGATCCAAACGCTTAACCAGAATGGCCTAGGGAAAAAATACACATACCGCTGTAGTCGAGCGAGTTTCTACTTTCAGATGCATTAGGAATTTTTGGGTTAGGTCAATCCGTTCGCGAGATATGGCGGTTTGAAGCCAAGAAATGGTGGAGAAGGGAAAAAATTTTTCGCAATTCTGCTGCTCCAAACGCTTAACCAGAATGGCCTAAGGAAAAAATACACATACCGTTGTAATCGGGCGAGTTTCTACTTTCAGACGCAACAGGAATTTTTGGGTTAGGTCAATCCGTTCGCGAGATATGGGAGTTTGAAGCCAAGAAATGGTTGAGAAGGCAAAAAATTTTTCGCAATTCTGCTACTCCAAACGCTTAACCAGAATGACCTAGGGAAAAAATACACATACCGTTGTAATCGGGCGAGTTTCTACTTTCAGATGCAATAGGAATTTTTGGGTTATGTCAATCCGTTCGCGAGATATGGGAGTTTGAAGCCAAGAAATGGTTGAGAAGGCAAAACATTTTTCGCAATTTTGCTGCTCCATACGCTTAACCAGAATGGCCTAGTGAAAAAATACGCATATCGTTGTAATCGGGCGAGTTTCTACTTTCAGGCTCAGCAGGAATTTTTGGGTTTGGTCAATCCGTTCGCGAGATATGGGACTTTGAAGCTAAGAAATGGTTGAGAAGACAAAAAATTTTTCGTAATTCTGCTGCTCCAAACGCTTAACCAGAATGGGCTAGGGAAAAAATACACATACCGTTGTAATCGGGCGAGTTTCTACTTTCACACGCAACAGGAATTTTTGGGTTAGGTCAATCCGTTCGCGAGATATGGCAGATTGAAGCCAAGAAATGTTTGATAAGGCAAACAATTTTTCGCAATTCTGCTGCTCCAAACGCTTAACCAGAATGGCCTAGGGAAAAAATACACATACCGTTGTAATCGGGCGAGTTTCTACTTTCAGGTGCAATAGGAATTTTTGGGTTAGGTCAATCCGTCGCGAGATATGGGAGTTTGAAACCAAGAAATGGTTGAGAAGACAACTAATTTTTCGCACTTATGCTGCTCCAAACGCTTAACCAGAATGGCCCAGGGAAAAAATACACATACCGTTGTAATCGGGCGAGCTTCTACTTTCAGACGCAACAGGAATTTTTGGGTTAGGTCAATCCGTTCGCGAGATATGGGAGTTTGAAGCCAAGAAATGGTTGAGAAGGCAAAAAATTTTTCGCAATTCTGCTACTCCAAACGCTTAACCAGAATGACCTAGGGAAAAAATACACATACCGTTGTAATCGGGCGAGTTTCTACTTTCAGATGCAATAGGAATTTTTGGGTTATGTCAATCCGTTCGCGAGATATGGGAGTTTGAAGCCAAGAAATGGTTGAGAAGGCAAGACATTTTTCGCAATTTTGCTGCTCCATACGCTTAACCAGAATGGCCTAGTGAAAAAATACGCATATCGTTGTAATCGGGCGAGTTTCTACTTTCAGTCTCAGCAGGAATTTTTGGGTTTGGTCAATCCGTTCGCGAGATATGGGACTTTGAAGCTAAGAAATGGTTGAGAAGACAAAAAATTTTTCGCAATTCTGCTGCTCCAAACGCTTAACCAGAATGGGCTAGGGAAAAAATACACATACCGTTGTAATCGGGCGAGTTTCTACTTTCACACGCAACAGGAATTTTTGGGTTAGGTCAATCCGTTCGCGAGATATGGCAGATTGAAGCCAAGAAATGTTTGACAAGGCAAACAATTTTTCGCAATTCTGCTGCTCCAAACGCTTAACCAGAATGGCCTAGTGAAAAAATACGCATATCGTTGTAATCGGGCGAGTTTCTACTTTCAGACGCAACAGGAATTTTTGGGTTAGGTCAATCCGTTCGCGAGATATGGGAGTTTGAAGCCAAGAAATGGTTGAGAAGGCAAAAAATTTTTCGCAATTCTGCTACTCCAAACGCTTAACCAGAATGACCTAGGGAAAAAATACACATACCGTTGTAATCGGGCTAGTTTCTACTTTCAGATGCAATAGGAATTTTTGGGTTATGTCAATCCGTTCGCGAGATATGGGAGTTTGAAGCCAAGAAATGGTTGAGAAGGCAAAACATTTTTCGCAATTTTGCTGCTCCATACGCTTAACCAGAATGGCCTAGTGAAAAAATACGCATATCGTTGTAATCGGGCGAGTTTCTACTTTCAGACTCAGCAGGAATTTTTGGGTTTGGTCAATCCGTTCGCGAGATATGGGACTTTGAAGCTAAGAAATGGTTGAGAAGACAAAAAATTTTTCGCAATTCTGCTGCTCCAAACGCTTAACCAGAATGGGCTAGGGAAAAAATACACATACCGTTGTAATCGGGCGAGTTTCTACTTTCACACGCAACAGGAATTTTTGGGTTAGGTCAATCCGTTCGCGAGATATGGCAGATTGAAGCCAAGAAATGTTTGATAAGGCAAACAATTTTTCGCAATTCTGCTGCTCCAAACGCTTAACCAGAATGGCCTAGGGAAAAAATACACATACCGTTGTAATCGGGCGAGTTTCTACTTTCAGGTGCAATAGGAATTTTTGGGTTAGGTCAATCCGTCGCGAGATATGGGAGTTTGAAACCAAGAAATGGTTGAGAAGACAACTAATTTTTCGCACTTATGCTGCTCCAAACGCTTAACCAGAATGGCCCAGGGAAAAAATACACATACCGTTGTAATCGGGCGAGTTTCTACTTTCAGACACAACAGGAATTTTTGGGTTAGGTCAATCCGTTCGCGAGATATGGGAGTTTGAAGCCAAGAAATGGTTGAGAAGGCAAAAAATTTTTCGCAATTCTGCTACTCCAAACGCTTAACCAGAATGACCTAGGGAAAAAATACACATACCGTTGTAATCGGGCGAGTTTCTACTTTCAGATGCAATAGGAATTTTTGGGTTATGTCAATCCGTTCGCGAGATATGGGAGTTTGAAGCCAAGAAATGGTTGAGAAGGCAAAACATTTTTCGCAATTCTGCTGCTCCAAACGCTTAACCAGAATGGGCTAGGGAAAAAATACACATACCGTTGTAATCGGGCGAGTTTCTACTTTCACACGCAACAGGAATTTTTGGGTTAGGTCAATCCGTTCGCGAGATATGGCAGATTGAAGCCAAGAAATGTTTGATAAGGCAAACAATTTTTCGCAATTCTGCTGCTCCAAACGCTTAACCAGAATGGCCTAGGGAAAAAATACACATACCGTTGTAATCGGGCGAGTTTCTACTTTCAGGTGCAATAGGAATTTTTGGGTTAGGTCAATCCGTCGCGAGATATGGGAGTTTGAAACCATGAAATGGTTGAGAAGGCAAAAAATTTTTCGCACTTCTGCTGCTCCAAACGCTTAACCAGAATGTGCTAGGGAAAAAATACGCATACCGTTGTAATCGGGAGAGTTTCTACTTTCAGACTCAGCAGGAATTTTTGGGTTTGGTCAATCCGTTCGCGAGATATGGGACTTTGAAGCTAAGAAATGGTTGAGAAGGCAACAAATTTTTCGCAATTCTGCTGCTCCAAACGCTTAACCAGAATGGGCTAGGGAAAAAATACACATACCGTTGTATTCGGGCGAGTTTCTACTTTCACACGCAACAGGAATTTTTGGGTTTGGTCAATCCGTTCGCGAGATATGGCAGATTGAAGCCAAGAAATGGTTGATAAGGCAAAAAATTTTTCGCAATTCTGCTGCTCCAAACGCTTAACCAGAATGGCCTAGGGAAAAAATAAACACACCGTTGTAATCGGGCGAGTTTCTACTTTCAGATGCAACAGGAATTTTTGGGTTAGGTCAATCCGTTCGCGAGATATGGTAGCTTGAAGCTAAGAAATGGTTGAGAAGACAACAAATTTTTCGCATTTCTGCTGCTCCAAACGCTTAACCAGAATGTGCTAGGGAAAAAATACGCATACCGTTGTAATCGGGAGAGTTTCTACTTTCAGATGCAATAGGAATTTTTGGGTTATGTCAATCCGTTCGCGAGATATGGGAGTTTGAAGCCAAGAAATGGTTGAGAAGGCAAGACATTTTTCGCAATTTTGCTGCTCCATACGCTTAACCAGAATGGCCTAGTGAAAAAATACGCATATCGTTGTAATCGGGCGAGTTTCTACTTTCAGTCTCAGCAGGAATTTTTGGGTTTGGTCAATCCGTTCGCGAGATATGGGACTTTGAAGCTAAGAAATGGTTGAGAAGACAAAAAATTTTTCGCAATTCTGCTGCTCCAAACGCTTAACCAGAATGGGCTAGGGAAAAAATACACATACCGTTGTAATCGGGCGAGTTTCTACTTTCACACGCAACAGGAATTTTTGGGTTAGGTCAATCCGTTCGCGAGATATGGCAGATTGAAGCCAAGAAATGTTTGACAAGGCAAACAATTTTTCGCAATTCTGCTGCTCCAAACGCTTAACCAGAATGGCCTAGTGAAAAAATACGCATATCGTTGTAATCGGGCGAGTTTCTACTTTCAGACGCAACAGGAATTTTTGGGTTAGGTCAATCCGTTCGCGAGATATGGGAGTTTGAAGCCAAGAAATGGTTGAGAAGGCAAAAAATTTTTCGCAATTCTGCTACTCCAAACGCTTAACCAGAATGACCTAGGGAAAAAATACGCATATCGTTGTAATCGGGCGAGTTTCTACTTTCAGACGCAACAGGAATTTTTGGGTTATGTCAATCCGTTCGCGAGATATGGGAGTTTGAAGCCAAGAAATGGTTGAGAAGGCAAGACATTTTTCGCAATTTTGCTGCTCCATACGCTTAACCAGAATGGCCTAGTGAAAAAATACGCATATCGTTGTAATCGGGCGAGTTTCTACTTTCAGTCTCAGCAGGAATTTTTGGGTTAGGTCAATCCGTTCGCGAGATATGGGAGTTTGAAGCCAAGAAATGGTTGAGAAGGCAAAAAATTTTTCGCAATTCTGCTACTCCAAACGCTTAACCAGAATGACCTAGGGAAAAAATACACATACCGTTGTAACCGGGCGAGTTTCTACTTTCAGATGCAATAGGAATTTTTGGGTTATGTCAATCCGTTCGCGAGATATGGGAGTTTGAAGCCAAGAAATGGTTGAGAAGGCAAAACATTTTTCGCAATTTTGCTGCTCCATACGCTTAACCAGAATGGCCTAGTGAAAAAATACGCATATCGTTGTAATCGGGCGAGTTTCTACTTTCAGACTCAGCAGGAATTTTTGGGTTTGGTCAATCCGTTCGCGAGATATGGGACTTTGAAGCTAAGAAATGGTTGAGAAGACAAAAAATTTTTCGCAATTCTGCTGCTCCAAACGCTTAACCAGAATGGCCTAGGGATAAAATACACATGCCGTTGTAATCGGGCGAGTTTCTACTTTGAGATGCAACAGGATTTTTTGGGTTAGTTCAATCCGTTCGCGAGATATGGGAGTTTGAAGCTGAGAAATGGTTGAGAAGACAACAAATTTTTCGCACTTCTGCTGCTCCAAACGCTTAACCAGAATGGCCTAGGGAAAAAATACACATACCGTTGTAATCGGACGAGTTTCTACTTTCAGGTGCAATAGGAAATTTTGGGTTAGGTCAATCCGTCGCGAGATATGGGAGTTTGAAGCCAAGAAATGGTTGAGAAGGCGAAAAATTTTTCGCACTTCTGCTGCTCCAAACGCTTAACCAGAATGTCCTAGTGAAAAAATACACATACCGTTGTAATCGGACGAGTTTCTACTTTCAGAAGCAGAAGGAATTTTTGGGTTTGGTCAATCCGTTCGCGAGATATGGGACTTTGAAGCTGAGAAATGGTTCAGAAGACAACAAATTTTTCGCAATTCTGCTGCTCCAAACGCTTAACCAGAATGGGCTAGGGAAAAAATACACATACCGTTGTAATCGGGCGAGTTTCTACTTTCACACGCAACAGGAATTTTTGGGTTAGTTCAATCCGTTCGCAAGATATGGGAGTTTGAAGCCAAGAAATGGTTGAGAAGGCAAAAAATTTTTCGCTCTTCTGCTGCTCCAAACGCTTAACCAGAATGGCCTAGGGATAAAATACACATGCCGTTGTAATCGGGCGAGTTTCTACTTTGAGATGCAACAGAATTTTTTGGGTTAGTTCAATCCGTTCGCGAGATATGGGAGTTTGAAGCTGAGAAATGGTTGAGAAGACAACAAATTTTTCGCACTTCTGCTGCTCCAAACGCTTAACCAGAATGGCCTAGGGAAAAAATACACATACCGTTGTAATCGGACGAGTTTCTACTTTCAGGTGCAATAGGAAATTTTGGGTTAGGTCAATCCGTCGCGAGATATGGGACTTTGAAGCCAAGAAATGGTTGAGAAGGCGAAAAATTTTTCGCACTTCTGCTGCTCCAAACGCTTAACCAGAATGTCCTAGTGAAAAAATACATATACCGTTGAAATCGGGCGAGTTTCTACTTTCACACGCAACAGGAATTTTTGGGTTAGGTCAATCCGTTCGCGAGATATGGGAGTTTGAAGCTAAGAAATGGTTGAGAAGGCATACAATTTTTCGCAATTCTGCTGATCCAAACGCTTAACCAGAATGGCCTAGGGAAAAAATACACATACCGCTGTAGTCGAGCGAGTTTCTACTTTCAGATGCATTAGGAATTTTTGGGTTAGGTCAATCCGTTCGCGAGATATGGCGGTTTGAAGCCAAGAAATGGTGGAGAAGGGAAAAAATTTTTCGCAATTCTGCTGCTCCAAACGCTTAACCAGAATGGCCTAAGGAAAAAATACACATACCGTTGTAATCGGGCGAGTTTCTACTTTCAGACGCAACAGGAATTTTTGGGTTAGGTCAATCCGTTCGCGAGATATGGGAGTTTGAAGCCAAGAAATGGTTGAGAAGGCAAAAAATTTTTCGCAATTCTGCTACTCCAAACGCTTAACCAGAATGACCTAGGGAAAAAATACACATACCGTTGTAATCGGGCGAGTTTCTACTTTCAGATGCAATAGGAATTTTTGGGTTATGTCAATCCGTTCGCGAGATATGGGAGTTTGAAGCCAAGAAATGGTTGAGAAGGCAAAACATTTTTCGCAATTTTGCTGCTCCATACGCTTAACCAGAATGGCCTAGTGAAAAAATACGCATATCGTTGTAATCGGGCGAGTTTCTACTTTCAGGCTCAGCAGGAATTTTTGGGTTTGGTCAATCCGTTCGCGAGATATGGGACTTTGAAGCTAAGAAATGGTTGAGAAGACAAAAAATTTTTCGTAATTCTGCTGCTCCAAACGCTTAACCAGAATGGGCTAGGGAAAAAATACACATACCGTTGTAATCGGGCGAGTTTCTACTTTCACACGCAACAGGAATTTTTGGGTTAGGTCAATCCGTTCGCGAGATATGGCAGATTGAAGCCAAGAAATGTTTGATAAGGCAAACAATTTTTCGCAATTCTGCTGCTCCAAACGCTTAACCAGAATGGCCTAGGGAAAAAATACACATACCGTTGTAATCGGGCGAGTTTCTACTTTCAGGTGCAATAGGAATTTTTGGGTTAGGTCAATCCGTCGCGAGATATGGGAGTTTGAAACCAAGAAATGGTTGAGAAGACAACTAATTTTTCGCACTTATGCTGCTCCAAACGCTTAACCAGAATGGCCCAGGGAAAAAATACACATACCGTTGTAATCGGGCGAGCTTCTACTTTCAGACGCAACAGGAATTTTTGGGTTAGGTCAATCCGTTCGCGAGATATGGGAGTTTGAAGCCAAGAAATGGTTGAGAAGGCAAAAAATTTTTCGCAATTCTGCTACTCCAAACGCTTAACCAGAATGACCTAGGGAAAAAATACACATACCGTTGTAATCGGGCGAGTTTCTACTTTCAGATGCAATAGGAATTTTTGGGTTATGTCAATCCGTTCGCGAGATATGGGAGTTTGAAGCCAAGAAATGGTTGAGAAGGCAAGACATTTTTCGCAATTTTGCTGCTCCATACGCTTAACCAGAATGGCCTAGTGAAAAAATACGCATATCGTTGTAATCGGGCGAGTTTCTACTTTCAGTCTCAGCAGGAATTTTTGGGTTTGGTCAATCCGTTCGCGAGATATGGGACTTTGAAGCTAAGAAATGGTTGAGAAGACAAAAAATTTTTCGCAATTCTGCTGCTCCAAACGCTTAACCAGAATGGGCTAGGGAAAAAATACACATACCGTTGTAATCGGGCGAGTTTCTACTTTCACACGCAACAGGAATTTTTGGGTTAGGTCAATCCGTTCGCGAGATATGGCAGATTGAAGCCAAGAAATGTTTGACAAGGCAAACAATTTTTCGCAATTCTGCTGCTCCAAACGCTTAACCAGAATGGCCTAGTGAAAAAATACGCATATCGTTGTAATCGGGCGAGTTTCTACTTTCAGACGCAACAGGAATTTTTGGGTTAGGTCAATCCGTTCGCGAGATATGGGAGTTTGAAGCCAAGAAATGGTTGAGAAGGCAAAAAATTTTTCGCAATTCTGCTACTCCAAACGCTTAACCAGAATGACCTAGGGAAAAAATACACATACCGTTGTAATCGGGCTAGTTTCTACTTTCAGATGCAATAGGAATTTTTGGGTTATGTCAATCCGTTCGCGAGATATGGGAGTTTGAAGCCAAGAAATGGTTGAGAAGGCAAAACATTTTTCGCAATTTTGCTGCTCCATACGCTTAACCAGAATGGCCTAGTGAAAAAATACGCATATCGTTGTAATCGGGCGAGTTTCTACTTTCAGACTCAGCAGGAATTTTTGGGTTTGGTCAATCCGTTCGCGAGATATGGGACTTTGAAGCTAAGAAATGGTTGAGAAGACAAAAAATTTTTCGCAATTCTGCTGCTCCAAACGCTTAACCAGAATGGGCTAGGGAAAAAATACACATACCGTTGTAATCGGGCGAGTTTCTACTTTCACACGCAACAGGAATTTTTGGGTTAGGTCAATCCGTTCGCGAGATATGGCAGATTGAAGCCAAGAAATGTTTGATAAGGCAAACAATTTTTCGCAATTCTGCTGCTCCAAACGCTTAACCAGAATGGCCTAGGGAAAAAATACACATACCGTTGTAATCGGGCGAGTTTCTACTTTCAGGTGCAATAGGAATTTTTGGGTTAGGTCAATCCGTCGCGAGATATGGGAGTTTGAAACCAAGAAATGGTTGAGAAGACAACTAATTTTTCGCACTTATGCTGCTCCAAACGCTTAACCAGAATGGCCCAGGGAAAAAATACACATACCGTTGTAATCGGGCGAGTTTCTACTTTCAGACACAACAGGAATTTTTGGGTTAGGTCAATCCGTTCGCGAGATATGGGAGTTTGAAGCCAAGAAATGGTTGAGAAGGCAAAAAATTTTTCGCAATTCTGCTACTCCAAACGCTTAACCAGAATGACCTAGGGAAAAAATACACATACCGTTGTAATCGGGCGAGTTTCTACTTTCAGATGCAATAGGAATTTTTGGGTTATGTCAATCCGTTCGCGAGATATGGGAGTTTGAAGCCAAGAAATGGTTGAGAAGGCAAAACATTTTTCGCAATTCTGCTGCTCCAAACGCTTAACCAGAATGGGCTAGGGAAAAAATACACATACCGTTGTAATCGGGCGAGTTTCTACTTTCACACGCAACAGGAATTTTTGGGTTAGGTCAATCCGTTCGCGAGATATGGCAGATTGAAGCCAAGAAATGTTTGATAAGGCAAACAATTTTTCGCAATTCTGCTGCTCCAAACGCTTAACCAGAATGGCCTAGGGAAAAAATACACATACCGTTGTAATCGGGCGAGTTTCTACTTTCAGGTGCAATAGGAATTTTTGGGTTAGGTCAATCCGTCGCGAGATATGGGAGTTTGAAACCATGAAATGGTTGAGAAGGCAAAAAATTTTTCGCACTTCTGCTGCTCCAAACGCTTAACCAGAATGTGCTAGGGAAAAAATACGCATACCGTTGTAATCGGGAGAGTTTCTACTTTCAGACTCAGCAGGAATTTTTGGGTTTGGTCAATCCGTTCGCGAGATATGGGACTTTGAAGCTAAGAAATGGTTGAGAAGGCAACAAATTTTTCGCAATTCTGCTGCTCCAAACGCTTAACCAGAATGGGCTAGGGAAAAAATACACATACCGTTGTATTCGGGCGAGTTTCTACTTTCACACGCAACAGGAATTTTTGGGTTTGGTCAATCCGTTCGCGAGATATGGCAGATTGAAGCCAAGAAATGGTTGATAAGGCAAAAAATTTTTCGCAATTCTGCTGCTCCAAACGCTTAACCAGAATGGCCTAGGGAAAAAATAAACACACCGTTGTAATCGGGCGAGTTTCTACTTTCAGATGCAACAGGAATTTTTGGGTTAGGTCAATCCGTTCGCGAGATATGGTAGCTTGAAGCTAAGAAATGGTTGAGAAGACAACAAATTTTTCGCACTTCTGCTGCTCCAAACGCTTAACCAGAATGTGCTAGGGAAAAAATACGCATACCGTTGTAATCGGGAGAGTTTCTACTTTCAGATGCAATAGGAATTTTTGGGTTATGTCAATCCGTTCGCGAGATATGGGAGTTTGAAGCCAAGAAATGGTTGAGAAGGCAAGACATTTTTCGCAATTTTGCTGCTCCATACGCTTAACCAGAATGGCCTAGTGAAAAAATACGCATATCGTTGTAATCGGGCGAGTTTCTACTTTCAGTCTCAGCAGGAATTTTTGGGTTTGGTCAATCCGTTCGCGAGATATGGGACTTTGAAGCTAAGAAATGGTTGAGAAGACAAAAAATTTTTCGCAATTCTGCTGCTCCAAACGCTTAACCAGAATGGGCTAGGGAAAAAATACACATACCGTTGTAATCGGGCGAGTTTCTACTTTCACACGCAACAGGAATTTTTGGGTTAGGTCAATCCGTTCGCGAGATATGGCAGATTGAAGCCAAGAAATGTTTGACAAGGCAAACAATTTTTCGCAATTCTGCTGCTCCAAACGCTTAACCAGAATGGCCTAGTGAAAAAATACGCATATCGTTGTAATCGGGCGAGTTTCTACTTTCAGACGCAACAGGAATTTTTGGGTTAGGTCAATCCGTTCGCGAGATATGGGAGTTTGAAGCCAAGAAATGGTTGAGAAGGCAAAAAATTTTTCGCAATTCTGCTACTCCAAACGCTTAACCAGAATGACCTAGGGAAAAAATACGCATATCGTTGTAATCGGGCGAGTTTCTACTTTCAGACGCAACAGGAATTTTTGGGTTATGTCAATCCGTTCGCGAGATATGGGAGTTTGAAGCCAAGAAATGGTTGAGAAGGCAAGACATTTTTCGCAATTTTGCTGCTCCATACGCTTAACCAGAATGGCCTAGTGAAAAAATACGCATATCGTTGTAATCGGGCGAGTTTCTACTTTCAGTCTCAGCAGGAATTTTTGGGTTAGGTCAATCCGTTCGCGAGATATGGGAGTTTGAAGCCAAGAAATGGTTGAGAAGGCAAAAAATTTTTCGCAATTCTGCTACTCCAAACGCTTAACCAGAATGACCTAGGGAAAAAATACACATACCGTTGTAACCGGGCGAGTTTCTACTTTCAGATGCAATAGGAATTTTTGGGTTATGTCAATCCGTTCGCGAGATATGGGAGTTTGAAGCCAAGAAATGGTTGAGAAGGCAAAACATTTTTCGCAATTTTGCTGCTCCATACGCTTAACCAGAATGGCCTAGTGAAAAAATACGCATATCGTTGTAATCGGGCGAGTTTCTACTTTCAGACTCAGCAGGAATTTTTGGGTTTGGTCAATCCGTTCGCGAGATATGGGACTTTGAAGCTAAGAAATGGTTGAGAAGACAAAAAATTTTTCGCAATTCTGCTGCTCCAAACGCTTAACCAGAATGGCCTAGGGATAAAATACACATGCCGTTGTAATCGGGCGAGTTTCTACTTTGAGATGCAACAGGATTTTTTGGGTTAGTTCAATCCGTTCGCGAGATATGGGAGTTTGAAGCTGAGAAATGGTTGAGAAGACAACAAATTTTTCGCACTTCTGCTGCTCCAAACGCTTAACCAGAATGGCCTAGGGAAAAAATACACATACCGTTGTAATCGGACGAGTTTCTACTTTCAGGTGCAATAGGAAATTTTGGGTTAGGTCAATCCGTCGCGAGATATGGGAGTTTGAAGCCAAGAAATGGTTGAGAAGGCGAAAAATTTTTCGCACTTCTGCTGCTCCAAACGCTTAACCAGAATGTCCTAGTGAAAAAATACACATACCGTTGTAATCGGACGAGTTTCTACTTTCAGAAGCAGAAGGAATTTTTGGGTTTGGTCAATCCGTTCGCGAGATATGGGACTTTGAAGCTGAGAAATGGTTCAGAAGACAACAAATTTTTCGCAATTCTGCTGCTCCAAACGCTTAACCAGAATGGGCTAGGGAAAAAATACACATACCGTTGTAATCGGGCGAGTTTCTACTTTCACACGCAACAGGAATTTTTGGGTTAGTTCAATCCGTTCGCAAGATATGGGAGTTTGAAGCCAAGAAATGGTTGAGAAGGCAAAAAATTTTTCGCTCTTCTGCTGCTCCAAACGCTTAACCAGAATGGCCTAGGGATAAAATACACATGCCGTTGTAATCGGGCGAGTTTCTACTTTGAGATGCAACAGAATTTTTTGGGTTAGTTCAATCCGTTCGCGAGATATGGGAGTTTGAAGCTGAGAAATGGTTGAGAAGACAACAAATTTTTCGCACTTCTGCTGCTCCAAACGCTTAACCAGAATGGCCTAGGGAAAAAATACACATACCGTTGTAATCGGACGAGTTTCTACTTTCAGGTGCAATAGGAAATTTTGGGTTAGGTCAATCCGTCGCGAGATATGGGACTTTGAAGCCAAGAAATGGTTGAGAAGGCGAAAAATTTTTCGCACTTCTGCTGCTCCAAACGCTTAACCAGAATGTCCTAGTGAAAAAATACATATACCGTTGAAATCGGGCGAGTTTCTACTTTCACACGCAACAGGAATTTTTGGGTTAGGTCAATCCGTTCGCGAGATATGGGAGTTTGAAGCTAAGAAATGGTTGAGAAGGCATACAATTTTTCGCAATTCTGCTGATCCAAACGCTTAACCAGAATGGCCTAGGGAAAAAATACACATACCGCTGTAGTCGAGCGAGTTTCTACTTTCAGATGCATTAGGAATTTTTGGGTTAGGTCAATCCGTTCGCGAGATATGGCGGTTTGAAGCCAAGAAATGGTGGAGAAGGGAAAAAATTTTTCGCAATTCTGCTGCTCCAAACGCTTAACCAGAATGGCCTAAGGAAAAAATACACATACCGTTGTAATCGGGCGAGTTTCTACTTTCACACGCAACAGGAATTTTTGGGTTAGGTCAATCCGTTCGCGAGATATGGCAGATTGAAGCCAAGAAATGTTTGATAAGGCAAACAATTTTTCGCAATTCTGCTGCTCCAAACGCTTAACCAGAATGGCCTAGGGAAAAAATACACATACCGTTGTAATCGGGCGAGTTTCTACTTTCAGGTGCAATAGGAATTTTTGGGTTAGGTCACTCCGTCGCGAGATATGGGAGTTTGAAACCAAGAAATGGTTGAGAAGGCAAAAAATTTTTCGCACTTCTGCTGCTCCAAACGCTAACCAGAATGGGCTAGGGAAAAAATACACATACCGTTGTAATCGGGCGAGTTTCTACTTTCAGATGCAATAGGAATTTTTGGGATAGGTCAATCCGTTCGCGAGATATGGGAGTTTGAAGCCAAAAAATGGTAGAGAAGGGAAAAAATTGTTCGCAATTCTGCTGCTCCAAACGCTTAACCAGAATGGTCTAAGGAAAAAATACACATACCGTTGTAATCGGGCGAGTTTCTACTTTCAGACGCAACAGGAATTTTTGGGTTAGGTCAATCCGTTCGCGAGATATGGGAGTTTGAAGCCAAGAAATGGTTGAAAAGGCAAAAAATTTTTCGCACTTCTGCTGCTCCAAACGCTTAACCAGAATGGCCTAGGGATAAAATACACATGCCGTTGTAATCGGGCGAGTTTCTACTTTGAGATGCAACAGGAATTTTTGGGTTAGTTCAATCCGTTCGCGAGATATGGGAGTTTGAAGCTGAGAAATGGTTGAGAAGACAACAAATTTTTCGCACTTCTGCTGCTCCAAACGCTTAACCAGAATGGCCTAGGGAAAAAATACACATACCGTTGTAATCGGACGAGTTTCTACTTTCAGGCGCAATAGTAAATTTTGGGTTAGGTCAATCCGTCGCGAGATATGGGAGTTTGAAGCCAAGAAATGGTTGAGAAGGCGAAAAATTTTTCGCACTTCTGCTGCTCCAAACGCTTAACCAGAATGTCCTAGTGAAAAAATACATATACCGTTGTAATCGGGCGAGTTTCTACTTTCACACGCAACAGGAATTTTTGGGTTAGGTCAATCCGTTCGCGAGATATGGGAGTTTGAAGCTAAGTAATGGTTGAGAAGGCATACAATTTTTCGCAATTCTGCTGATCCAAACGCTTAACCAGAATGGCCTAGGGAAAAAATACACATACCGCTGTAGTCGAGCGAGTTTCTACTTTCAGATGCTTTAGGAATTTTTGGGTTAGGTCAATCCGTTCGCGAGATATGGGAGTTTGAAGCCAAGAAATGGTTAAAGAAGGCAAAAAATTTCTCGCAATTCTGCTGCTCCAAACGCTTAACCAGAATGGCCTAGGGAAGAAATACGCATATCGTTGTAATCGGGCGAGTTTCTACTTTCAGACGCAGAAGGAATTTTTGGGTTTGGTCAATCCGTTCGCGAGATATGGGACTTTGAAGCTGAGAAATGGTTGAGAAGACAACAAATTTTTCGCAATTCTGCTGCTCCAAACGCTTAACCAGAATGGGCTAGGGAAAAAATACACATACCGTTGTAATCGGGCGAGTTTCTACTTTCACACGCAACAGGAATTTTTGGGTTAGTTCAATCCGTTCGCAAGATATGGGAGTTTGAAGCCAAGAAATGGTTGAGAAGGCAAAAAATTTTTCGCACTTCTGCTGCTCCAAACGCTTAACCAGAATGGCCTAGGGATAAAATACACATGCCGTTGTAATCGGGCGAGTTTCTACTTTGAGATGCAACAGGAATTTTTGGGTTAGTTCAATCCGTTCGCGAGATATGGGAGTTTGAAGCTGAGAAATGGTTGAGAAGACAACAGATTTTTCGCACTTCTGCTGCTCCAAACGCTTAACCAGAATGGCCTAGGGAAAAAATACACATACCGTTGTAATCGGACGAGTTTCTACTTTCAGGTGCAATAGTAAATTTTGGGTTAGGTCAATCCGTCGCGAGATATGGGAGTTTGAAGCCAAGAAATGGTTGAGAAGGCGAAAAATTTTTCGCACTTCTGCTGCTCCAAACGCTTAACCAGAATGTCCTAGTGAAAAAATACATATACCGTTGTAATCGGGCGAGTTTCTACTTTCACACGCAACAGGAATTTTTGCGTTAGGTCAATCCGTTCGCGAGATATGGGAGTTTGAAGCTAAGAAATGGTTGAGAAGGCATACAATTTTTCGCAATTCTGCTGATCCAAACGCTTAACCAGAATGGCCTAGGGAAAAAATACACATACCGCTGTAGTCGAGCGAGTTTCTACTTTCAGATGCATTAGGAATTTTTGGGTTAGGTCAATCCGTTCGCGAGATATGGCGGTTTGAAGCCAAGAAATGGTTGAGAAGGGAAAAAATTTTTCGCATTTCTGCTGCTCCAAACGCTTAACCAGAATGGCCTAAGGAAAAAATACACATACCGTTGTAATCGGGCGAGTTTCTACTTTCAGACGCAACTGGAATTTTTGGGTTAGGTCAATCCGTTCGCGAGATATGGGAGTTTGAAGCCAAGAAATGGTTGAGAAGGCAAAAAATTTTTCGCAATTCTGCTACTCCAAACGCTTAACCAGAATGACCTAGGGAAAAAATACACATACCGTTGTAATCGGGCGAGTTTCTACTTTCAGATGCAATAGGAATTTTTGGGTTATGTCAATCCGTTCGCGAGATATGGGAGTTTGAAGCCAAGAAATGGTTGAGAAGGCAAAACATTTTTCGCAATTCTGCTGCTCCATACGCTTAACCAGAATGGCCTAGTGAAAAAATACGCATATCGTTGTAATCGGGCGAGTTTCTACTTTCAGACTCAGCAGGAATTTTTGGGTTTGGTCAATCCGTTCGCGAGATATGGGACTTTGAAGCTAAGAAATGGTTGAGAAGACAAAAAATTTTTCGCAATTCTGCTGCTCCAAACGCTTAACCAGAATGGGCTAGGGAAGAAATACACATACCGTTGTAATCGGGCGAGGTTTTACTTTCACACGCAACAGGAATTTTTGGGTTATGTCAATCCGTTCGCGAGATATGGCAGATTGAAGCCAAGAAATGGTTGATAAAGCAAAAAATTTTTCGCAATTCTGCTGCTAAAAACGCTTAACCAGAATGGCCTAGGGAAAAAATACACATACCGTTGTAATCGGGCGAGTTTCTACTTTCAGATGCAATAGGAATTTTTGGGTTAGGTCAATCCGTTCGCGAGATATGGGAGTTTGAAGGCAAGAAATGGTTGTGAAGGCAAAAAACTTTTCGCAATTCTGCTGCTCCAAACGCTTAACCAGAATGGCCTAGGGAAAAAATACACATACAGTTGTAATCGGGCGAGATTCTACTTTCAGAGGCAACAGGAATTTTTGAGTTAGGTCAATCCGTTCGCGAGATATGGGAGTTTGAATCCAAGAAATGGTTAAAGAAGGCAAAACATTTTTCGCAATTCTGCTGCTCCAAACGCTTAACCAGAATGGCCTAGTGAAGAAATACGCATATCGTTGTAATCGGGCGAGTTTCTACTTTCAGACGCAGCAGGAATTTTTGGGTTTGGTCAATCCGTTCGCGAGATATGGGACTTTGAAGCTGAGAAATGGTTCAGAAGACAACAAATTTTTCGCAATTCTGCTGCTCCAAACGCTTAACCAGAATGGGCTAGGGAAAAAATACACATACCGTTGTAATCGGGCGAGTTTCTAC
The DNA here is from genome assembly GCF_051014685.1 of Ptiloglossa arizonensis. Lineage (NCBI taxonomy): Eukaryota > Metazoa > Arthropoda > Insecta > Hymenoptera > Colletidae > Ptiloglossa > Ptiloglossa arizonensis. The sequence goes on along the minus strand of NW_027478755.1, from coordinate 279,545 downwards.
TTTCACACGCAACAGGAATTTTTGGGTTAGTTCAATCCGTTCGCAAGATATGGGAGTTTGAAGCCAAGAAATGGTTGAGAAGGCAAAAAATTTTTCGCAATTCTGCTGCTCCAAACGCTTAACCAGAATGGCCTAGGGAAAAAATACACATACCGTTGTAATCGGGCGAGTTTCTACTTTGAGATGCAACAGGAATTTTTGGGTTAGTTCAATCTGTTCACGAGATATGGGAGTTTGAAGCTAAGAAATGGTTGAGAAGACAAAAAATTTTTCGCAGTTCTGCTGCTCCAAACGCTTAACCAGAATGGCCTAGGGAAAAAATACACATACCGTTGTAATCGGACGAGTTTCTACTTTCAGGTGCAATAGGAAATTTTGGGTTAGGTCAATCCGTCGCGAGATATGGGAGTTTGAAGACAAGAAATGGTTGAGAAGGCGAAAAATTTTTCGCACTTCTGCTGCTCCAAACGCTTAACCAGAATGTCCTAGTGAAAAAATACATATACCGTTGTAATCGGGCGAGTTTCTACTTTCATACGCAACAGGAATTTTTGGGTTAGGTCAATCCGTTCGCGAGATATGGGAGTTTGAAGCTAAGAAATGGTTGAGAAGGCATAAAATTTTTCGCAATTCTGCTGATCCAAACGCTTAACCAGAATGGCCTAGGGAAAAAATACACATACCGCTGTAGTCGAGCGAGTTTCTACTTTCAGACGCAATAGGAATTTTTGGGTTAGGTCAATCCGTTCGCGAGATATGGCGGTTTGAAGCCAAGAAATGGTTGAGAAGGGAAAAAATTTTTCGCAATTCTGCAGCTGCAAACGCTTAACCAGAATGGCCTAAGGAAAAAATACACATACCGCTGTAATCGGGCGAGTTTCTACTTTCAGACGCAACAGGAATTTTTGGGTTAGGTCAATCCGTTCGCGAGATATGGGAGTTTGAAGCCAAGAAATGGTTGAGAAGGCAAAAAATTTTTCGCAATTCTGCTGCTCCAAACGCTTGACCAGAATGGCCTAGGGAAAAAATACACATACCGTTGTAATCGGGCGAGTTTCTACTTTGAGATGCAACAGGAATTTTTGGGTTAGGTCAATCCGTTCGCGAGATATGGGAGTTTGAAGCTAAGAAATGGTTGAGAAGGCATAAAATTTTTCGCAATTCTGCTGATCCAAACGCTTAACCAGAATGGCCTAGGGAAAAAATACACATACCGCTGTAGTCGAGCGAGTTTCTACTTTCAGACGCAATAGGAATTTTTGGGTTAGGTCAATCCGTTCGCGAGATATGGCGGTTTGAAGCCAAGAAATGGTTGAGAAGGGAAAAAATTTTTCGCAATTCTGCTGCTGCAAACGCTTAACCAGAATGGCCTAGGGAAAAAATACACATACCGTTGTAATCGGGCGAGTCTCTACTTTCAGGTGCAATAGGAATTTTTGGGTTAGGTCAATCCGGCGCGAGATATGGGAGTTTGAAACCAAGGAATGGTTGAGGAGGCAAAAAATTTTTCGCACTTCTGCTGCTCCAAACGCTTAACCAGAATGGGCTAGGGAAAAAATACGCATACCGTTGTAATCGGGCGTGTTTCTACTTTCAGACGCAACAGGAATTTTTGGGTTAGGTCAATCCGTTCGCGAGATATGGGAGTTTGAAGCCAAGAAATGGTTGAGAAGGCAAAAAATTTTTCGCAATTCTGCTGCTCCAAACGCTTAACCAGAATGACCTAGGGAAAAAATACACATACCGTTGTAATCGGGCGAGTTTCTACTTTCAGATGCAATAGGAATTTTTGGGTTATGTCAATCCGTTCGCGAGATATGGGAGTTTGAAGCCAAGAAATGGTTGAGAAGGCGAAACATTTTTCGCAATTCTGCTGCTCCAAACGCTTAACCAGAATGGGCTAGGGAAAAAATACACATACCGTTGTAATCGGGCGAGCTTCTGCTTTCACACGCAACAGGAATTTTTGGGTTAGGTCAATCCGTTCGCGAGATATGGCAGATTGAAGCCAAGAAATGGTTGATAAGGCAAAAAATTTTTCGCAATTCTGCTGCTCCAAACGCTTAACCAGAATGGCCTAGGGAAAAAATACACATTCCGTTGTAATCGGGCGAGTTTCTACTTTCAGGTGCAATAGGAATTTTTGGGTTAGGTCAATCCGTCGCGAGATATGGCAGATTGAAGCCAAGAAATGGTTGATAAGGCAAAAAATTTTTCGCAATTCTGCTGCTCCAAACGCTTAACCAGAATGGCCTAGGGAAAAAATACACATACCGTTGTAATCGGGCGAGTTTCTACTTTCAGATGCAACAGGAATTTTTGGGTTAGGTCAATCCGTTCGCGAGATATGGGAGTTTGAAGCCAGGAAATGGTTAAAGAAGGCAAAAAATTTTTCGCAATTCTGTTGCTCCAAACGCTTAACCAGAATGGCCTAGGGAAAAAATACACATACCGTTGTAATCGGGCGAGTTTCTACTTTCAGATGCAATAGGAATTTTTGGGTTAGGTCAATCCGTTCGCGAGATATGGGAGTTTGAAGGCAAGAAATGGTTGAGAAGGCAAAAAATTTTTCGCAATTCTGCTGCTCCAAACGCTTAACCAGAATGGCCTAGGGAAAAAATACACACAGTTGTAATCGAGCGTGTTTGTACTTTCAGAGGCAACAGGAATTTTTGAGTTAGGTCAATCCGTTCGCGAGATATGGGAGTTTGAAGCCAAGAAATGGTTAAAGAAGGCAAAAAATTTCTCGCAATTCTGCTGCTCCAAACGCTTAACCAGAATGGCCTAGGGAAGAAGTACGCATATCGTTGTAATCGGGCGAGTTTCTACTTTCAGACGCAGAAGGAATTTTTGGGTTTGGCCAATCCGTTCGCGAGATATGGGACTTTGAAGCTGAGAAATGGTTCAGAAGACAACAAATTTTTCGCAATTCTGCTGCTCCAAACGCTTAACCAGAATGGGCTAGGGAAAAAATACACATACCGTTGTAATCGGGCGAGTTTCTACTTTCACACGCAACAGAAATTTTTGGGTTAGTTCAATCCGTTCGCAAGATATGGGAGTTTGAATCCAAGAAATGGTTGAGAAGGCAAAAAATTTATCGCAATTCTGCTGCTCCAAACGCTTAACCAGAATGGCCTAGGGAAAAAATACACATACCGTTGTAATCGGGCGAGTTTCTACTTTGAGATGGAACAGGAATTTTTGGGTAAGTTCAATCCGTTCGCGAGATATGGGAGTTTGAAGCTAAGAAATGGTTGAGAAGACAACAAATTTTTCGCACTTCTGCTGCTCCAAACGCTTAACCAGAATGGCCTAGGGAAAAAATACACATACCGCTGTAGTCGAGCGAGTTTCTACTTTCAGATGCAATAGGAATTTTTGGGTTAGGTCAATCCGTTCGCGAGATATGGCGGTTTGAAGCCAAGAAATGGTTGAGAAGGGAAAAAATTTTTCGCAATTCTGCTGCTCCAAACGCTTAACCAGAATGCCCTAAGGAAAAAATACACATACCGTTGTAATCGGGCGAGTTTCTACTTTCAGACGCAACAGGAATTTTTGGGTTAGGTCAATCCGTTCGCGAGATATGGGAGTTTGAAGCCAAGAAATGGTTGAGAAGGCAAAAAATTTTTCGCAATTCTGCTGCTCCAAACGCTTAACCAGAATGGGCTAGGGAAAAAATACACATACCGTTGTAATCGGGCGAGTTTCTACTTTCACACGCAACAGGAATTTTTGGGTTAGGTCAATCCGTTCGCGAGATATGGCACATTGAAGCCAAGAAATGGTTGAGAAGGCAAAAAATTTTTCGCAATTCTGCTGCTCCAAACGCTTAACCAGAATGGCCTAGGGGAAAAATACACATACCGTTGTAATCGGGCGAGTTTCTACTTTCAGATGCAACAGGAATTTTTGGGTTAGGTCAATCCGTTCGCGAGATATGGGAGTTTGAAGCCAAGAAATGGTTGAAGAAGGCAAAAAATTTCTCGCAATTCTGCTGCTCCAAACGCTTAATCAGAATGGCCGAGGGAAAAAATACACATACCGTTGTAATCGGGCGAGTTTCTACTTTCAGATGCAATAGGAATTTTTGGGTTAGGTCAATCCGTTCGCGAGATATGGGAGTTTGAAGGCAAGAAATGGTTGAGAAGGCAAAAAATTTTTCGCAATTCTGCTGCTCCAAACGCTTAACCAGAATGGCCTAGGGAAAAAAATACACATACAGTTGTAATCGGGCGAGATTCTACTTTCAGAGGCAACAGGAATTTTTGAGTTAGGTCAATCCGTTCGCGAGATATGGGAGTTTGAAGCCAAGAAATGGTTAAAGAAGGCAAAACATTTTTCGCAATTCTGCTGCTCCAAACGATTAACCAGAATGGCCTAGTGAAGAAATACGCATATCGTTGTAATCGGGCGAGTTTCTACTTTCAGGCGCAGCAGGAAGTTTTGGGTTTGGTCAATCCGTTCGCGAGATATGGGACTTTGAAGCTGAGAAATGGTTCAGAAGACAACAAATTTTTCGCAATTCTGCTGCTCCAAAAGCTTAACCAGAATGGGCTAGGGAAAAAATACACATACCGTTGTAATCGGGCGAGTTTCTACTTTCAGACGCAACAGGAATTTTTGGGTTAGGTCAATCCGTTCGCGAGATATGGGAGTTTGAAGCCAAGAAATGGTTGAGAATGCAAAAAATTTTTCGCAATTCTGCTGCTCCAAACGCTTAACCAGAATGACCTAGGGAAAAAATACACATACCGTTGTAATCGGGCGAGTTTCTACTTTCAGATGCAATAGGAATTTTTGGGTTATGTCAATCCGTTCGCGAGATATGGGAGTTTGAAGCCAAGAAATGGTTGAGAAGGCAAAACATTTTTCGCAATTCTGCTGCTCCAAACGCTTAACCAGAATGGCCTAGTGAAAAAATACGCATATCGTTGTAATCGGGCGAGTTTCTACTTTCAGACTCAGCAGGAATTTTTGGGTTTGGTCAATCCGTTCGCGAGATATGGGACTTTGAAGCTAAGAAATGGTTGAGAAGACAAAAAATTTTTCGCAATTCTGCTGCTCCAAACGCTTAACCAGAATGGGCTAGGGAAAAAATACACATACCGTTGTAATCGGGCGAGTTTCTACATTCACACGCAACAGGAATTTTTGGGTTAAGTCAATCCGTTCGCGAGATATGGCAGATTGAAGCCAAGAAATGGTTGATAAGGCAAACAATTTTTCGCAATTCTGCTGCTCCAAACGCTTAACCAGAATGGCCTAGGGAAAAAATACACATACCATTGTAATCGGGCGAGTTTCTACTTTCAGGTGCAATAGGAATTTTTGGGTTAGGTCAATCCGTCGCGAGATATGGGAGTTTGAAACCAAGAAATGGTTGAGAAGGCAAAAAATTTTTCGCACTTCTGCTGCTCCAAACGCTAACCAGAATGGGCTAGGGAAAAAATACGCACACCGTTGTAATCGGGCGAGTTTCTACTTTCAGACTCAGCAGGAATTTTTGGGTTTGGTCAATCCGTTCGCGAGATATGGGACTTTGAAGCTAAGAAATGGTTGAGAAGACAACAAATTTTTCGCAATTCTGCTGCTCCAAACGCTTAACCAGAATGGGCTAGGGAAAAAATACACATACCGTTGTAATCGGGCGAGTTTCTACTTTCACACGCAACAGGAATTTTTGGGTTAGGTCAATCCGTTCGCGAGATATGGCAGATTGAAGCCAAGAAATGGTTGTTAAGGCAAAAAATTTTTCGCAATTCTGCTGCTCCAAACGCTTAACCAGAATTGCCTAGGGAAAAAATACACATACCGTTGTAATCGGGCGAGTTTCTACTTTCAGATGCAACAGGAATTTTTGGGTTAGGTCAATCCGTTCGCGAGATATTGGAGTTTGAAGCCAGGAAATGGTTAAAGAAGGCAAAAAATTTTTCGCAATTCTTTTGCTCCAAACGCTTAACCAGAATGGCCTAGGGAAAAAATACACATACCGTTGTAATCGGGCGAGTTTCTACTTTCAGATGCAATAGGAATTTTTGGGTTAGGTCAATCCGTGCGCGAGATATGGCAGATTGAATCCAAGAAATGGTTGATAAGGCAAAAAATTTTTCGCAATTCTGCTGCTCCAAACGCTTAACCAGAATGGCCTAGGGAAAAAATACACATTCCGTTGTAATCGGGCGAGTTTCTACTTTCAGGTGCAATAGGAATTTTTGGGTTAGGTCAATCCGTCGCGAGATATGGCAGATTGAAGCCAAGAAATGGTTGATAAGACAAACAATTTTTCGCAATTCTGCTGCTCCAAACGCTTAACCAGAATGGCCTAGGGAAAAATACACATACCGTTGTAATCGGGCGAGTTTCTACTTTCAGATGCAACAGGAATTTTTGGGTTAGGTCAATCCGTTCGCGAGATATGGGAGTTTGAAGCCAGGAAATGGTTAAAGAAGGCAAAAAATTTTTCGCAATTCTGTTGCTCCAAACGCTTAACCAGAATGGCCTAGGGAAGAAATACGCATATCGTTGTAATCGAGCGAGTTTCTACTTTCAGATGCAATAGGAATTTTTGGGTTAGGTCAATCCGTTCGCGAGATATGGCAGATTGAAGCCAAGAAATGGTTGATAAGACAAACAATTTTTCGCAATTCTGCTGCTCCAAACGCTTAACCAGAATGGCCTAGGGAAAAAATACACATACCATTGTAATCGGGCGAGTTTCTACTTTCAGGTGCAATAGGAATTTTTGGGTTAGGTCAATCCGTCGCGAGATATGGGAGTTTGAAACCAAGAAATGGTTGAGAAGGCAAAAAATTTTTCGCACTTCTGCTGCTCCAAACGCTAACCAGAATGGGCTAGGGAAAAAATACGCATACCGTTGTAATCGGGCGAGTTTCTACTTTCAGACTCAGCAGGAATTTTTGGGTTTGGTCAATCCGTTCGCGAGATATGGGACTTTGAAGCTAAGAAATGGTTGAGAAGACAACAAATTTTTCGCAATTCTGCTGCTCCAAACGCTTAACCAGAATGACCTAGGGAAAAAATACACATACCGTTGTAATCGGGCGAGTTTCTACTTTCAGATGCAATAGGAATTTTTGGGTTATGTCAATCCGTTCGCGAGATATGGGAGTTTGAAGCCAAGAAATGGTTGAGAAGGCAAAAAATTTATCGCAATTCTGCTGCTCCAAACGCTTAACCAGAATGGCCTAGGGAAAAAATACACATACCGTTGTAATCGGGCGAGTTTCTACTTTCAGACGAAGCAGGAACTTCTGGGTTTGGTCAATCCGTTCGCGAGATATGGGAGTTTGAAGCCAAGAAATGGTTGAGAAGGCAAAAAATTTTTCGCACTTCTGCTGCTCCAAACACTTAACCAGAATGGCCTAGGGAAAAAATACGCATATCGTTGTAATCGGGCGAGTTTCTACTTTCAGACGCAGAAGGAATTTTTGGGTTCGGTCAAACCGTTCGCGAGATATGGGACTTTGAAGCTGAGAAATGGTTCAGAAGACAACAAATTTTTCGCAATTCTGCTGCTCCAAACGCTTAACCAGAATGGGCTAGGGAAAAAATACACATACCGTTGTAATCGGGCGAGTTTCTACTTTCACACGCAACAGGAATTTTTGGGTTAGTTCAATCCGTTCGCAAGGTATGGGAGTTTGAAGGCAAGAAATGGTTGAGAAGGCAAAAAATTTATCGCAATTCTGCTGCTCCAAACGCTTAACCAGAATGGCCTAGGGAAAAAATACACATACCGTTGTAATCGGGCGAGTTTCTACTTTGAGATGCAACAGGAATTTTTGGGTAAGTTCAATCCGTTCGCGAGATATGGGAGTTTGAAGCTAAGAAATGGTTGAGAAGACAACAAATTTTTCGCACTTCTGCTGCTCCAAACACTTAACCAGAATGGCCTAGGGAAAAAATACGCATATCGTTGTAATCGAGCGAGTTTCTACTTTCAGATGCAATAGGAATTTTTGGGTTAGGTCAATCCGTTCGCGAGATATGGCGGTTTGAAGCCAAGAAATGGTTGAGAAGGGAAAAAATTTTTCGCAATTCTGCTGCTCCAAACGCTTAACCAGAATGGCCTAGGGAAAAAATACACATACCATTGTAATCGGGCGAGTTTCTACTTTCAGGTGCAATAGGAATTTTTGGGTTAGGTCAATCCGTCGCGAGATATGGGAGTTTGAAACCAAGAAATGGTTGAGAAGGCAAAAAATTTTTCGCACTTCTGCTGCTCCAAACGCTAACCAGAATGGGCTAGGGAAAAAATACGCATACCGTTGTAATCGGGCGAGTTTCTACTTTCAGACTCAGCAGGAATTTTTGGGTTTGGTCAATCCGTTCGCGAGATATGGGACTTTGAAGCTAAGAAATGGTTGAGAAGACAACAAATTTTTCGCAATTCTGCTGCTCCAAACGCTTAACCAGAATGACCTAGGGAAAAAATACACATACCGTTGTAATCGGGCGAGTTTCTACTTTCAGATGCAATAGGAATTTTTGGGTTATGTCAATCCGTTCGCGAGATATGGGAGTTTGAAGCCAAGAAATGGTTGAGAAGGCAAAAAATTTATCGCAATTTTGCTGCTCCAAACGCTTAACCAGAATGGCCTAGGGAAAAAATACACATACCGTTGTAATCGGGCGAGTTTCTACTTTCAGACGAAGCAGGAACTTCTGGGTTTGGTCAATCCGTTCGCGAGATATGGGAGTTTGAAGCCAAGAAATGGTTGAGAAGGCAAAAAATTTTTCGCACTTCTGCTGCTCCAAACACTTAACCAGAATGGCCTAGGGAAAAAATACGCATATCGTTGTAATCGGGCGAGTTTCTACTTTCAGACGCAGAAGGAATTTTTGGGTTCGGTCAAACCGTTCGCGAGATATGGGACTTTGAAGCTGAGAAATGGTTCAGAAGACAACAAATTTTTCGCAATTCTGCTGCTCCAAACGCTTAACCAGAATGGGCTAGGGAAAAAATACACATACCGTTGTAATCGGGCGAGTTTCTACTTTCACACGCAACAGGAATTTTTGGGTTAGTTCAATCCGTTCGCAAGGTATGGGAGTTTGAAGGCAAGAAATGGTTGAGAAGGCAAAAAATTTATCGCAATTCTGCTGCTCCAAACGCTTAACCAGAATGGCCTAGGGAAAAAATACACATACCGTTGTAATCGGGCGAGTTTCTACTTTGAGATGCAACAGGAATTTTTGGGTAAGTTCAATCCGTTCGCGAGATATGGGAGTTTGAAGCTAAGAAATGGTTGAGAAGACAACAAATTTTTCGCACTTCTGCTGCTCCAAACGCTTAACCAGAATGGCCTAGGGAAAAAATACACATACCGCTGTAGTAGAGCGAGTTTCTACTTTCAGATGCAATAGGAATTTTTTGGTTAGGTCAATCCGTTCGCGAGATATGGCGGTTTGAAGCCAAGAAATGGTTGAGAAGGGAAAAAATTTTTCGCAATTCTGCTGCTCCAAACGCTTAACCAGAATGGCCTAAGGAAAAAATACACATACCGTTGTAATCGGGCGAGTTTCTACTTTCAGACGCAACAGGAATTTTTGGGTTAGGTCAATCCGTTCGCGAGATATGGGAGTTTGAAGCCAAGAAATGGTTGAGAAGGCAAAAAATTTTTCGCAATTCTGCTGCTCCAAACGCTTAACCAGAATGACCTAGGGAAAAAATACACATACCGTTGTAATCGGGCGAGTTTCTACTTTCAGATGCAATAGGAATTTTTGGGTTATGTCAATCCGTTCGCGAGATATGGGAGTTTGAAGCCAAGAAATGGTTGAGAAGGCAAAACATTTTTCGCAATTCTGCTGCTCCAAACGCTTAACCAGAATGGCCTAGTGAAAAAATACGCATATCGTTGTAATCGGGCGAGTTTCTACTTTCAGACTCAGCAGGAATTTTTGGGTTTGGTCAATCCGTTCGCGAGATATGGGACTTTGAAGCTAAGAAATGGTTGAGAAGACAAAAAATTTTTCGCAATTCTGCTGCTCCAAACGCTTAACCAGAATGGGCTAGGGAAAAAATACACATACCGTTGTAATCGGGCGAGTTCCTACATTCACACGCAACAGGAATTTTTGGGTTAAGTCAATCCGTTCGCGAGATATGGCAGATTGAAGCCAAGAAATGGTTGATAAGGCAAACAATTTTTCGCAATTCTGCTGCTCCAAACGCTTAACCAGAATGGCCTAGGGAAAAAATACACATACCATTGTAATCGGGCGAGTTTCTACTTTCAGGTGCAATAGGAATTTTTGGGTTAGGTCAATCCGTCGCGAGATATGGGAGTTTGAAACCAAGAAATGGTTGAGAAGGCAAAAAATTTTTCGCACTTCTGCTGCTCCAAACGCTAACCAGAATGGGCTAGGGAAAAAATACGCACACCGTTGTAATCGGGCGAGTTTCTACTTTCAGACTCAGCAGGAATTTTTGGGTTTGGTCAATCCGTTCGCGAGATATGGGACTTTGAAGCTAAGAAATGGTTGAGAAGACAACAAATTTTTCGCAATTCTGCTGCTCCAAACGCTTAACCAGAATGGGCTAGGGAAAAAATACACATACCGTTGTAATCGGGCGAGTTTCTACTTTCACACGCAACAGGAATTTTTGGGTTAGGTCAATCCGTTCGCGAGATATGGCAGATTGAAGCCAAGAAATGGTTGTTAAGGCAAAAAATTTTTCGCAATTCTGCTGCTCCAAACGCTTAACCAGAATTGCCTAGGGAAAAAATACACATACCGTTGTAATCGGGCGAGTTTCTACTTTCAGATGCAACAGGAATTTTTGGGTTAGGTCAATCCGTTCGCGAGATATTGGAGTTTGAAGCCAGGAAATGGTTAAAGAAGGCAAAAAATTTTTCGCAATTCTGTTGCTCCAAACGCTTAACCAGAATGGCCTAGGGAAAAAATACACATACCGTTGTAATCGGGCGAGTTTCTACTTTCAGATGCAATAGGAATTTTTGGGTTAGGTCAATCCGTGCGCGAGATATGGCAGATTGAATCCAAGAAATGGTTGATAAGGCAAAAAATTTTTCGCAATTCTGCTGCTCCAAACGCTTAACCAGAATGGCCTAGGGAAAAAATACACATTCCGTTGTAATCGGGCGAGTTTCTACTTTCAGGTGCAATAGGAATTTTTGGGTTAGGTCAATCCGTCGCGAGATATGGCAGATTGAAGCCAAGAAATGGTTGATAAGGCAAAAAATTTTTCGCAATTCTGCTGCTCCAAACGCTTAACCAGAATGGCCTAGGGAAAAATACACATACCGTTGTAATCGGGCGAGTTTCTACTTTCAGATGCAACAGGAATTTTTGGGTTAGGTCAATCCGTTCGCGAGATATGGGAGTTTGAAGCCAGGAAATGGTTAAAGAAGGCAAAAAATTTTTCGCAATTCTGTTGCTCCAAACGCTTAACCAGAATGGCCTAGGGAAGAAATACGCATATCGTTGTAATCGAGCGAGTTTCTACTTTCAGATGCAATAGGAATTTTTGGGTTAGGTCAATCCGTTCGCGAGATATGGCGGTTTGAAGCCAAGAAATGGTTGAGAAGGGAAAAAATTTTTCGCAATTCTGCTGCTCCAAACGCTTAACCAGAATGGCCTAAGGAAAAAATACACATGCCGTTGTAATCGGGCGAGTTTCTACTTTCAGACGCAACAGGAATTTTTGGGTTAGGTCAATCCGTTCGCGAGATATGGGAGTTTGAAGCCAAGAAATGGTTGAGAAGGCAAAAAATTTTTCGCAATTCTGCTGCTCCAAACGCTTAACCAGAATGGGCTAGGGAAAAAATACACATACCGCTGTAATCGGGCGAGTTTCTACTTTCACACGCAACAGGAATTTTTGGGTTAGGTCAATCCGTTCGCGAGATATGGCAGATTGAAGCCAAGAAATGGTTGATAAGACAAACAATTTTTCGCAATTCTGCTGCTCCAAACGCTTAACCAGAATGGCCTAGGGAAAAAATACACATACCATTGTAATCAGGCGAGTTTCTACTTTCAGGTGCAATAGGAATTTTTGGGTTAGGTCAATCCGTCGCGAGATATGGGAGTTTGAAACCAAGAAATGGTTGAGAAGGCAAAAAATTTTTCGCACTTCTGCTGCTCCAAACGCTAACCAGAATGGGCTAGGGAAAAAATACGCATACCGTTGTAATCGGGCGAGTTTCTACTTTCAGACTCAGCAGGAATTTTTGGGTTTGGTCAATCCGTTCGCGAGATATGGGACTTTGAAGCTAAGAAATGGTTGAGAAGACAACAAATTTTTCGCAATTCTGCTGCTCCAAACGCTTAACCAGAATGGGCTAGGGAAGAAATACACATACCGTTGTAATCGGGCGAGTTTTTACTTTCACACGCAACAGGAATTTTTGGGTTAGGTCAATCCGTTCGCGAGATATGGCAGATTGAAGCCAAGAAATGGTTGATAAGGCAAAAAATTTTTCGCAATTCTGCTGCTCCAAACGCTTAACCAGAATGGCCTAGGGAAAAAATACACATACCATTGTAATCGGGCGAGTTTCTACTTTCAGATGCAACAGGAATTTTTGGGTTATGTCAATCCGTTCGCGAGATATTGGAGTTTGAAGCCAGGAAATGGTTAAAGAAGGCAAAAAATTTTTCGCAATTCTGTTGCTCCAAACGCTTAACCAGAATGGCCTAGGGAAAAAATACACATACCGTTGTAATCGGGCGAGTTTCTACTTTCAGAGGCAACAGGTATTTTTGAGTTCGGTCAATCCGTTCGCGAGATATGGGAGTTTGAAGCCAAGAAATGGTTAAAGAAGGCAAAAAACTTCTCGCAATTCTGCTGCTCCAAACGCTTAACCAGAATGGCCTAGGGAAAAAATACACATACCGTTGTAATCGGGCGAGTTTCTACTTTGAGATGCAACAGGAATTTTTGGGTTAGTTCAATCCGTTCGCGAGATATGGGAGTTTGAAGCTAAGAAATGGTTGAGAAGACAACAAATTTTTCGCACTTCCGCTGCTCCAAACGCTTAACCAGAATGGCCTAGGGAAAAAATACACATACCGTTGTAATCGGACGAGTTTCTACTTTCAGGTGCAATAGGAAATTTTGGGTTAGGTCAATCCGTCGCGAGATATGGGAGTTTGAAATCAAGAAATGGTTGAGAAGGCAAAACATTTTTCGCAATTCTGCTGCTCCAAACGCTTAACCAGAATGGCCTGGTGAAGAAATACGCATACCGTTGTAATCGGGCGAGTTTCTACTTTCAGATGCAACAGGAATTTTTGGGTTAGGTCAATCCGTTCGCGAGATATGGGAGTTTGAAGCCGGGAAATGGTTAAAGACGGCAAAAAATTTTTCGCAATTCTGTTGCTCCAAACGCTTAACCAGAATGGCCTAGGGAAAAAATACACATACAGTTGTAATCGGGCGAGTTTCTACTTTCAGAGGCAACAGGGATTTTTGAGTTCGGTCAATCCGTTCGCGAGATATGGGAGTTTGAAGCCAAGAAATGGTCAAAGAAGGCAAAAAACTTCTCGCAATTCTGCTGCTCCAAACGCTTAACCAGAATGGCCTAGGGAAAAAATACACATACCGTTGTAATCGGGCGAGTTTCTACTTTCAGATGCAATAGGAATTTTTGGGTTAGGTCAATCCGTTCGCGAGATATGGGAGTTTGAAATCAAGAAATGGTTGAGAAGGCAAAACATTTTTCGCAATTCTGCTGCTCCAAACGCTTAACCAGAATGGCCTAGTGAAGAAATACGCATATCGTTGTAATCGGGCGAGTTTCTACTTTCAGACGCAGCAGGAATTTTTGGGTTTGGTCAATCCGTTCGCGAGATATGGGACTTTGAAGCGGAGAAATGGTTCAGAAGACAACAAATTTTTCGCAATTCTGCTGCTCCAAACACTTAACCAGAATGGGCTAGGGAAAAAATACACATACCGTTGTAATCGGGCGAGTTTCTACTTTCACACGCAACAGGAATTTTTGGGTTAGGTCAATCCGTTCGCGAGATATGGGAGTTTGAATTCAAGAAATGGTTGAGAAGGCATACAATTTTTCGCAACTCTGCTGATCCAAACGCTTAACCAGAAAGGCCTAGGGAAAAAATACACATACCGCTGTAGTCGTTCGAGTTTCTACTTTCAGATGAAATAGGAATTTTTGGGTTAGGTCACTCCGTTCGCGAGATATGGGAGTTTGAAGCTATGAAATGGTTGAGAAGACAACAAATTTTTCGCACTTCTGCTGCTCCAAACGCTTAACCAGAATGGCCTAGGGAAAAAATACACATACCGTTGTAATCGGGCGAGTTTATACTTTCAGATGCAACAGGAATTTTTGGGTTAGGTCAATCCGTTCGCGAGATATGGGACTTTGAAGCTAAGAAATGGTTGAGAAGACAACAAATTTTTCGCAATTCTGCTGCTCCAAACGCTTAACCAGAATGGGCTAGGGAAAAAATACACATACCGTTGTAATCGGGCGAGTTTCTACTTTCACACGCAACAGGAATTTTTGGGTTAGGTCAATCCGTTCGCGAGATATGGCAGATTGAAGCCAAGAAATGGTTGTTAAGGCAAAAAATTTTTCGCAATTCTGCTGCTCCAAACGCTTAACCAGAATTGCCTAGGGAAAAAATACACATACCGTTGTAATCGGGCGAGTTTCTACTTTCAGATGCAACAGGAATTTTTGGGTTAGGTCAATCCGTTCGCGAGATATTGGAGTTTGAAGCCAGGAAATGGTTAAAGAAGGCAAAAAATTTTTCGCAATTCTGTTGCTCCAAACGCTTAACCAGAATGGCCTAGGGAAAAAATACACATACCGTTGTAATCGGGCGAGTTTCTACTTTCAGATGCAATAGGAATTTTTGGGTTAGGTCAATCCGTGCGCGAGATATGGCAGATTGAATCCAAGAAATGGTTGATAAGGCAAAAAATTTTTCGCAATTCTGCTGCTCCAAACGCTTAACCAGAATGGCCTAGGGAAAAAATACACATTCCGTTGTAATCGGGCGAGTTTCTACTTTCAGGTGCAATAGGAATTTTTGGGTTAGGTCAATCCGTCGCGAGATATGGCAGATTGAAGCCAAGAAATGGTTGATAAGGCAAAAAATTTTTCGCAATTCTGCTGCTCCAAACGCTTAACCAGAATGGCCTAGGGAAAAATACACATACCGTTGTAATCGGGCGAGTTTCTACTTTCAGATGCAACAGGAATTTTTGGGTTAGGTCAATCCGTTCGCGAGATATGGGAGTTTGAAGCCAGGAAATGGTTAAAGAAGGCAAAAAATTTTTCGCAATTCTGTTGCTCCAAACGCTTAACCAGAATGGCCTAGGGAAGAAATACGCATATCGTTGTAATCGAGCGAGTTTCTACTTTCAGATGCAATAGGAATTTTTGGGTTAGGTCAATCCGTTCGCGAGATATGGCGGTTTGAAGCCAAGAAATGGTTGAGAAGGGAAAAAATTTTTCGCAATTCTGCTGCTCCAAACGCTTAACCAGAATGGCCTAAGGAAAAAATACACATGCCGTTGTAATCGGGCGAGTTTCTACTTTCAGACGCAACAGGAATTTTTGGGTTAGGTCAATCCGTTCGCGAGATATGGGAGTTTGAAGCCAAGAAATGGTTGAGAAGGCAAAAAATTTTTCGCAATTCTGCTGCTCCAAACGCTTAACCAGAATGGGCTAGGGAAAAAATACACATACCGCTGTAATCGGGCGAGTTTCTACTTTCACACGCAACAGGAATTTTTGGGTTAGGTCAATCCGTTCGCGAGATATGGCAGATTGAAGCCAAGAAATGGTTGATAAGACAAACAATTTTTCGCAATTCTGCTGCTCCAAACGCTTAACCAGAATGGCCTAGGGAAAAAATACACATACCATTGTAATCAGGCGAGTTTCTACTTTCAGGTGCAATAGGAATTTTTGGGTTAGGTCAATCCGTCGCGAGATATGGGAGTTTGAAACCAAGAAATGGTTGAGAAGGCAAAAAATTTTTCGCACTTCTGCTGCTCCAAACGCTAACCAGAATGGGC
This sequence comes from Ptiloglossa arizonensis, assembly GCF_051014685.1. Lineage (NCBI taxonomy): Eukaryota > Metazoa > Arthropoda > Insecta > Hymenoptera > Colletidae > Ptiloglossa > Ptiloglossa arizonensis. The sequence continues at coordinate 263,491 of NW_027478755.1, read as the reverse complement.
TAGGGAAAAAATACGCATACCGTTGTAATCGGGCGAGTTTCTACTTTCAGACTCAGCAGGAATTTTTGGGTTTGGTCAATCCGTTCGCGAGATATGGGACTTTGAAGCTAAGAAATGGTTGAGAAGACAACAAATTTTTCGCAATTCTGCTGCTCCAAACGCTTAACCAGAATGGGCTAGGGAAGAAATACACATACCGTTGTAATCGGGCGAGTTTTTACTTTCACACGCAACAGGAATTTTTGGGTTAGGTCAATCCGTTCGCGAGATATGGCAGATTGAAGCCAAGAAATGGTTGATAAGGCAAAAAATTTTTCGCAATTCTGCTGCTCCAAACGCTTAACCAGAATGGCCTAGGGAAAAAATACACATACCATTGTAATCGGGCGAGTTTCTACTTTCAGATGCAACAGGAATTTTTGGGTTATGTCAATCCGTTCGCGAGATATTGGAGTTTGAAGCCAGGAAATGGTTAAAGAAGGCAAAAAATTTTTCGCAATTCTGTTGCTCCAAACGCTTAACCAGAATGGCCTAGGGAAAAAATACACATACCGTTGTAATCGGGCGAGTTTCTACTTTCAGAGGCAACAGGTATTTTTGAGTTCGGTCAATCCGTTCGCGAGATATGGGAGTTTGAAGCCAAGAAATGGTTAAAGAAGGCAAAAAACTTCTCGCAATTCTGCTGCTCCAAACGCTTAACCAGAATGGCCTAGGGAAAAAATACACATACCGTTGTAATCGGGCGAGTTTCTACTTTGAGATGCAACAGGAATTTTTGGGTTAGTTCAATCCGTTCGCGAGATATGGGAGTTTGAAGCTAAGAAATGGTTGAGAAGACAACAAATTTTTCGCACTTCCGCTGCTCCAAACGCTTAACCAGAATGGCCTAGGGAAAAAATACACATACCGTTGTAATCGGACGAGTTTCTACTTTCAGGTGCAATAGGAAATTTTGGGTTAGGTCAATCCGTCGCGAGATATGGGAGTTTGAAATCAAGAAATGGTTGAGAAGGCAAAACATTTTTCGCAATTCTGCTGCTCCAAACGCTTAACCAGAATGGCCTGGTGAAGAAATACGCATACCGTTGTAATCGGGCGAGTTTCTACTTTCAGATGCAACAGGAATTTTTGGGTTAGGTCAATCCGTTCGCGAGATATGGGAGTTTGAAGCCGGGAAATGGTTAAAGACGGCAAAAAATTTTTCGCAATTCTGTTGCTCCAAACGCTTAACCAGAATGGCCTAGGGAAAAAATACACATACAGTTGTAATCGGGCGAGTTTCTACTTTCAGAGGCAACAGGGATTTTTGAGTTCGGTCAATCCGTTCGCGAGATATGGGAGTTTGAAGCCAAGAAATGGTCAAAGAAGGCAAAAAACTTCTCGCAATTCTGCTGCTCCAAACGCTTAACCAGAATGGCCTAGGGAAAAAATACACATACCGTTGTAATCGGGCGAGTTTCTACTTTCAGATGCAATAGGAATTTTTGGGTTAGGTCAATCCGTTCGCGAGATATGGGAGTTTGAAATCAAGAAATGGTTGAGAAGGCAAAACATTTTTCGCAATTCTGCTGCTCCAAACGCTTAACCAGAATGGCCTAGTGAAGAAATACGCATATCGTTGTAATCGGGCGAGTTTCTACTTTCAGACGCAGCAGGAATTTTTGGGTTTGGTCAATCCGTTCGCGAGATATGGGACTTTGAAGCGGAGAAATGGTTCAGAAGACAACAAATTTTTCGCAATTCTGCTGCTCCAAACACTTAACCAGAATGGGCTAGGGAAAAAATACACATACCGTTGTAATCGGGCGAGTTTCTACTTTCACACGCAACAGGAATTTTTGGGTTAGGTCAATCCGTTCGCGAGATATGGGAGTTTGAATTCAAGAAATGGTTGAGAAGGCATACAATTTTTCGCAACTCTGCTGATCCAAACGCTTAACCAGAAAGGCCTAGGGAAAAAATACACATACCGCTGTAGTCGTTCGAGTTTCTACTTTCAGATGAAATAGGAATTTTTGGGTTAGGTCACTCCGTTCGCGAGATATGGGAGTTTGAAGCTATGAAATGGTTGAGAAGACAACAAATTTTTCGCACTTCTGCTGCTCCAAACGCTTAACCAGAATGGCCTAGGGAAAAAATACACATACCATTGTAATCGGGCGAGTTTATACTTTCAGATGCAACAGGAATTTTTGGGTTAGGTCAATCCGTTCGCGAGATATGGGACTTTGAAGCTAAGAATTGGTTGAGAAGACAACAATTTTTTCGCAATTCTGCTGCTCCAAACGCTTAACCAGAATGGGCTAGGGAAAAAATACACATTCCCTTGTAATCGGGCGAGTTTCTACTTTCAGACTCAGCAGGAATTTTTGGGTTTGGTCAATCCGTTCGCGAGATATGGGACTTTGAATATAAGAAATGGTTGAGAAGACAACAAATCTTTCGAAATTCTGCTGCTCCAAAAGCTTAAGCAGAATGGGCTAGGGAAAAAATACACATACCGTTGTAATCGGGCGAGTTTCTACTTTCACACGCAACAGGAATTTTTGGGTTAGGTCAATCCGTTCGCGAGATATGGGAGTTTGAAGCCAAGAAATGGTTGAGAAGGCAAAAAATTTTTCGCATTTCTGCTGCTCCAAACGCTTAACCAGAATGGCCTAGGGAAAAAATACACATACCGTTGTAATCGGGCGAGTTTCTACTTTCAGGTGCAACAGGAATTTTTGGGTTAGGTCAATCCGTCGCGAGATATGGGAGATTGAAACCAAGAAATGGTTGAGAAGGCAAAAAATTTTTCGCAATTCTGTTGCTCCAAACGCTTAACCAGAATGGCCTAGGGAAAAAATACACACACCGTTGTAATCGGGCGAGTTTCTACTTTCAGATGCAACAGGAATTTTTGGGTTATGTCAATCCGTTCGCGAGATATGGGAGTTTGAAGCTAAGAAATGGTTGAGAAGACAACAAATTTTTCGCAATTCTGCCGCTCCAAACGCTTAACCAGAATGGCCTAAGGGAAAAATACACGTACCGTTGTAATCGGGCGAGTTTCTACTTTCAGATGCAACAGGAATTTTTGGGTTAGATCAATCCGTTCGCGAGATATGGGAGTTTGAAGCTAAGAAATGGTTGAGAAGATAACAAATTTTTCGCAATTCTGCCGCTCCAAACGCTTAACCAGAATGGCCTAAGGGAAAAATACACGTACCGTTGTAATCGGGCGAGTTTCTACTTTCAGATGCAACAGGAATTTTTGGGTTAGGTCAATCCGTTCGTGAGATATGGGAGTTTGAAGCCAAGAAATGGTTGAGAAGGCAAAAATTTTTCGCAATTCTGCTGCTCCAAACGCTTAACCAGAATTGCCTAGGGAAAGAATACACATACCTCTGTAATCGGGCGAGTTTCTACTTTCAGATGCAATAGGAATTTTTGGGTTAGGTCAATCCGTTCGCGAGATATGGGAGTTTGAAGCCAAGAAATGGTTGAGAAGGCAAAACATTTTTCGCAATTCTGCTGCTCCAAACGCTTAACCAGAATGGCCTAGGGAAAAAATTCGCATATCGTTGTAATCAGGCGAGTTTCTACTTTCAGACGCTGCAGGAACTTCTGGGTTTGGTCAATCCGTTCGCCAGATATGGGAGTTTGAAGCTAAGATATGGTTGAGAAGACAACAAATTTTTCGCACTTCTGCTGCTCCAAACGCTTAACCAGAGTTGCCTAGGGAAAGAATACACATACCGCTGTATTCGGGCGAGTTTCTACTTTCAGATGCAATAGGAATTTTTGGGTTAGGTCAATCCGTTCGCGAGATATGGGAGTTTGAAGCCAAGAAATGGTTGAGAAGGCATACAATTTTTCGCAATTTTGCTGATCCAAACGCTTAACCAGAATGGCCTAGTGAAAAAATACTCATGCCGCTGTAGTCGGGCGAGTTTCTACTTTCAGATGCAATAGGAATTTTTGGGTTAGGTCAATCGGTTCGCGAGATATGGCAGTTTGAAGCCAAGAAATGGTTGAGAAGGCAAAAAATTTTTCGCAATTCTGCTGCTCCAAACGCTTAACCCGAATGGCCTAGGGAAAAAATACACATACCGTTGTAATCGGGCGAGTTTCTACTTTCAGATGCAATAGGAATTTTTGGGTTATGTCAATCCGTTCGCGAGATATGGGACTTTGAAGCCAAGAAATGGTTGAGATGGCAAAACATTTTTCGCAATTCTGCTGCTCCAAACGCTTAACCAGTATGGGCTAGGGAAAAAATACGCATACCGTTGTAATCGGGCGAGTTTCTACTTTCAGACTCAGCAGGAATTTTTGGGTTTGGTCAATCCGTTCGCGAGATATGGGACTTTGAAGCTAAGAAATGGTTGAGAAGACAACAAATTTTTCGCAATTCTGCTGCTCCAAACGCTTAACCAGAATGGGCTAGGGAAAAAATACACATACCGTTGTAATCGGGCGAGTTTCTAATTTCACACGCAACAGGAATTTTTGGGTTAGGTCAATCCGTTCGCGAGATATGGCAGATTGAAGCCAAGAAATGGTTAAAGACGGCAAAAAATTTTTCGCAATTCTGTTGCTCCAAACGCTTAACCAGAATGGCCTAGGGAAAAAATACACATACCGTTGTAATCGGGCGAGTTTCTACTTTCAGAGGCAACAGGAATTTTTGAGTTCGGTCAATCCGTTCGCGAGATATGGGAGTTTGAAGCCAAGAAATGGTTAAAGAAGGCAAAAAACTTCTCGCAATTCTGCTGCTCCAAACGCTTAACCAGAATGGCCTAGGGAAAAAATACACATACCGTTGTAATCGGGCGAGTTTCTACTTTCAGATGCAATAGGAATTTTTGGGTTAGGTCAATCCGTTCGCGAGATATGGGAGTTTGAAATCAAGAAATGGTTGAGAAGGCAAAACATTTTTCGCAATTCTGCTGCTCCAAACGCTTAACCAGAATGGCCTAGTGAAGAAATACGCCTATCGTTGTAATCGGGCGAGTTTCTACTTTCAGACGCAGCAGGAATTTTTGGGTTTGGTCAATCCGTTCGCGAGATATGGGACTTTGAAGCTGAGAAATGGTTCAGAAGACAACAAATTTTTCGCAATTCTGCTGCTCCAAACGCTTAACCAGAATGGGCTAGGGAAAAAATACACATACCGTTGTAATCGGGCGAGTTTCTACTTTCACACGCAACAGGAATTTTTGGGTTAGGTCAATCCGTTCGCGAGATATGGGAGTTTGAATCCAAGAAATGGTTGAGAAGGCATACAATTTTTCGCAATTCTGCTGATCCAAACGCTTAACCAGAAAGGCCTAGGGAAAAAATACACATACCGCTGTAGTCGGGCGAGTTTCTACTTTCAGATGAAATAGGAATTTTTGGGTTAGGTCACTCCGTTCGCGAGATATGGGAGTTTGAAGCTATGAAATGGTTGAGAAGACAACAAATTTTTCGCACTTCTGCTGCTCCAAACGCTTAACCAGAGTTGCCTAGGGAAAGAATACACATACCGCTGTAATCGGGCGAGTTTCTACTTTCAGATGCAACAGGAATTTTTGGGTTAGGTCAATCCGTTCGCGAGATATGGGACTTTGAAGCTAAGAATTGGTTGAGAAGACAACAATTTTTTCGCAATTCTGCTGCTCCAAACGCTTAACCAGAATGGGCTAGGGAAAAAATACACATTCCGTTGTAATCGGGCGAGTTTCTACTTTCAGACTCAGCAGGAATTTTTGGGTTTGGTCAATCCGTTCGCGAGATATGGGACTTTGAAGATAAGAAATGGTTGAGAAGACAACAAATTTTTCGAAATTCTGCTGCTCCAAAAGCTTAAGCACAATGGGCTAGGGAAAAAATACACATACCGTTGTAATCGGGCGAGTTTCTACTTTCACACGCAACAGGAATTTTTGGGTTAGGTCAATCCGTTCGCGTGATATGGGAGTTTGAAGCCAAGAAATGGTTGAGAAGGCATACAATTTTTCGCAATTTTGCTGATCCAAACGCTTAACCAGAATGGCCTAGGGAAAAAATACTCATACCCCTGTAGTCGGGCGAGTTTCTACTTTCAGATGCAATAGGAATTTTTGGGTTAGGTCAATCCGTTCGCGAGATATGGGAGTTTGAAGCTAAGAAATGGTTGAGAAGACAACAAATTTTTCGCACTTCTGCTGCTCCAAACGCTTAACCAGAATGGGCTAGGGAAAAAATATACATACCGTTGTAATCGGGCGAGTTTCTACTTTCAGATGCAACAGGAATTTTTGGGTCAGGTCAATCCGTTCGCGAGATATGGGCGTTTGAAGCTAAGAAATGGTTGAGAAGACAACAAATTTTTCGCACTTCTGCTGCTCCAAACGCTTAACCAGAATGGCCTAGGGAAAAAATACACACACCGTTGTAATCGGGCGAGTTTCTACTTTCAGATGCAACAGGAATTTTTGGGTTAGATCAATCCGTTCGCGAGATATGTGAGTTTGAAGCTAAGAAATGGTTGAGAAGACAACAAATTTTTCGCAATTCTGCCGCTCCAAACGCTTAACCAGAATGGCCTAAGGGAAAAATACACGTACCGTTGTAATCGGGCGAGTTTCTACTTTCAGATGCAATAGGAATTTTTGGGTTAGGTCAATCCGTTCGCGAGATATGGGAGTTTGAAGCCAAGAAATGGTTGAGAAGGCAAAACATTTTTCGCAATTCTGCTGCTCCAAACGCTTAACCAGAATGGCCTAGGGAAAAAATACGCATATCGTTGTAATCGGGCGAGTTTCTACTTTCAGACGCTGCAGGAACTTCTGGGTTTGGTCAATCCGTTCGCGAGATATTGGAGTTTGAAGCTAAGAAATGGTTGAGAAAACAACAAATTTTTCGCACTTCTGCTGCTCCAAACGCTTAACCAGAATTGCCTAGGGAAAGAATACACATACCGCTGTATTCGGGCGAGTTTCTACTTTCAGATGCAATAGGAATTTTTGGGTTAGGTCAATCCGTTCGCGAGATATGGGAGTTTGAGGCCAAGAAATGGTTGAGAAGGCATACAATTTTTCGCAATTTTGCTGATCCAAACGCTTAAACAGAATGGCCTAGTGAGAAAATACTCATGCCGCTGTAGTCGGGCGAGTTTCTACTTTCAGATGCAATAGGAATTTTTGGGTTAGGTCAATCCGTTCGCGAGATATGGGAGTTTGAAGCCAAGAAATGGTTGAGAAGGCAAAAAATTTTTCGCAATTCTGCTGCTCCAAACGCTTAACCAGAATGGCCTTGGGAAAAAATACACATACCGTTGTAATCGGGCGAGTTTCTACTTTCAGATGCAACAGGAATTTTTGGGTTAGGTCAATCCGTTCGCGAGATATGGGAGTTTGAAGACAGGAAATGGTTAAAGACGGCAAAAAATTTTTCGCAATTCTGTTGCTCCAAACGCTTAAGCAGAATGGCCTAGGGAAAAAATACACATACAGTTGTAATCGGGCGAGTTTCTACTTTCAGAGGCAACAGGAATTTCTGAGTTCGGTCAATCCGTTCGCGAGATATGGGAGTTTGAAGCCAAGAAATGGTTAAAGAAGGCAAAAAACTTCTCGCAATTCTGCTGCTCCAAACGCTTAACCAGAATGGCCTAGGGAAAAAATACACATACCGTTGTAATCGGGCGAGTTTCTACTTTCAGATCCAACAGGAATTTTTGGGTTGGGTCAATCCGTTCGCGAGATATGGGAGTTTGAAGCCAAGAAATGGTTAAAGAAGGCAAAAAACTTCTCGCAATTCTGCTGCTCCAAACGCTTAACCAGAATGGCCTAGGGAAAAAATACACATATCGTTGTAATCGGGCGAGTTTCTACTTTCAGACGCAGCAGGAATTTTTGGGTTTGGTCAATCCTTTCGCGAGATATGGGACTTTGAGGCTGAGAAATGGTTCAGAAGACAACAAATTTTTCGCAATTCTGCTGCTCCAAACGCTTAACCAGAATGGGCTAGGGAAAAAATACACATACCGTTGTAATCGGGCGAGTTTCTACTTTCGCACGCAACAGGAATTTTTTGGTTAGGTCAATGCGTTCGCGAGATATGGGAGTTTGAATCCAAGAAATGGTTGAGAAGGCATACAATTTTTCGCAATTCTGCTGCTCCAAACGCTTAACCAGAATGGGCTAGGGAAAAAATACACATTCCGTTGTAATCGGGCGAGTTTCTACTTTCAGACTCAGCAGGAATTTTTGGGTTTGGTCAATCCGTTCGCGAGATATGGGACTTTGAAGATAAGAAATGGTTGAGAAGACAACAAATTCTTCGAAATTCTGCTGCTCCAAAAGCTTAAGCAGAATGGGCTAGGGAAAAAATACACATACCGTTGTAATCGGGCGAGTTTCTACTTTCACACGCAACAGGAATTTTTGGGTTAGGTCAATCCGTTCGCGAGATATGGGAGTTTGAAGCCAAGAAATGGTTGAGAAGGCAAAACATTTTTCGCAATTCTGATGCTCCAAACGCTTAACCAGAATGGCCTAGGGAAAAAATACGCATATCGTTGTAATCGGGCGAGTTTCTACTTTCAGACGCTGCAGGAACTTCTGGGTTTGGTCAATCCGTTCGCGAGATATTGGAGTTTGAAGCTAAGAAATGGTTGAGAAGACAACAAATTTTTCGCACTTCTGCTGCTCCAAACGCTTAACCAGAATTGCCTAGGGAAAGAATACACATACCTCTGTATTCGGGCGAGTTTCTACTTTCAGATGCAATAGGAATTTTTGGGTTAGGTCAATCCGTTCGCGAGATATGGGAGTTTGAGGCCAAGAAATGGTTGAGAAGGCAAAAAATTTTTCGCAATTCTGCTGCTCCAAACGCTTAACCAGAATGGCCTTGGGAAAAAATACACATACCGTTGTAATCGGGCGAGTATCTACTTTTAGAGGCAACAGGTATTTTTGGGTTAGGTCAATCCGTTCGCGAGATATGGGAGTTTGACGCTAAGAAATGGTTGAGAAGACAACAAATTTTTCGCAATTCTGCTGCTCCAAACGCTTAACCAGAATGGGCTAGGGAAAAATACACATACCGTTGTAATCGGGCGAGTTTCTACTTTCACACGCAACAGGAATTTTTGTGTTAGGTCAATCCGTTCGCGAGATATGGCAGATTGAAGCCAAGAAATGGTTGACAAGGCAAAAAATTTTTCGCAATTCTGCTGCTCCAAACGCTTAACCAGAATGGCCTAGGGAAAAAATACACATACCGTTGTAATCGGGCGAGTTTCTACTTTCAGGTGCAATAGGAATTTTTGGGTTAGGTCAATCCGTCGCGAGATATGGGAGATTGAAACCAAGAAATGGTTGAGAAGGCAAAAAATTTTTCGCAATTCTGCTGCTCCAAACGCTTAACCAGAATTGCCTAGGGAAAAAATACACATACCGCTGTAATCGGGCGAGTTTCTACTTTCAGACGCAACAGGAATTTTTGGGTTAGGTCAATCCGTTCGCGAGATATGGGACTTTCAAGCTAAGAAATGGTTGACAAGACAATAAATTTTTCGCACTTCTGCTGCTCCAATCGCTTAAGCAGAATGGCCTAAGGGAAAAATACACGTACCGTTGTAATCGGGCGAGTTTCTACTTTCAGATGCAACAGGAATTTTTGGGTTAGGTCAATCCGTTTGCGAGATATGGGAGTTTGAAGCCAAGAAATGGTTGAGAAGGCAAAAATTTTTCGCAATTCTGCTGCTCCAAACGCTTAACCAGAATGCCCTAGGGAAAAAATACATATACCGTTGTAATCGGGCGAGTTTCTAATTTCAGATGCAACAGGAATTTTTGGGTTAGGTCAATCCGTTCGCGAGATATGGGAGTTTGAAGCTAAGAAATGGTTGAGAAGACAACAAATTTTTCGCACTTCTGCTGCTCCAAACGCTTAACCAGCATGGCCTAGGGAAAAAATACACATACCGTTGTAATCGGGCGAGTTTCTGCTTTCAGATGCAACAGGAATTTTTGGGTTAGGTCAATCCGTTCACGAGATATGGGAGTTTGAAGCCAAGAAATGGTTGAGAAGGCAAAAAATTTTTCGGACTTCTGCTGCTCCAAACGCTTAATCAGAATGGCCTAGGGAAAAAATACACATACCGCTGTAATCGGGCGAGTTTCTACTTTCAGATGCAACAGGAATTTTTGGGTTAGGTCAGTCCGCTCGCGAGATATGGGAGTTTGAAGCCAAGAAATGGTTGAGAAGGCAAAAAATTTTTCGGACTTCTGCTGCTCCAAACGCTTAATCAGAATGGCCTAGGGAAAAAATACACATACCGTTGTAATCGGGCGAGTTTCTAATTTCAGATGCAACAGGAATTTTTGGGTTAGGTCAATCCGTTCGCGAGATATGGGAGTTTGAAGCTAAGAAATGGTTGAGAAGACAACAAATTTTTCGCACTTCTGCTGCTCCAAACGCTTAACCAGCATGGCCTAGGGAAAAAATACACATACGGTTGTAATCGGGCGAGTTTCTGCTTTCAGATGCAACAGGAATTTTTGGGTTAGGTCAATCCGTTCACGAGATATGGGAGTTTGAAGCCAAGAAATGGTTGAGAAGGCAAAAAATTTTTCGGACTTCTGCTGCTCCAAACGCTTAATCAGAATGGCCTAGGGAAAAAATACACATACCGCTGTAATCGGGCGAGTTTCTACTTTCAGATGCAACAGGAATTTTTGGGTTAGGTCAGTCCGTTCGCGAGATATGGGAGTTTGAAGCCAAGAAATGGTTGAGAAGGCAAAAAATTTTTCGGACTTCTGCTGCTCCAAACGCTTAATCAGAATGGCCTAGGGAAAAAATACACATACCGTTGTAATCGGGCGAGTTTCTACTTTCAGATGCAACAGGAATTTTTGTGTTAGGTCAATCCGTTCGCGAGATATGGGACTTTCAAGCTAAGAAATGGTTGACAAGACAATAAATTTTTCGCACTTCTGCTGCTCCAATCGCTTAAGCAGAATGGCCTAAGGGAAAAATACACGTACCGTTGTAATCGGGCGAGTTTCTACTTTCAGATGCAACAGGAATTTTTGGGTTAGGTCAATCCGTTCGCGAGATATGGGAGTTTGAAGCCAAGAAATGGTTGAGAAGGCAAAAATTTTTCGCAATTCTGCTGCTCCAAACGCTTAACCAGAATGGCCTAGGGAAAAAATACATATACCGTTGTAATCGGGCGAGTTTCTAATTTCAGATGCAACAGGAATTTTTGGGTTAGGTCAATCCGTTCGCGAGATATGGGAGTTTGAAGCTAAGAAATGGTAGAGAAGACAACAAATTTTTCGCACTTCTGCTGCTCCAAACGCTTAACCAGAATGGCCTAGGGAAAAAATACACATACCGTTGTAATCGGGCGAGTTTCTGCTTTCAGATGCAACAGGAATTTTTGGGTTAGGTCAATCCGTTCACGAGATATGGGAGTTTGAAGCCAAGAAATGGTTGAGAAGGCAAAAAATTTTTCGGACTTCTGCTGCTCCAAACGCTTAATCAGAATGGCCTAGGGAAAAAATACACATACCGCTGTAATCGGGCGAGTTTCTACTTTCAGATGCAACAGGAATTTTTGGGTTAGGTCAATCCGTTCGCGAGATATGGGACTTTCAAGCTAAGAAATGTTTGACAAGACAATAAATTTTTCGCACTTCTGCTGCTCCAATCGCTTAACCAGAATGGCCTAAGGGAAAAATACACGAACCGTTGTAATCGGGCGAGTTTCTACTTTCAGATGCAATAGGAATTTTTGGGTTAGGTCAATCCGTTCGCGAGATATGGGAGTTTGAAGCTAAGAAATGGTAAAGAAGACAACAAATTTTTCGCACTACTGCTGCTCCAAACGCTTAACCAGAATGGCCTAGGGAAAAAATACACATACCGTTGTAATCGGGCGAGTTTCTTCTTTCAGATGCAACAAGAATTTTTGGGTTAGGTCAATGCGTTCGCGAGATATGGGAGTTTGAAGCTAAGAAATGGTAAAGAAGACAACAAATTTTTCGCACTACTGCTGCTCCAAACGCTTAACCAGAATGGCCTAGGGAAAAAATACACATACCGTTGTAATCGGGCGAGTTTCTACTTTCAGATGCAACAGGAAATTTTGGGTTAGGTCAATCCGTACGCGAGATATGGTAGTTTGAAGCTAAGAAATGGTTATGAAGACAACAAATCTTTCGCACTTCTGCTGCTCCAAACGCTTAATCAGAATGGCCTAGGGAAAAAAAAAACATACCGCTGTAATCGGGCGAGTTTCTACTTTCAGATGCAACAGGAATTTTTGGGTTAGGTCAATCCGTTCGCGAGATATGGGAGCTTGAAGCCAAGAAATGGTTGAGAAGGCAAAAATTTTTCGCAATTCTGCTGCTCCAAACGCTTAACCAGAATGGCCTAGGGAAAAAATACACATACCGTTGTAATCGGTCGAGTTTCTACTTTCAGATGCAACAGGAATTTTTGGGTTAGGTCAATCCGTTCGCGAGATATGGGAGTTTGAAGGTAAGAAATTGTTATGAAGACAACAAATTTTTCGCACTTCTGCTGCTCCAATCGCTTAACCAGAATGGCCTAAGGGAAAAATACACGTACCGTTGTAATCGGGCGAGATCCTACTTTCAGATGCAATAGGAATTTTTGTGTTAGGTCAATCCGTTCGCGAGATATGGCAGTTTGAAGCCAAGAAATGGTTGAGAAAGCAAAAAATTTTTCGCAATTCTGCTGCTCCAAACGCTTAACCAGAATGGCCTAGGGAAAAAATACACATACCGTTGTAATCGGGCGAGTTTCTACTTTCAGATGCAATAGGAATTTTTGGGTTAGGTCAATCCGTTCGCGAGATATGGGAGTTTGAAGCCAAGAAATGGTTGAGAAGGCAAAAAATTTTTCGCAATTCTGCTGCTCCAAACGCTTAACCAAAATTGCCTAGGGAAAAAATACACATACCGCTGTAATCGGGCGAGTTTCAACTTTCAGACGCAACAGGAATTTTTGGGTTAGGTCAATCCGTTCGCGAGATATGGGAGTTTGAAGCCAAGAAATGGTTGAGAAGGCAAAAAATTTTTCGCTATTCTGCTGCTCCAAGCGCTTAACCAGAATGGCCTAGGGAGAAAATACACATACCGTTGTAATCGGGCGAGTTTCTACTTTCAGATGCAACAGGAATTCTTGGGTTAGGTCAATCCGTTCGCGCGATATGGGAGTTTGAAGCTAAGAAATGGTGAAGAAGACAACAAATTTTTCGCACTACTGCTGCTCCAAACGCTTAACCAGAATGGCCTAGGGAAAAGATACACATACCGTTGTAATCGGGCGTGTTTCTACTTTCAGACGCAACAGGAATTTTTGGGTTAGGTCAATCCGTTCGCGAGATATGGGAGTTTGAAGTTAAGAAATGGTTGAGAAGACAACAAATTTGTCGCACTTCTGCTGCTCCAAACGCTTAACCAGAATTGCCTAGGGAAAAACTACACATACCGTTGTAATCGGTCGAGTTTCTACTTTCAGATGCAACAGGAATTTTTTGGTTAGGTCAATCCGTTCGCGAGATATGGGAGTTTGAAGGTAAGAAATTGTTATGAAGACAACAAATTTTTCGCACTTCTGCTGCTCCAATCGCTTAACCAGAATGGCCTAAGGGAAAAATACACGTACCGTTGTAATCGGGCGAGTTTCTACTTTCAGATGCAATAGGAATTTTTGTGTTAGGTCAATCCGTTCGCGAGATATGGCAGTTTGAAGCCAAGAAATGGTTGAGAAAGCAAAAAATTTTTCGCAACTCTGCTGCTCCAAACGCTTAACCAGAATGGCCTAGGGAAAAAATACACATACCGTTGTAATCGGGCGAGTTTCTATTATCAGATGCAATAGGAATTTTTGGGTTAGGTCAATCCGTTCGCGAGATATGGGAGTTTGAAGCTAAGAAATGGTTAAGAAGGCAACAAATTTTTCGCACTTCTGCTGCTCCAAACGCTTGACCAGAATGGCCTAGGGAAAAAATACACATACCGTTGTAATCGGGCGTGTTTCTACTTTCAGACGCAACGGGAATTTTTGGGTTAGGTCAATCCGTTCGCGAGATATGGGAGTTTGAAGCCAAGAAATGGTTGAGAAGGCAAAAAATTGTTCGCTATTCTGCTGCTTCAAACGCTTGACCAGAATGGCCTAGGGAAAAAATACACATACCGTTGTAATCGGGCGAGTTTCTTCTTTCAGATGCAACAGGAAAATTTGGGTTAGGTCAATCCGTTTGCGAGATATGGGAGTTTGAAGCCAAGAAATGGTTGAGAAGGCAAAAATTTTTCGCAATTCTGCTGCTCCAAACGCTTAACCAGAATGGCCTAGGGAAAAAACACACATACCGTTGTAATCGGGCGAGTTTCTACTTTCAGATGCAACAGGAATTTTTGGGTTAGGTCAATCCGTTCGCGAGATATGGGAGTTTGAAGCTAAGAAATTGTTATGAAGACAACAAATTTTTCGCACTTCTGCTGCTCCAATCGCTTAACCAGAATGGCCTAAGGGAAAAATACACGTACCGTTGTAATCGGGCGAGTTTCTACTTTCAGACGCAACAGGAATTTTTGGGTTAGGTCAATCCGTTCGCGAGATATGGGAGTTTGAAGCTAAGAAATGGTTAAGAAGGCAACAAATTTTTCGCACTTCTGCTGCTCCAAACGCTTGACCAGAATGGCCTAGGGAAAAAATACACATACCGTTGTAATCGGGCGTGTTTCTACATTCAGACGCAACAGGAATTTTTGGGTTAGGTCAATCCGTTCGCGAGATATGGGAGTTTGAAGCTAAGAAATGGTAAAGCAGACAACAAATTTTTCGCACTACTGCTGCTCCAAACGCTTAACCAGAATGGCCTAGGGAAAAAATACACATACCGTTGTAATCGGGCGAGTTTCTACTTTCAGATGCAACAGGAATTTTTGGGTTAGGTCAATCCGTTCGCGAGATATGGGAGCTTGAAGCTAAGAAATGGTTATGAAGACAACAAATTTTTCGCACTTCTGCTGCACCAAACGCTTAACCAGAATGGCCTAGGGAAAAAATACACATACCGCTGTAGTCGGACGAGTTTATACTTTCAGATGCAATAGGAATTTTTGGGTTAGGTCCATCCGTTCGCTAGATATGGCAGTTTGAAGACAAGAAATGGTTGAGAAGGCAAAAAATTTTTCGCAATTCTGCTGCTCCAAACGCTTAACCAGAATGGCCTAGGGAAAAAATACACATACCGTTGTAATCGGGCGAGTTTCTATTATCAGATGCAATAGGAATTTTTGGGTTAGGTCAATCCGTTCGCGAGATATGGGAGTTTGAAGCTAAGAAATGGTTATGAAGACAACAAATTTTTCGCACTTCTGCTGCTCCAAACGCTTAATCAGAATGGCCTAGGGAAAAAATACACATACCGTTGCAATCGGGCGAGTTTCTACTTTCAGACGCAACAGGAATTTTTGGGTTAGGTCAATCCGTTCGCGAGATATGGGAGTTTGAAGCTAAGAAATGGTTGAGAAGACAACAAATTTTTCGGACTTCTGCTGCTCCAAACGCTTAATCAGAATGGCCTAGGGAGAAAATACACATACCGTTGTAATCGGGCGAGTTTCTACTTTCAGATGCAATAGGAATTTTTGGGTTATGTCAATCCGTTCGCGAGATATGGGAGTTTGAAGCCAAGAAATGGTTGAGAAGGCAAAACATTTTTCGCAAATCTGCTGCTCCAAACGCTTAACCAGAATGGCCTAGGGAAAAAATACGCATATCGTTGTAATCGGGTGAGTTTCTACTTTCAGACGCAGCAGGAACTTCTGGGTTTGGTCAATCCGTTCGCGAGATATGGGAGTTTGAAGCCAAGAAATGGTTGAGAAGGCAAAAAATTTTTCGCTATTCTTCTGCTCCAAACGCTTAACCAGAATGGCCTAGGGAGAAAATACACATACCGTTGTAATCGGGCGAGTTTCTACTTTCAGATGCAACAGGAATTTTTGGGTTAGGTCAATCCGTTCGCGAGATATGGGAGTTTGAAGCTAAGAAATGGTAAAGAAGACAACAAATTTTTCGCACTACTGCTGCTCCAAACGCTTAACCAGAATGGCCTAGGGAAAAAATACACATACCGTTGTAATGGGGCGAGTTTCTACTTTCAGACACAACAGGAATTTTTGGGTTAGGTCAATCCGTTCGCGAGATATGGGAGTTTGAAGCTAAGAAATGGTTGAGAAGACAAGAAATTTTTCGGACTTCTGCTGCTCCAAACGCTTAATCAGAATGGCCTAAGGAGAAAATACACATACCGTTGTAATCGGGCGAGTTTCTACTTTCAGATGCAATAGAAATTTTTGGGTTAGGTCAATCCGTTCGCGAGATATGGGAGTTTGAAGCCAAGAAATGGTTGAGAAGGCAAAACATTTTTCGCAAATCTGCTGCTCCAAACGCTTAACCAGAATGGCCTAGGGAAAAAATACGCATATCGTTGTAATCGGGTGAGTTTCTACTTTCAGACGCAGCAGGAACTTCTGGGTTTGGTCAATCCGTTCGCGAGATATGGGAGTTTGAAGCCAAGAAATGGTTGAGAAGGTAAAAAATTTTTCGCTATTCTGCTGCTCCAAACGCTTAACCAGAATGGCCTAGGGAGAAAATACACATACCGTTGTAATCGGGCGAGTTTCTACTTTCAGATGCAACAGGAATTTTTGGGTTAGGTCAATCCGTTCGCGACATATGGGAGTTTGAAGCTAAGAAATGGTAAAGGAGACAACAAATTTTTCGCACTATTGCTGCTCCAAACGCTTAACCAGAATGGCCTAGGGAAAAAATACACATACCGTTGTAATCGGGCGAGTTTCTACTTTCAGATGCAGCAGGAATTTTTGGGTTAGGTCAATCCGTTCGCGAGATATGAGAGCTTGAAGCTAAGAAATGGTTTAGAAGACAACAAATTTTTCGCACTTCTGCTGCTCCAAACGCTTAACCAGAATGGCCTAGGGAAAAAATACACATACCGTTGTAATCGGGCGAGTGTCTACTTTCAGATGCAACAGGAATTTTTGGGTTAGGTCAATCCGTTCGCGAGATATGGGAGTTTGAAGCTAAGAAAGGGTTAAGAAGACAACGAATTTTTCGCACTTATGCTGCTCGAAACGCTTAACCAGAATGGCCTAGGGCAAAAATACACATACCGTTGTACTCGGGCGAGTTTCAACTTTCAGACGCAACAGGAATTTTTGTGTTAGGTCAATCCGTTCGCGAGATATGGGAGTTTGAAGCCAAGAAATGGTTGAGAAGGCAAAAAATTTTTCGCTATTCTGCTGCTTCAAACGCTTAACCAGAATGGCCTAGGGAGAAAATACACATACCGTTGTAATCGGGCGAGTTTCTACTTTCAGATGCAATAGGAATTTTTGGGTTAGGTCAATCCGTTCGCGAGATATGGGAGTTTGAAGCCAAGAAATGGTTGAGAAGGCAAAACATTTTTCGCAAATCTGCTGCTCCAAACGCTTAACCAGAATGGCCTAGGGAAAAAATACGCATATCGTTGTAATCGGGTGAGTTTCTACTTTCAGACGCAGCAGGAACTTCTGGATTTGGTCAATCCGTTCGCGAGATATGGGAGTTTGAAGCCAAGAAATGGTTGAGAAGGCAAAAAGTTTTTCGCTATTCTGCTGCTCCAAACGCTTAACCAGAATGGCCTAGGTAGAAAATACACATACCGTTGTATTCGGGCGAGTTTCTACTTTCAGATGCAACAGGAATTTTTGGGTTAGGTCAATCCGTTCGCGAGATATGGGAGTTTGAAGCTAAGAAATGGTAAAGAAGACAACAAATTTTTCGCACTACTGCTGCTCCAAACGCTTAACCAGAATGGCCTAGGGAAAAAATACACATACCGTTGTAATCGGGCGAGTTTCTACTTTCAGATGCAACAGGAATTTTTGGGTTAGGTCAATCCGTTCGCGAGATATGGCAGTTTGAAGCTAAGAAATGGTAAAGAAGACAACAAATTTTTCGCACTACTGCTGCTCCAAACGCTCAACCAGAATGGCCTAGGGAAAAAATACACATACCGTTGTAATCGGGCGAGTTTCTACTTTCAGATGCAACAGGAATTTTTGGGTTAGGTCAATCCGTTCGCGAGATATGGGACTTTCAATCTAAGAAATGGTTGACAAGACAATAAATTTTTCGCACTTCTGCTGCTCCAATCGCTTAAGCAGAATGGACTAAGGGAAAAATACACGTACCGTTGTAATCGGGCGAGTTTCTACTTTCAGACGCAACAGGAATTTTTGGGTTAGGTCAATCCGTTCGCGAGATATGGGAGTTTGAAGCTAAGAAATGGTTGAGAAGACAAAAAATTTTTCGGACTTCTGCTGCTCCAAACGCTTAATCAGAATGGCCTAGGGAGAAAATACACATACCGTTGTAATCGGGCGAGTTTCTACTTTCAGATGCAATAGGAATTTTTGGGTTAGGTCAATCCGTTCGCGAGATATGGGAGTTTGAAGCCAAGAAATGGTTGAGAAGGCAAAACATTTTTCGCAAATCTGCTGCTCCAAACGCTTAACCAGAATGGCCTAGGGAAAAAATACGCATATCGTTGTAATCGGGTGAGTTTCTACTTTCAGACGCAGCAGGAACTTCTGGGTTTGGTCAATCCGTTCGCGAGATATGGGAGTTTGAAGCCAAGAAATGGTTGAGAAGGCAAAAAATTTTTCGCACTTCTGCTGCTCCAAACGCTTAACCAGAATGGCCTAGGGAAAAAATACACATACCGTTGTAATCGGGCGAGTTTCTACTTTCAGATGCAACAGGAATTTTTGGGTTAGGTCAATCCGTTCGCGAGATATGGGTGTTTGAAGCTAAGAAAGGGTTAAGAAGACAACAAATTTTTCGCACTTATGCTGCTCCAAACGCTTAACCAGAATGGCCTAGGGACAAAATACACATACCGTTGTACTCGGGCGAGTTTCAACTTTCAGGCGCAACAGGAATTTTTGTGTTAGGTCAATCCGTTCGCGAGATATGGGAGTTTGAAGCCAAGAAATGGTTGAGAAGGCAAAAAATTTTTCGCTATTCTGCTGCTCCAAACGCTTAACCAGAATGGCCTAGGGAGAAAATACACATACCGTTGTAATCGGGCGAGTTTCTACTTTCAGATGCAACAGGAATTTTTGGGTTAGGTCAATCCGTTCGCGAGATATGGGAGTTTGAAGCTAAGAAATGGTAAAGAAGACAACAAATTTTTCGCACTACTGCTGCACCAAACGCTTAACCAGAATGGCCTAGGGAAAAAACACACATACCGTTGTAATCGGGCGAGTTTCTACTTTCAGATGCAACAGGAATTTTTGGGTTAGGTCAATCCGTTCGCGAGATATGGGAGTTTGAAGCCAAGAAATGGTTGAGAAGTCAACAAATTTTTCGCACTTCTGCTGCTCCAAACGCTTAACCAGAATTGCCTAGGGAAAAAATACACATACCGCTGTAATCGGGCGAGTTTCTACTTTCAGATGCAATAGGAATTTTTGGGTTAGGTCAATCCGTTCGCGAGATATGGGAGTTTGAAGCTAAGAAAAGGTTATGAAGACAACAAATTTTTCGCACTTCTGCTGCTCCAAACGCTTAATCAGAATGGCCTAGGGAAAAAATACACATACCGTTGTAATCGGGCGAGTTTCTACTTTCAGACGCAACAGGAATTTTTGGGTTAGGTCAATCCGTTCGCGAGATATGGGAGTTTGAAGCTAAGAAATGGTTGAGAAGACAACAAATTTTTCGGACTTCTGCTGCTCCAAACGCTTAATCAGAATGGCCTAGGGAGAAAATACACATACCGTTGTAATCGGGCGAGTTTCTACTTTCAGATGCAATAGGAATTTTTGGGTTAGGTCAATACGTTCGCGAGATATGGGAGTTTGAAGCCAAGAAATGGTTGAGAAGGCAAAACATTTTTCGCAAATCTGATGCTCCAAACGCTTAACCAGAATGGCCTAGGGAAAAAATACGCATATCGTTGTAATCGGGTGAGTTTCTACTTTCAGACGCAGCAGGAACTTCTGGGTTTGGTCAATCCGTTCGCGAGATATGGGAGTTTGAAGCCAAGAAATGGTTAAGAAGGCAAAAAATTTTTCGCTATTCTGCTGCTCCAAACGCTTAACCAGAACGGCCTAGGGAGAAAATACACATACCGTTGTAATCGGGCGAGTTTCTACTTTCAGATGCAACTGGAATTTTTGGGTTAGGTCAATCCGTTCGCGAGATATGGGAGTTTGAAGCTAAGAAATGGTTATGAAGACAACAAATTTTTCGCACTTCTGCTGCTCCAAACGCTTAATCAGAATGGCCTAGGGAAAAAATACACATACCGTTGTAATCGGGCGAGTTTCTACTTTCAGACGCAACAGGAATTTTTGGGTTAGGTCAATCCGTTCGCGAGATATGGGAGTTTGAAGCTAAGAAATGGTTGAGAAGACAACAAATTTTTCGGACTTCTGCTGCTCCAAACGCTTAATCAGAATGGCCTAGGGAGAAAATACACATACCGTTGTAATCGGGCGAGTTTCTACTTTCAGATGCAATAGGAATTTTTGGGTTAGGTCAATCCGTTCGCGAGATATGGGAGTTTGAAGCCAAGAAATGGTTGAGAAGGCAAAACATTTTTCGCAAATCTGATGCTCCAAACGCTTAACCAGAATGGCCTAGGGAAAAAATACGCATATCGTTGTAATCGGGTGAGTTTCTACTTTCAGACGCAGCAGGAACTTCTGGGTTTGGTCAATCCGTTCGCGAGATATGGGAGTTTGAAGCCAAGAAATGGTTAAGAAGGCAAAAAATTTTTCGCTATTCTGCTGCTCCAAACGCTTAACCAGAACGGCCTAGGGAGAAAATACACATACCGTTGTAATCGGGCGAGTTTCTACTTTCAGATGCAACAGGAATTTTTGGGTTAGGTCAATCCGTTCGCGAGATATGGGAGTTTGAAGCTAAGAAATGGTAAAGAAGACAACAAATTTTTCGCACTACTGCTGCTCCAAACGCTTAACCAGAATGGCCTAGGGAAAAAATACACATACCGTTGTAATCGGGCGAGTTTCTACTTTCAGATGCAACAGGAATTTTTGGGTTAGGTCAATCCGTTCGCGAGATATGGGAGTTTGAAGCTAAGAAATGGTAAAGAAGACAACAAATTTTTCGCACTACTGCTGCTCCAAACGCTCAACCAGAATGGCCTAGGGAAAAAATACACATACCGTTGTAATCGGGCGAGTTTCTACTTTCAGATGCAACAGGAATTTTTGGGTTAGGTCAATCCATTCGCGAGATATGGGACTTTCAAGCTAAGAAATGGTTGACAAGACAATAAATTTTTCGCACTTCTGCTGCTCCAATCGCTTAAGCAGAATGGACTAAGGGAAAAATACACGTACCGTTGTAATCGGGCGAGTTTCTACTTTCAGATGCAATAGGAATTTTTGGGTTAGGTCAATCCGTTCGCGAGATATGGGAGTTTGAAGCCAAGAAATGGTTGAGAAGACAACAAATTTTTCGCACTTCTGCTGCTACAAACGCTTATCCAGAATTGCCTAGGGAAAAAATACACATACCGCTGTAATCGGGCGAGTTTCTACTTTCAGATGCAATAGGAATTTTTGGGTTAGGTCAATCCGTTCGCGAGATATGGGAGTTTGAAGCTAAGAAATGGTTGAGAAGACAAAAAATTTTTCGGACTTCTGCTGCTCCAAACGCTTAATCAGAATGGCCTAGGGAGAAAATACACATACCGTTGTAATCGGGCGAGTTTCTACTTTCAGATGCAATAGGAATTTTTGGGTTAGGTCAATCCGTTCGCGAGATATGGGAGTTTGAAGCCAAGAAATGGTTGAGAAGGCAAAACATTTTTCGCAAATCTGCTGCTCCAAACGCTTAACCAGAATGGCCTAGGGAAAAAATACGCATATCGTTGTAATCGGGTTAGTTTCTACTTTTAGACGCAGCAGGAACTTCTGGGTTTGGTCAATCCGTTCGCGAGATATGGGAGTTTGAAGCCAAGAAATGGTTGAGAAGGCAAAAAATTTTTCGCACTTCTGCTGCTCCAAACGCTTAACCAGAATGGCCTAGGGAAAAAATACACATACCGTTGTAATCGGGCGAGTTTCTACTTTCAGATGCAGCAGGAATTTTTGGGTTAGGTCAATCCGTTCGCGAGATATGGGAGTTTGAAGCTAAGAAAGGGTTAAGAAGACAACAAATTTTTCGCACTTATGCTGCTCCAAACGCTTAACCAGAATGGCCTAGGGAAAAAATACACATACCGTTGTACTCGGGCGAGTTTCAACTTTCAGACGCAACAGGAATTTTTGTGTTAGGTCAATCCGTTCGCGAGATATGGGAGTTTGAAGCCAAGAAATGGTTGAGAAGGCAAAAAATTTTTCGCTATTCTGCTGCTCCAAACGCTTAACCCGAATGGCCTAGGGAAAAAATACACATACCGTTGTAATCGGGCGAGTTTCTACTTTCAGATGCAACAGGAATTTTTGGGTTAGGTCAATCCATTCGCGAGATATGGGACTTTCAAGCTAAGAAATGGTTGACAAGACAATAAATTTTTCGCACTTCTGCTGCTCCAATCGCTTAAGCAGAATGGACTAAGGGAAAAATACACGTACCGTTGTAATCGGGCGAGTTTCTACTTTCAGATGCAATAGGAATTTTTGGGTTAGGTCAATCCGTTCGCGAGATATGGGAGTTTGAAGCCAAGAAATGGTTGAGAAGACAACAAATTTTTCGCACTTCTGCTGCTACAAACGCTTATCCAGAATTGCCTAGGGAAAAAATACACATACCGCTGTAATCGGGCGAGTTTCTACTTTCAGATGCAATAGGAATTTTTGGGTTAGGTCAATCCGTTCGCGAGATATGGGAGTTTGAAGCTAAGAAATGGTTGAGAAGACAAAAAATTTTTCGGACTTCTGCTGCTCCAAACGCTTAATCAGAATGGCCTAGGGAGAAAATACACATACCGTTGTAATCGGGCGAGTTTCTACTTTCAGATGCAATAGGAATTTTTGGGTTAGGTCAATCCGTTCGCGAGATATGGGAGTTTGAAGCCAAGAAATGGTTGAGAAGGCAAAACATTTTTCGCAAATCTGCTGCTCCAAACGCTTAACCAGAATGGCCTAGGGAAAAAATACGCATATCGTTGTAATCGGGTTAGTTTCTACTTTTAGACGCAGCAGGAACTTCTGGGTTTGGTCAATCCGTTCGCGAGATATGGGAGTTTGAAGCCAAGAAATGGTTGAGAAGGCAAAAAATTTTTCGCACTTCTGCTGCTCCAAACGCTTAACCAGAATGGCCTAGGGAAAAAATACACATACCGTTGTAATCGGGCGAGTTTCTACTTTCAGATGCAGCAGGAATTTTTGGGTTAGGTCAATCCGTTCGCGAGATATGGGAGTTTGAAGCTAAGAAAGGGTTAAGAAGACAACAAATTTTTCGCACTTATGCTGCTCCAAACGCTTAACCAGAATGGCCTAGGGAAAAAATACACATACCGTTGTACTCGGGCGAGTTTCAACTTTCAGACGCAACAGGAATTTTTGTGTTAGGTCAATCCGTTCGCGAGATATGGGAGTTTGAAGCCAAGAAATGGTTGAGAAGGCAAAAAATTTTTCGCTATTCTGCTGCTCCAAACGCTTAACCAGAATGGCCTAGGGAGAAAATACACATACCGTTGTAATCGGGCGAGTTTCTACTTTCAGATGCAACAGGAATTTTTGGGTTAGGTCAATCCGTTCGCTAGATATGGGAGTTTGAAGCTAAGAAATGGTAAAGAAGACAACACATTTTTCGCACTACTGCTGCTCCAAACGCTTAACCAGAATGGCCTAGGGAAAAAATACACATACCGTTGTAATCGGGCGAGTTTCTACTTTCAGATGCAATAGGAATTTTTGGGTTAGGTCAATCCGTTCGCGAGATATGGGAGTTTGAAGCCAAGAAATGGTTGAGAAGGCAAAACATTTTTCGCAAATCTGCTGCTCCAAACGCTTAACCAGAATGGCCTAGGGAATAAATACGCATATCGTTGTAATCGGGTGACTTTCTACTTTCAGACGCAGCAGGAACTTCTGGGTTTGGTCAATCCGTTCGCGAGATATGGGAGTTTGAAGCCAAGAAATGGTTATGAAGACAACAAATTTTTCGGACTTCTGCTGCTCCAAACGCTTAACCAGAATGGACTAAGGGAAAAATACACGTACCGTTGTAATCGGGCGAGTTTCTACTTTCAGACGCAACAGGAATTTTTGGGTTAGGTCCATCCGTTCGCGAGATATGGGAGTTTGAAGCTAAGAAATGGTTGAGAAGACAAAAAATTTTTCGGACTTCTGCTGCTCCAAACGCTTAATCAGAATGGCCTAGGGAGAAAATACACATACCGTTGTAATCGGGCGAGTTTCTACTTTCAGATGCAATAGGAATTTTTGGGTTTGGTCAATCCGTTCGCGAGATATGGGAGTTTGAAGCCAAGAAATGGTTGAGAAGGCAAAAAATTTTTCGCACTTCTGCTGCTCCAAACGCTTAACCAGAATGGCCTAGGGAAAAAATACACATTCCGTTGTAATCGGGCGAGTTTCTACTTTCAGATGCAACAGGAATTTTTGGGTTAGGTCAATCCGTTCGCGAGATATGGGAGTTTGAAGCTAACAAAGGGTTAAGAAGACAACAAATTTTTCGCACTTATGCTGCTCCAAACGCTTAACCAGAATGGCCTAGGGAAAAAATACACATACCGTTGTACTCGGGCGAGTTTCAACTTTCAGACGCAACAGGAATTTTTGTGTTAGGTCAATCCGTTCGCGAGATATGGGAGTTTGAAGCCAAGAAATGGTTGAGAAGGCAAAAAATTTTTCGCTATTCTGCTGCTCCAAACGCTTAACCAGAATGGCCTAGGGAGAAAATACACATACCGTTGTAATCGGGCGAGTTTCTACTTTCAGATGCAACAGGAATTTTTGGGTTAGGTCAATCCGTTCGCGAGATATGGGAGTTTGAAGCTAAGAAATGGTAAAGAAGACAACAAATTTTTCGCACTACTGCTGCACCAAACGCTTAACCAGAATGGCCTCGGGAAAAAATACACATACCATTGTAATCGGGCGAGTTTCTACTTTCAGATGCAACAGGAATTTTTGGGTTAGGTCAATCCGTTCGCGAGATATGGGAGCTTGAAGCTAAGAAATGGTTATGAAGACAACAAATTTTCCGCACTTCTGCTGCTCGAAACGCTGAACCAGAATGGCCTAGGGAAAAAATACACATACCGTTGTAATCGGGCGAGTTTCTACTTTCAGATGCAACAGGAATTTTTGGGTTAGGTCAGTCCGTTCGCGAGATATGGGAGTTTGAAGCTAAGAAATGGTTATGAAGACAACAAATTTTTCGGACTTCTGCTGCTCCAAACGCTTAACCAGAATGGACTAAGGGAAAAATACACGTACCGTTGTAATCGGGCGAGTTTCTACTTTCAGATGCAATAGGAATTTTTGGGTTAGGTCAATCCGTTCGCGAGATATGGGAGTTTGAAGCCAAGAAATGGTTGAGAAGTCAACAAATTTTTCGCACTTCTGCTGCTCCAAACGCTTAACCAGAATTGCCTAGGGAAAAAATACACATACCGCTGTAATCGGGCGAGTTTCTACTTTCAGATGCAATAGGAATTTTTGGGTTAGGTCAATCCGTTCGCGAGATATGGGAGTTTGAAGCTAAGAAATGGTTATGAAGACAACAAATTTTTCGCACTTCTGCTGCTCCAAACGCTTAATCAGAATGGCCTAGGGAAAAAATACACATACCGTTGTAATCGGGCGAGTTTCTACTTTCAGACGCAACAGGAATTTTTGGGTTAGGTCAATCCGTTCGCGAGATATGGGAGTTTGAAGCTAAGAAATGGTTGAGAAGACAACAAATTTTTCGGACTTCTGCTGCTCCAAACGCTTAATCAGAATGGCCTAGGGAGAAAATACACATACCGTTGTAATCGGGCGAGCTTGTACTTTCAGATGCAATAGGAATTTTTGGGTTAGGTCAATCCGTTCGCGAGATATGGGAGTTTGAAGCCAAGAAATGGTTGAGAAGGCAAAACATTTTTCGCAAATCTGATGCTCCAAACGCTTAACCAGAATGGCCTAGGGAAAAAATACGCATATCGTTGTAATCGGGTGAGTTTCTACTTTCAGACGCAGCAGGAACTTCTGGGTTTGGTCAATCCGTTCGCGAGATATGGGAGTTTGAAGCCAAGAAATGGTTAAGAAGGCAAAAAATTTTTCGCTATTCTGCTGCTCCAAACGCTTAACCAGAACGGCCTAGGGAGAAAATACACATACCGTTGTAATCGGGCGAGTTTCTACTTTCAGATGCAACAGGAATTTTTGGGTTAGGTCAATCCGTTCGCGAGATATGGGAGTTTGAAGCTAAGAAATGGTAAAGAAGACAACAAATTTTTCGCACTACTGCTGCTCCAAACGCTTAACCAGAATGGCCTAGGGAAAAAATACACATACCGTTGTAATCGGGCGAGTTTCTACTTTCAGATGCAACAGGAATTTTTGGGTTAGGTCAATCCGTTCGCGAGATATGGGAGTTTGAAGCTAAGAAATGGTAAAGAAGACAACAAATTTTTCGCACTACTGCTGCTCCAAACGCTCAACCAGAATGGCCTAGGGAAAAAATACACATACCGTTGTAATCGGGCGAGTTTCTACTTTCAGATGCAACAGGAATTTTTGGGTTAGGTCAATCCATTCGCGAGATATGGGACTTTCAAGCTAAGAAATGGTTGACAAGACAATAAATTTTTCGCACTTCTGCTGCTCCAATCGCTTAAGCAGAATGGACTAAGGGAAAAATACACGTACCGTTGTAATCGGGCGAGTTTCTACTTTCAGATGCAATAGGAATTTTTGGGTTAGGTCAATCCGTTCGCGAGATATGGGAGTTTGAAGCCAAGAAATGGTTGAGAAGACAACAAATTTTTCGCACTTCTGCTGCTACAAACGCTTATCCAGAATTGCCTAGGGAAAAAATACACATACCGCTGTAATCGGGCGAGTTTCTACTTTCAGATGCAATAGGAATTTTTGGGTTAGGTCAATCCGTTCGCGAGATATGGGAGTTTGAAGCTAAGAAATGGTTATGAAGACAACAAATTTTTCGCACTTCTGCTGCTCCAAACGCTTAATCAGAATGGCCTAGGGAAAAATACACATACCGTTGTAATCGGGCGAGTTTCTACTTTCAGGCGCAACAGGAATTTTTGGGTTAGGTCAATCCGTTCGCGAGATATGGGAGTTTGAAGCTAAGAAATGGTTGAGAAGACAAAAAATTTTTCGGACTTCTGCTGCTCCAAACGCTTAATCAGAATGGCCTAGGGAGAAAATACACATACCGTTGTAATCGGGCGAGTTTCTACTTTCAGATGCAATAGGAATTTTTGGGTTAGGTCAATCCGTTCTCGAGATATAGGAGTTTGAAGCCAAGAAATGGTTGAGAAGGCAAAACATTTTTCGCAAATCTGCTGCTCCAAACGCTTAACCAGAATGGCCTAGGGAAAAAATACGCATATCGTTGTAATCGGGTTAGTTTCTACTTTCAGACGCAGCAGGAACTTCTGGGTTTGGTCAATCCGTTCGCGAGATATGGGAGTTTGAAGCCAAGAAATGGTTGAGAAGGCAAAAAATTTTTCGCACTTCTGCTGCTCCAAACGCTTAACCAGAATGGCCTAGGGAAAAAATACACATACCGTTGTAATCGGGCGACTTTCTACTTTCAGATGCAACAGGAATTTTTGGGTTAGGTCAATCCGTTCGCGAGATATGGGAGTTTGAAGCCAAGAAATGGTTGAGAAGGCAAAAAATTTTTCGCTATTCTGCTGCTCCAAACGCTTAACCAGAATGGCCTAGGGAGAAAATACACATACCGTTGTAATCGGGCGAGTTTCTACTTTCAGATGCAACAGGAATTTTTGGGTTAGGTCAATCCGTTCGCGAGATATGGGAGTTTGAAGCTAAGAAATGGTAAAGAAGACAACAAATTTTTCGCACTACTGCTGCTCCAAACGCTTAACCAGAATGGCCTAGGGAAAAAATACACATACCGTTGTAATCGGGCGTGTTTCTACTTTCAGATGCAATAGGAATTTTTGGGTTAGGTCAATCCGTTCGCGAGATATGGGAGTTTGAAGCCAAGAAATGGTTGAGAAGGCAAAACATTTTTCGCAAATCTGCTGCTCCAAACGCTTAACCAGAATGGCCTAGGGAAAAAATACGCATATCGTTGTAATCGGGTGAGTTTCTACTTTCAGACGCAGCAGGAACTTCTGGGTTTGGTCAATCCGTTCGCGAGATATGGGAGTTTGAAGCCAAGAAATGGTTGAGAAGGCAAAACATTTTTCGCAAATCTGATGCTCCAAACGCTTAACCAGAATGGCCTAGGGAAAAAATACGCATATCGTTGTAATCGGGTGAGTTTCTACTTTCAGACGCAGCAGGAACTTCTGGGTTTGGTCAATCCGTTCGCGAGATATGGGAGTTTGAAGCCAAGAAATGGTTAAGAAGGCAAAAAATTTTTCGCTATTCTGCTGCTCCAAACGCTTAACCAGAACGGCCTAGGGAGAAAATACACATACCGTTGTAATCGGGCGAGTTTCTACTTTCAGATGCAACAGGAATTTTTGGGTTAGGTCAATCCGTTCGCGAGATATGGGAGTTTGAAGCTAAGAAATGGTAAAGAAGACAACAAATTTTTCGCACTACTGCTGCTCCAAACGCTTAACCAGAATGGCCTAGGGAAAAAATACACATACCGTTGTAATCGGGCGAGTTTCTACTTTCAGATGCAACAGGAATTTTTGGGTTAGGTCAATCCGTTCGCGAGATATGGGAGTTTGAAGCTAAGAAATGGTAAAGAAGACAACAAATTTTTCGCACTACTGCTGCTCCAAACGCTCAACCAGAATGGCCTAGGGAAAAAATACACATACCGTTGTAATCGGGCGAGTTTCTACTTTCAGATGCAACAGGAATTTTTGGGTTAGGTCAATCCATTCGCGAGATATGGGACTTTCAAGCTAAGAAATGGTTGACAAGACAATAAATTTTTCGCACTTCTGCTGCTCCAATCGCTTAAGCAGAATGGACTAAGGGAAAAATACACGTACCGTTGTAATCGGGCGAGTTTCTACTTTCAGATGCAATAGGAATTTTTGGGTTAGGTCAATCCGTTCGCGAGATATGGGAGTTTGAAGCCAAGAAATGGTTGAGAAGGCAAAACATTTTTCGCAAATCTGCTGCTCCAAACGCTTAACCAGAATGGCCTAGGGAAAAAATACGCATATCGTTGTAATCGGGTGAGTTTCTACTTTCAGACGCAGCAGGAACTTCTGGGTTTGGTCAATCCGTTCGCGAGATATGGGAGTTTGAAGCCAAGAAATGGTTGAGAAGGCAAAACATTTTTCGCAAATCTGATGCTCCAAACGCTTAACCAGAATGGCCTAGGGAAAAAATACGCATATCGTTGTAATCGGGTGAGTTTCTACTTTCAGACGCAGCAGGAACTTCTGGGTTTGGTCAATCCGTTCGCGAGATATGGGAGTTTGAAGCCAAGAAATGGTTAAGAAGGCAAAAAATTTTTCGCTATTCTGCTGCTCCAAACGCTTAACCAGAACGGCCTAGGGAGAAAATACACATACCGTTGTAATCGGGCGAGTTTCTACTTTCAGATGCAACAGGAATTTTTGGGTTAGGTCAATCCATTCGCGAGATATGGGACTTTCAAGCTAAGAAATGGTTGACAAGACAATAAATTTTTCGCACTTCTGCTGCTCCAATCGCTTAAGCAGAATGGACTAAGGGAAAAATACACGTACCGTTGTAATCGGGCGAGTTTCTACTTTCAGATGCAACAGGAATTTTTGGGTTAGGTCAATCCGTTCGCGAGATATGGGAGTTTGAAGCTAAGAAATGGTAAAGAAGACAACAAATTTTTCGCACTACTGCTGCTCCAAACGCTCAACCAGAATGGCCTAGGGAAAAAATACACATACCGTTGTAATCGGGCGAGTTTCTACTTTCAGATGCAACAGGAATTTTTGGGTTAGGTCAATCCATTCGCGAGATATGGGACTTTCAAGCTAAGAAATGGTTGACAAGACAATAAATTTTTCGCACTTCTGCTGCTCCAATCGCTTAAGCAGAATGGACTAAGGGAAAAATACACGTACCGTTGTAATCGGGCGAGTTTCTACTTTCAGATGCAATAGGAATTTTTGGGTTAGGTCAATCCGTTCGCGAGATATGGGAGTTTGAAGCCAAGAAATGGTTGAGAAGACAACAAATTTTTCGCACTTCTGCTGCTACAAACGCTTATCCAGAATTGCCTAGGGAAAAAATACACATACCGCTGTAATCGGGCGAGTTTCTACTTTCAGATGCAATAGGAATTTTTGGGTTAGGTCAATCCGTTCGCGAGATATGGGAGTTTGAAGCTAAGAAATGGTTATGAAGACAACAAATTTTTCGCACTTCTGCTGCTCCAAACGCTTAATCAGAATGGCCTAGGGAAAAATACACATACCGTTGTAATCGGGCGAGTTTCTACTTTCAGGCGCAACAGGAATTTTTGGGTTAGGTCAATCCGTTCGCGAGATATGGGAGTTTGAAGCTAAGAAATGGTTGAGAAGACAAAAAATTTTTCGGACTTCTGCTGCTCCAAACGCTTAATCAGAATGGCCTAGGGAGAAAATACACATACCGTTGTAATCGGGCGAGTTTCTACTTTCAGATGCAATAGGAATTTTTGGGTTAGGTCAATCCGTTCTCGAGATATAGGAGTTTGAAGCCAAGAAATGGTTGAGAAGGCAAAACATTTTTCGCAAATCTGCTGCTCCAAACGCTTAACCAGAATGGCCTAGGGAAAAAATACGCATATCGTTGTAATCGGGTTAGTTTCTACTTTCAGACGCAGCAGGAACTTCTGGGTTTGGTCAATCCGTTCGCGAGATATGGGAGTTTGAAGCCAAGAAATGGTTGAGAAGGCAAAAAATTTTTCGCACTTCTGCTGCTCCAAACGCTTAACCAGAACGGCCTAGGGAAAAAATACACATACCGTTGTAATCGGGCGAGTTTCTACTTTCAGATGCAACAGGAATTTTTGGGTTAGGTCAATCCGTTCGCGAGATATGGGAGTTTGAAGCCAAGAAATGGTTGAGAAGGCAAAAAATTTTTCGCTATTCTGCTGCTCCAAACGCTTAACCAGAATGGCCTAGGGAGAAAATACACATACCGTTGTAATCGGGCGAGTTTCTACTTTCAGATGCAACAGGAATTTTTGGGTTAGGTCAATCCGTTCGCGAGATATGGGAGTTTGAAGCTAAGAAATGGTAAAGAAGACAACAAATTTTTCGCACTACTGCTGCTCCAAACGCTTAACCAGAATGGCCTAGGGAAAAAATACACATACCGTTGTAATCGGGCGTGTTTCTACTTTCAGATGCAATAGGAATTTTTGGGTTAGGTCAATCCGTTCGCGAGATATGGGAGTTTGAAGCCAAGAAATGGTTGAGAAGGCAAAACATTTTTCGCAAATCTGCTGCTCCAAACGCTTAACCAGAATGGCCTAGGGAAAAAATACGCATATCGTTGTAATCGGGTGAGTTTCTACTTTCAGACGCAGCAGGAACTTCTGGGTTTGGTCAATCCGTTCGCGAGATATGGGAGTTTGAAGCCAAGAAATGGTTGAGAAGGCAAAAAATTTTTCGCACTTCTGCTGCTCCAAACGCTTAACCAGAATGGCCTAGGGAAAAAATACACATACCGTTGTAATCGGGCGAGTTTCTACTTTCAGATGCAACAGGAATTTTTGGGTTAGGTCAATCCGTTCGCGAGATATGGGAGTTTGAAGCTAAGAAAGGGTTAAGAAGACAACAAATTTTTCGCACTTATGCTGCTCCAAACGCTTAACCAGAATGGCCTAGGGAAAAAATACACATACCGTTGTACTCGGGCGAGTTTCAACTTTCAGACGCAACAGGAATTTTTGTGTTAGGTCAATCCGTTCGCGAGATATGGGAGTTTGAAGCCAAGGAATGGTTGAGAAGGCAAAAAATTTTTCCCTATTCTGCTGCTCCAAACGCTTAACCAGAATGGCCTAGGGAAAAAATACACATACCGTTGTAATCGGGCGAGTTTCTACTTTCAGATGCAACAGGAATTTTTGGGTTAGGTCAATCCGTTCGCGAGATATGGGAGTTTGAAGCTAAGAAATGGTTATGAAGACAACAAATTTTTCGCACTTCTGCTGCTCCAAACGCTTAATCAGCATGGCCTAGGGAAAAAATACACATACCGTTGTAATCGGGCGAGTTTCTACTTTCAGACGCAACAGGAATTTTTGGGTTAGGTCAATCCGTTCGCGAGATATGGGAGTTTGAAGCTAAGAAATGGTTGAGAAGACAACAAATTTTTCGGAATTCTGCTGCTCCAAACGCTTAATCAGAAAGGCCTAGGGAGAAAATACACATACCGTTGTAATCGGGCGAGTTTCTACTTTCAGATGCAATAGGAATTTTTGGGTTAGGTCAATCCGTTCGCGAGATATGGGAGTTTGAAGCCAAGAAATGGTTGAGAAGGCAAAACATTTTTCGCAAATCTGCTGCTCCAAACGCTTAACCAGAATGGCCTAGGGAAAAAATACGCATATCGTTGTAATCGGGTGAGTTTCTACTTTCGGACGCAGCAGGAACTTCTGGGTTTGGTCAATCCGTTCGCGAGATATGGGAGTTTGAAGCCAAGAAATGGTTGAGAAGGCAAAAAATTTTTCGCACTTCTGCTGCTCCAAACGCTTAACCAGAATGGCCTAGGGAAAAAATACACATACCGTTGTAATCGGGCGAGTTTCTACTTTCAGATGCAATAGGAATTTTTGGGTTAGGTCAATCCGTTCGCGAGATATGGGAGTTTGAAGCCAAGAAATGGTTGAGAAGGCAAAACATTTTTCGCAAATCTGCTGCTCCAAACGCTTAACCAGAATGGCCTAGGGAAAAAATACGCATATCGTTGTAATCGGGTTAGTTTCTACTTTCAGACGCAGCAGGAACTTCTGGGTTTGGTCAATCCGTTCGCGAGATATGGGAGTTTGAAGCCAAGAAATGGTTGAGAAGGCAAAAAATTTTTCGCACTTCTGCTGCTCCAAACGCTTAACCAGAACGGCCTAGGGAAAAAATACACATACCGTTGTAATCGGGCGAGTTTCTACTTTCAGATGCAACAGGAATTTTTGGGTTAGGTCAATCCGTTCGCGAGATATGGGAGTTTGAAGCCAAGAAATGGTTGAGAAGGCAAAAAATTTTTCGCTATTCTGCTGCTCCAAACGCTTAACCAGAATGGCCTAGGGAGAAAATACACATACCGTTGTAATCGGGCGAGTTTCTACTTTCAGATGCAACAGGAATTTTTGGGTTAGGTCAATCCGTTCGCGAGATATGGGAGTTTGAAGCTAAGAAATGGTAAAGAAGACAACAAATTTTTCGCACTACTGCTGCTCCAAACGCTTAACCAGAATGGCCTAGGGAAAAAATACACATACCGTTGTAATCGGGCGTGTTTCTACTTTCAGATGCAATAGGAATTTTTGGGTTAGGTCAATCCGTTCGCGAGATATGGGAGTTTGAAGCCAAGAAATGGTTGAGAAGGCAAAACATTTTTCGCAAATCTGCTGCTCCAAACGCTTAACCAGAATGGCCTAGGGAAAAAATACGCATATCGTTGTAATCGGGTGAGTTTCTACTTTCAGACGCAGCAGGAACTTCTGGGTTTGGTCAATCCGTTCGCGAGATATGGGAGTTTGAAGCCAAGAAATGGTTGAGAAGGCAAAAAATTTTTCGCACTTCTGCTGCTCCAAACGCTTAACCAGAATGGCCTAGGGAAAAAATACACATACCGTTGTAATCGGGCGAGTTTCTACTTTCAGATGCAACAGGAATTTTTGGGTTAGGTCAATCCGTTCGCGAGATATGGGAGTTTGAAGCTAAGAAAGGGTTAAGAAGACAACAAATTTTTCGCACTTATGCTGCTCCAAACGCTTAACCAGAATGGCCTAGGGAAAAAATACACATACCGTTGTACTCGGGCGAGTTTCAACTTTCAGACGCAACAGGAATTTTTGTGTTAGGTCAATCCGTTCGCGAGATATGGGAGTTTGAAGCCAAGGAATGGTTGAGAAGGCAAAAAATTTTTCCCTATTCTGCTGCTCCAAACGCTTAACCAGAATGGCCTAGGGAAAAAATACACATACCGTTGTAATCGGGCGAGTTTCTACTTTCAGATGCAACAGGAATTTTTGGGTTAGGTCAATCCGTTCGCGAGATATGGGAGTTTGAAGCTAAGAAATGGTTATGAAGACAACAAATTTTTCGCACTTCTGCTGCTCCAAACGCTTAATCAGCATGGCCTAGGGAAAAAATACACATACCGTTGTAATCGGGCGAGTTTCTACTTTCAGACGCAACAGGAATTTTTGGGTTAGGTCAATCCGTTCGCGAGATATGGGAGTTTGAAGCTAAGAAATGGTTGAGAAGACAACAAATTTTTCGGAATTCTGCTGCTCCAAACGCTTAATCAGAAAGGCCTAGGGAGAAAATACACATACCGTTGTAATCGGGCGAGTTTCTACTTTCAGATGCAATAGGAATTTTTGGGTTAGGTCAATCCGTTCGCGAGATATGGGAGTTTGAAGCCAAGAAATGGTTGAGAAGGCAAAACATTTTTCGCAAATCTGCTGCTCCAAACGCTTAACCAGAATGGCCTAGGGAAAAAATACGCATATCGTTGTAATCGGGTGAGTTTCTACTTTCGGACGCAGCAGGAACTTCTGGGTTTGGTCAATCCGTTCGCGAGATATGGGAGTTTGAAGCCAAGAAATGGTTGAGAAGGCAAAAAATTTTTCGCACTTCTGCTGCTCCAAACGCTTAACCAGAATGGCCTAGGGAAAAAATACACATACCGTTGTAATCGGGCGAGTTTCTACTTTCAGATGCAATAGGAATTTTTGGGTTAGGTCAATCCGTTCGCGAGATATGGGAGTTTGAAGCCAAGAAATGGTTGAGAAGGCAAAACATTTTTCGCAAATCTGCTGCTCCAAACGCTTAATCAGAATGGCCTAGGGAAAAAATACACATACCGTTGTAATCGGGCGAGTTTCTACTTTCAGACGCAACAGGAATTTTTGGGTTAGGTCAATCCGTTCGCGAGATATGGGAGTTTGAAGCTAAGAAATGGTTGAGAAGACAACAAATTTTTCGCAAATCTGCTGCTCCAAACGCTTAACCAGAATGGCCTAGGGAAAAAATACGCATATCGTTGTAATCGGGTTAGTTTCTACTTTCAGACGCAGCAGGAACTTCTGGGTTTGGTCAATCCGTTCGCGAGATATGGGAGTTTGAAGCCAAGAAATGGTTGAGAAGGCAAAAAATTTTTCGCACTTCTGCTGCTCCAAACGCTTAACCAGAATGGCCTAGGGAAAAAATACACATACCGTTGTAATCGGGCGAGTTTCTACTTTCAGATGCAACAGGAATTTTTGGGTTAGGTCAATCCGTTCGCGAGATATGGGAGTTTGAAGCTAAGAAAGGGTTAAGAAGACAACAAATTTTTCGCACTTATGCTGCTCCAAACGCTTAACCAGAATGGCCTAGGGAAAAAATACACATACCGTTGTACTCGGGTGAGTTTCAACTTTCAGACGCAACAGGAATTTTTGTGTTAGGTCAATCCGTTCGCGAGATATGGGAGTTTGAAGCCAAGAAATGGTTGAGAAGGCAAAAAATTTTTCGCTATTCTGCTGCTCCAAACGCTTAACCAGAATGGCCTAGGGAGAAAATACACATACCGTTGTAATCGGGCGAGTTTCTACTTTCAGATGCAACAGGAATTTTTGGGTTAGGTCAATCCGTTCGCGAGATATGGGAGTTTGAAGCTAAGAAATGGTAAAGAAGACAACAAATTTTTCGCACTACTGCTGCTCCAAATGCTTAACCAGAATGGCCTAGGGAAAAAATACACATACCGTTGTAATCGGGCGTGTTTCTACTTTCAGATGCAATAGGAATTTTTGGGTTAGGTCAATCCGTTCGCGACATATGGGAGTTTGAAGCCAAGAAATGGTTGAGAAGGCAAAACATTTTTCGCAAATCTGCTGCTCCAAACGCTTAACCAGAATGGCCTAGGGAAAAAATACGCATATCGTTGTAATCGGGTGAGTTTCTACTTTCAGACGCAGCAGGAACTTCTGGGTTTGGTCAATCCGTTCGCGAGATATGGGAGTTTGAAGCCAAGAAATGGTTGAGAAGGCAAAAAATTTTTCGCACTTCTGCTGCTCCAAACGCTTAACCAGAATGGCCTAGGGAAAAAATACACATACCGTTGTAATCGGGCGAGTTTCTACTTTCAGATGCAACAGGAATTTTTGGGTTAGGTCAATCCGTTCGCGAGATATGGGAGTTTGAAGCTAAGAAAGGGTTAAGAAGACAACAAATTTTTCGCACTTATGCTGCTCCAAACGCTTAACCAGAATGGCCTAGGGAAAAAATACACATACCGTTGTACTCGGGCGAGTTTCAACTTTCAGACGCAACAGGAATTTTTGTGTTAGGTCAATCCGTTCGCGAGATATGGGAGTTTGAAGCCAAGGAATGGTTGAGAAGGCAAAAAATTTTTCCCTATTCTGCTGCTCCAAACGCTTAACCAGAATGGCCTAGGGAAAAAATACACATACCGTTGTAATCGGGCGAGTTTCTACTTTCAGATGCAACAGGAATTTTTGGGTTAGGTCAATCCGTTCGCGAGATATGGGAGTTTGAAGCTAAGAAATGGTTATGAAGACAACAAATTTTTCGCACTTCTGCTGCTCCAAACGCTTAATCAGCATGGCCTAGGGAAAAAATACACATACCGTTGTAATCGGGCGAGTTTCTACTTTCAGACGCAACAGGAATTTTTGGGTTAGGTCATTCCGTTCGCGAGATATGGGAGTTTGAAGCTAAGAAATGGTTGAGAAGACAACAAATTTTTCGGAATTCTGCTGCTCCAAACGCTTAATCAGAAAGGCCTAGGGAGAAAATACACATACCGTTGTAATCGGGCGAGTTTCTACTTTCAGATGCAATAGGAATTTTTGGGTTAGGTCAATCCGTTCGCGAGATATGGGAGTTTGAAGCCAAGAAATGGTTGAGAAGGCAAAACATTTTTCGCAAATCTGCTGCTCCAAACGCTTAATCAGAATGGCCTAGGGAAAAAATACACATACCGTTGTAATCGGGCGAGTTTCTACTTTCAGACGCAACAGGAATTTTTGGGTTAGGTCAATCCGTTCGCGAGATATGGGAGTTTGAAGCTAAGAAATGGTTGAGAAGACAACAAATTTTTCGCACTTCTGCTGCTCCAAACGCTTAACCAGAATGGCCTAGGGAAAAAATACACATAACGTTGTAATCGGGCGAGTTTCTACTTTCAGATGCAACAGGAATTTTTGGGTTAGGTCAATCCGTTCGCGAGATATGGGAGTTTGAAGCTAAGGAATGGTTGAGAAGACAACAAATTTTTCGCACTTCTGCTGCTCCAAACGCTTAACCAGAATGGCCTAGGGAAAAAATACACATACCGTTGTAATCGGGCGAGTTTCTACTTTCAGATGCAACAGGAATTTTTGGGTTAGGTCAATCCGTTCGCGAGATATGGGAGTTTGAAGCCAAGAAATGGTTGAGAAGGCAAACAATTTTTCGGACTTCTGCTGCTCCAAACGCTTAATCAGAATGGCCTAGGGAAAAAATACACATACCGTTGTAATCGGGCGAGTTTCTACTTTCAGATGCAACAGGAATTTTTGGGTTAGGTCAATCCGTTCGCGAGATATGGGACTTTCAAGCTAAGAAATGGTTGACAAGACAATAAATTTTTCGCACTTCTGCTGCTCCAAACGCTTAACCAGAATGGCCTAGGGAAAAAATACGCATATCGTTGTAATCGGGTGAGTTTCTACTTTCAGACGCAGCAGGAACTTCTGGGTTTGGTCAATCCGTTCGCGAGATATGGGAGTTTGAAGCCAAGAAATGGTTGAGAAGACAACAAATTTTTCGCACTTCTGCTGCTCCAAACGCTTAACCAGAATTGCCTAGAGAAAAAATACACATACCGCTGTAATCGGGCGAGTTTCTACTTTCAGATGCAATAGGAATTTTTGGGTTAGGTCAATCCGTTCGCGAGATATGGGAGTTTGAAGCTAAGAAATGGTTATGAAGACAACAAATTTTTCGCACTTCTGCTGCTCCAAACGCTTAATCAGAATGGCCTAGGGAAAAAATACACATACCGTTGTAATCGGGCGAGTTTCTACTTTCAGACGCAACAGGAATTTTTGGGTTAGGTCAATCCGTTCGCGAGATATGGGAGTTTGAAGCTAAGAAATGGTTGAGAAGACAACAAATTTTTCGGACTTCTGCTGCTCCAAACGCTTAATCAGAATGGCCTAGGGAGAAAATACACATACCGTTGTAATCGGGCGAGTTTCTACTTTCAGATGCAATAGGAATTTTTGGGTTAGGTCAATCCGTTCTCGAGATATGGGAGTTTGAAGCCAAGAAATGGTTGAGAAGGCAAAACATTTTTCGCAAATCTGCTGCTCCAAACGCTTAACCAGAATGGCCTAGGGAAAAAATACGCATATCGTTGTAATCGGGTGAGTTTCTACTTTCGGACGCAGCAGGAACTTCTGGGTTTGGTCAATCCGTTCGCGAGATATGGGAGTTTGAAGCCAAGAAATGGTTGAGAAGGCAAAAAATTTTTCGCACTTCTGCTGCTCCAAACGCTTAACCAGAATGGCCTAGGGAAAAAATTCACATAACGTTGTAATCGGGCGAGTTTCTACTTTCAGATGCAATAGGAATTTTTGGGTTAGGTCAATCCGTTCGCGAGATATGGGAGTTTGAAGCTAAGAAATGGTTATGAAGGCAACAAAGTTTTCGCACTTCTGCTGCTCCAAACGCTTAATCAGAATGGCCTACGGAAAAAATACACATACCGTTGTAATCGGGCGAGTTTCTACTTTCAGACGCAACAGGAATTTTTGGGTTAGGTCAATCCGTTCGCGAGATATGGGAGTTTGAAGCTAAGAAATGGTTGAGAAGACAAGAAATTTTTCGCACTTCTGCTGCTCCAAACGCTTAACCAGAATGGCCTAGGGAAAAATTCACATAACGTTGTAATCGGGCGAGTTTCTACTTTCAGATGCAACAGGAATTTTTGGGTTAGGTCAATCCGTTCGCGAGATATGGGAGTTTGAAGCTAAGAAATGGTTGAGAAGACAGCAAATTTTTCGCACTTCTGCTGCTCCAAACGCTTAACCAGAATGGCCTAGGGAAAAAATACACATACCGTTGTAATCGGGCGAGTTTCTACTTTCAGATGCAACAGGAATTTTTGGGTTAGGTCAATCCGTTCGCGAGATATGGGAGTTTGAAGCCAAGAAATGGTTGAGAAGGCAAAAAATTTTTCCCTATTCTGCTGCTCCAAACGCTTAACCAGAATGGCCTAGGGAAAAAATACACATACCGTTGTAATCGGGCGAGTTTCTACTTTCAGATGCAACAGGAATTTTTGGGTTAGGTCAATCCGTTCGCGAGATATGGGAGTTTGAAGCTAAGAAATGGTTATGAAGACAACAAATTTTTCGCAATTCTGCTGCTCCAAACGCTTAATCAGAATGGCCTAGGGAAAAAATACACATACCGTTGTAATCGGGCGAGTTTCTACTTTCAGACGCAACAGGAATTTTTGGGTTTGGTCAATCCGTTCGCGAGATATGGGAGTTTGAAGCCAAGAAATGGTTGAGAAGGCAAAAAATTTTTCGCA
The DNA here is from genome assembly GCF_051014685.1 of Ptiloglossa arizonensis. Taxonomy (NCBI): domain Eukaryota; kingdom Metazoa; phylum Arthropoda; class Insecta; order Hymenoptera; family Colletidae; genus Ptiloglossa; species Ptiloglossa arizonensis. Next base: position 223,526 of record NW_027478755.1, on the reverse strand, counting down.
ATTCTGCTTCTCCAAACGCTTAACCAGAATGGCCTAGGGAAAAAATATACATACCGTTGTAATCGGGCGAGTTTCTACTTTCAGACGCAACAAGAATTTTTGGGTTAGGTCAATCCGTTCGCGAGATATGGGAGTTTGAAGCCAAGAAATGGTTGAGAAGGCAAACAATTTTTCGCTATTCTGCTGCTCCACACACTTAACCAGAATGGCCTGGGGAAAAAATACACATACCGTTGTAATCGGGCGAGTTTCTACTTTCAGATGCAATAGGAATTTTTGGGTTAGGTCAATCCGTTCGCGAGATATGGGAGTTTGAAGCTAAGAAAAGGTTATGAAGACAACAAATTTTTCGCACTTCTGCTGCTCCAAACGCTTAATCAGAATGGCCTAGGGAAAAATTACACATACCGTTGTAATCGGGCGAGTTTCTACTTTCAGACGCAACAGGAATTTTTGGGTTAGGTCAATCCGTTCGCGAGATATGGGAGTTTGAAGCCAAGAAATGGTTGAGAAGGCAAACAATTTTTCGCTATTCTGCTGCTCCACACGCTTAACCAGAATGGCCTGGGGAAAAAATACACATACCGTTGTAATCGGGCGTGTTTCTACTTTCAGATGCAATAGGAATTTTTGGGTTAGGTCAATCCGTTCGCGAGATATGGGAGTTTGAAGCCAAGAAATGGTTGAGAAGGCAAAACATTTTTCGCAAATCTGCTGCTCCAAACGCTTAACCAGAATGGCCTAGGGAAAAAATACGCATATCGTTGTAATCGGGTGAGTTTCTACTTTCAGACGCAGCAGGAACTTCTGGGTTTGGTCAATCCGTTCGCGAGATATGGGAGTTTGAAGCCAAGAAATGGTTGAGAAGGCAAAAAATTTTTCGCACTTCTGCTGCTCCAAACGCTTAACCAGAATGGCCTAGGGAAAAAATACACATACCGTTGTAATCGGGCGAGTTTCTACTTTCAGATGCAACAGGAATTTTTGGGTTAGGTCAATCCGTTCGCGAGATATGGGAGTTTGAAGCTAAGAAAGGGTTAAGAAGACAACAAATTTTTCGCACTTATGCTGCTCCAAACGCTTAACCAGAATGGCCTAGGGAAAAAATACACATACCGTTGTACTCGGGCGAGTTTCAACTTTCAGACGCAACAGGAATTTTTGTGTTAGGTCAATCCGTTCGCGAGATATGGGAGTTTGAAGCCAAGGAATGGTTGAGAAGGCAAAAAATTTTTCCCTATTCTGCTGCTCCAAACGCTTAACCAGAATGGCCTAGGGAAAAAATACACATACCGTTGTAATCGGGCGAGTTTCTACTTTCAGATGCAACAGGAATTTTTGGGTTAGGTCAATCCGTTCGCGAGATATGGGAGTTTGAAGCTAAGAAATGGTTATGAAGACAACAAATTTTTCGCACTTCTGCTGCTCCAAACGCTTAATCAGCATGGCCTAGGGAAAAAATACACATACCGTTGTAATCGGGCGAGTTTCTACTTTCAGACGCAACAGGAATTTTTGGGTTAGGTCAATCCGTTCGCGAGATATGGGAGTTTGAAGCTAAGAAATGGTTGAGAAGACAACAAATTTTTCGGAATTCTGCTGCTCCAAACGCTTAATCAGAAAGGCCTAGGGAGAAAATACACATACCGTTGTAATCGGGCGAGTTTCTACTTTCAGATGCAATAGGAATTTTTGGGTTAGGTCAATCCGTTCGCGAGATATGGGAGTTTGAAGCCAAGAAATGGTTGAGAAGGCAAAACATTTTTCGCAAATCTGCTGCTCCAAACGCTTAACCAGAATGGCCTAGGGAAAAAATACGCATATCGTTGTAATCGGGTGAGTTTCTACTTTCGGACGCAGCAGGAACTTCTGGGTTTGGTCAATCGGTTCGCGAGATATGGGAGTTTGAAGCCAAGAAATGGTTGAGAAGGCAAAAAATTTTTCGCACTTCTGCTGCTCCAAACGCTTAACCAGAATGGCCTAGGGAAAAAATACACATACCGTTGTAATCGGGCGAGTTTCTACTTTCAGATGCAATAGGAATTTTTGGGTTAGGTCAATCCGTTCGCGAGATATGGGAGTTTGAAGCCAAGAAATGGTTGAGAAGGCAAAACATTTTTCGCAAATCTGCTGCTCCAAACGCTTAATCAGAATGGCCTAGGGAAAAAATACACATACCGTTGTAATCGGGCGAGTTTCTACTTTCAGACGCAACAGGAATTTTTGGGTTAGGTCAATCCGTTCGCGAGATATGGGAGTTTGAAGCTAAGAAATGGTTGAGAAGACAACAAATTTTTCGCACTTCTGCTGCTCCAAACGCTTAACCAGAATGGCCTAGGGAAAAAATACACATAACGTTGTAATCGGGCGAGTTTCTACTTTCAGATGCAACAGGAATTTTTGGGTTAGGTCAATCCGTTCGCGAGATATGGGAGTTTGAAGCCAAGAAATGGTTGAGAAGGCAAACAATTTTTCGGACTTCTGCTGCTCCAAACGCTTAATCAAAATGGCCTAGGGAAAAAATACACATACCGTTGTAATCGGGCGAGTTTCTACTTTCAGATGCAACAGGAATTTTTGGGTTAGGTCAATCCGTTCGCGAGATATGGGACTTTCAAGCTAAGAAATGGTTGACAAGACAATAAATTTTTCGCACTTCTGCTGCTCCAAACGCTTAACCAGATTGGCCTAGGGAAAAAATACGCATATCGTTGTAATCGGGTGAGTTTCTACTTTCAGACGCAGCAGGAACTTCTGGGTTTGGTCAATCCGTTCGCGAGATATGGGAGTTTGAAGCCAAGAAATGGTTGAGAAGACAACAAATTTTTCGCACTTCTGCTGCTCCAAACGCTTAACCAGAATTGCCTAGAGAAAAAATACACATACCGCTGTAATCGGGCGAGTTTCTACTTTCAGATGCAATAGGAATTTTTGGGTTAGGTCAATCCGTTCGCGAGATATGGGAGTTTGAAGCTAAGAAATGGTTATGAAGACAACAAATTTTTCGCACTTCTGCTGCTCCAAACGCTTAATCATAATGGCCTAGGGAAAAAATACACATACCGTTGTAATCGGGCGAGTTTCTACTTTCAGACGCAACAGGAATTTTTGGGTTAGGTCAATCCGTTCGCGAGATATGGGAGTTTGAAGCTAAGAAATGGTTGAGAAGACAACAAATTTTTCGGACTTCTGCTGCTCCAAACGCTTAATCAGAATGGCCTAGGGAGAAAATACACATACCGTTGTAATCGGGCGAGTTTCTACTTTCAGATGCAATAGGAATTTTTGGGTTAGGTCAATCCGTTCTCGAGATATGGGAGTTTGAAGCCAAGAAATGGTTGAGAAGGCAAAACATTTTTCGCAAATCTGCTGCTCCAAACGCTTAACCAGAATGGCCTAGGGAAAAAATACGCATATCGTTGTAATCGGGTGAGTTTCTACTTTCGGACGCAGCAGGAACTTCTGGGTTTGGTCAATCCGTTCGCGAGATATGGGAGTTTGAAGCCAAGAAATGGTTGAGAAGGCAAAAAATTTTTCGCACTTCTGCTGCTCCAAACGCTTAACCAGAATGGCCTAGGGAAAAAATTCACATAACGTTGTAATCGGGCGAGTTTCTACTTTCAGATGCAATAGGAATTTTTGGGTTAGGTCAATCCGTTCGCGAGATATGGGAGTTTGAAGCTAAGAAATGGTTATGAAGGCAACAAAGTTTTCGCACTTCTGCTGCTCCAAACGCTTAATCAGAATGGCCTAGGGAAAAAATACACATACCGTTGTAATCGGGCGAGTTTCTACTTTCAGACGCAACAGGAATTTTTGGGTTATGTCAATCCGTTCGCGAGATATGGGAGTTTGAAGCTAAGAAATGGTTGAGAAGACAAGAAATTTTTCGCACTTCTGCTGCTCCAAACGCTTAACCAGAATGGCCTAGGGAAAAATTCACATAACGTTGTAATCGGGCGAGTTTCTACTTTCAGATGCAACAGGAATTTTTGGGTTAGGTCAATCCGTTCGCGAGATATGGGAGTTTGAAGCTAAGAAATGGTTGAGAAGACAACAAATTTTTCGCACTTCTGCTGCTCCAAACGCTTAACCAGAATGGCCTAGGGAAAAAATACACATACCGTTGTAATCGGGCGAGTTTCTACTTTCAGATGCAACAGGAATTTTTGGGTTAGGTCAATCCGTTCGCGAGATATGGGAGTTTGAAGCCAAGAAATGGTTGAGAAGGCAAAAAATTTTTCCCTATTCTGCTGCTCCAAACGCTTAACCAGAATGGCCTAGGGAAAAAATACACATACCGTTGTAATCGGGCGAGTTTCTACTTTCAGATGCAACAGGAATTTTTGGGTTAGGTCAATCCGTTCGCGAGATATGGGAGTTTGAAGCTAAGAAATGGTTATGAAGACAACAAATTTTTCGCAATTCTGCTGCTCCAAACGCTTAATCAGAATGGCCTAGGGAAAAAATACACATACCGTTGTAATCGGGCGAGTTTCTACTTTCAGACGCAACAGGAATTTTTGGGTTTGGTCAATCCGTTCGCGAGATATGGGAGTTTGAAGCCAAGAAATGGTTGAGAAGGCAAAAAATTTTTCGCAATTCTGCTTCTCCAAACGCTTAACCAGAATGGCCTAGGGAAAAAATATACATACCGTTGTAATCGGGCGAGTTTCTACTTTCAGACGCAACAGGAATTTTTGGGTTAGGTCAATCCGTTCGCGAGATATGGGAGTTTGAAGCCAAGAAATGGTTGAGAAGGCAAACAATTTTTCGCTATTCTGCTGCTCCACACGCTTAACCAGAATGGCCTGGGGAAAAAATACACATACCGTTGTAATCGGGCGAGTTTCTACTTTCAGATGCAATAGGAATTTTTGGGTTAGGTCAATCCGTTCGCGAGATATGGGAGTTTGAAGCTAAGAAAAGGTTATGAAGACAACAAATTTTTCGCACTTCTGCTGCTCCAAACGCTTAATCAGAATGGCCTAGGGAAAAATTACACATACCGTTGTAATCGGGCGAGTTTCTATTTTCAGACGCAACAGGAATTTTTGGGTTAGGTCAATCCGTTCGCGAGATATGGGAGTTTGAAGCTAAGAAATGGTTGAGAAGACAAGAAATTTTTCGCACTTCTGCTGCTCCAAACGCTTAACCAGAATGGCCTAGGGAAAAAATACACATAACGTTTTAATCGGGCGAGTTTCTACTTTCAGATGCAACAGGAATTTTTGGGTTAGGTCAATCCGTTCGCGAGATATGGGAGTTTGAAGCCAAGAAATGGTTGAGAAGGCAAAAAATTTTTCGGACTTCTGCTGCTCCAAACGCTTAATCAGAATGGCCTAGGGAAAAAATACACATACCGTTGTAATCGGGCGAGTTTCTACTTTCAGATGCAACAGGAATTTTTGGGTTAAGTCAGTCCGTTCGCGAGATATGGGAGTTTGAAGCTAAGAAATGGTTATGAAGACAACAAATTTTTCGCACTTCTGCTGCCCCAAACGCTTAATCAGAATGGCCTAGGGAAAAAATACACATAACGTTTTAATCGGGCGAGTTTCTACTTTCAGAAGCAACAGGAATTTTTGGGTTAGGTCAATCCGTTCGCGAGATATGGGAGTTTGAAGCTAAGAAATGGTTGAGAAGACAACAAATTTTTCGCACTTCTGCTGCTCCGAACGCTTAACCAGAATGGCCTAGGGAAAAAATACACATACCGTTGTAATCGGGCGAGTTTCTACTTTCAGATGCGGCAGGAATTTTTGGGTTAGGTCAATCCGTTCGCGACATATGGGACTTTCAAGCTAAGAAATGGTTGACAAGACAATAAATTTTTCGCACTTCTGCTGCTCCAATCGCTTAACCAGAATGGCCTAAGGGAAAAATACACGTACCGTTGTAATCGGGCGAGTTTCTACTTTCAGATGCAATAGGAATTTTTGGGATAGGTCAATCCGTTCGCGAGATATGGGAGTTTGAAGCAAAGAAATGGTTGAGAAGGCAGAACATTTTTCGCAATTCTGCTGCTCCAAACGCTTAACCAGAATGGCCTAGGGAAAAAATACGCATATCGTTGTAATCGGGTGAGTTTCTACTTTCAGACGCAGCAGGAACTTCTGGGTTTGGTCAATCCGTTCGCGAGATATGGGAGTTTGAACCCAAGAAATGGTTGAGAAGGCAAAAAATTTTTCGCAATTCTGCTGCTCCAAACGCTTAACCAGAATGGCCTAGGGAAAAAAATACACGTACCGTTGAAATCGGGCGAGTTTCTACTTTCAGATGCAACAGGAATTTTTGGGTTAAGTCAGTCCGTTCGCGAGATATGGGAGTTTGAAGCTAAGAAATGGTTATGAAGACAACAAATTTTTCGCACTTCTGCTGCCCCAAACGCTTAATCAGAATGGCCTAGGGAAAAAATACACATAACGTTTTAATCGGGCGAGTTTCTACTTTCAGAAGCAACAGGAATTTTTGGGTTAGGTCAATCCGTTCGCGAGATATGGGAGTTTGAAGCTAAGAAATGGTTGAGAAGACAACAAATTTTTCGCACTTCTGCTGCTCCGAACGCTTAACCAGAATGGCCTAGGGAAAAAATACACATACCGTTGTAATCGGGCGAGTTTCTACTTTCAGATGCGGCAGGAATTTTTGGGTTAGGTCAATCCGTTCGCGACATATGGGACTTTCAAGCTAAGAAATGGTTGACAAGACAATAAATTTTTCGCACTTCTGCTGCTCCAATCGCTTAACCAGAATGGCCTAAGGGAAAAATACACGTACCGTTGTAATCGGGCGAGTTTCTACTTTCAGATGCAATAGGAATTTTTGGGTTAGGTCAATCCGTTCGCGAGATATGGGAGTTTGAAGCAAAGAAATGGTTGAGAAGGCAGAACATTTTTCGCAATTCTGCTGCTCCAAACGCTTAACCAGAATGGCCTAGGGAAAAAATACGCATATCTTTGTAATCGGGTGAGTTTCTACTTTCAGTCGCAGCAGGAACTTCTGGGTTTGGTCAATCCGTTCGCGAGATATGGGAGTTTGAAGCCAAGAAATGGTTGAGAAGGCAAAAAATTTTTCGCAATTCTGCTGCTCCAAACGCTTAACCAGAATGGCCTAGGGAAAAAATACACGTACCGTTGTAATCGGGCGAGTTTCTACTTTCAGATGCAACAGGAATTTTTGGGTTAAGTCAGTCCGTTCGCGAGATATGGGAGTTTGAAGCTAAGAAATGGTTATGAAGACAACAAATTTTTCGCACTTCTGCTGCTCCAAACGCTTAATCAGAATGGCCTAGGGAAAAAATACATATACCGTTGTAATCGGGCGAGTTTCTACTTTCAGACGCAACAGGAATTTTTGGGTTAGGTCAATCCGTTCGCGAGATATGGGAGTTTGAAGCCAAGAAATGGTTGAGAAGGCAAACAATTTTTCGCTATTCTGCTGCTCCAAACGCTTAACCAGAATGGCCTAGGGAAAAAATACACATACCGTTGTAATCGGGCGAGTTTCTTATTTCAGATGCAACAAGAATTTTTGGGTTAGGTCAATCCGTTCGCGAGATATGGGAGTTTGAAGCTAAGAAATGGTAAAGAAGACAACAAATTTTTCGCACTTCGGCTGCTCCAAACGCTTAACCACAATGCCCTAGGGAAAAAATACACACACCGTTGTAATCGGGCGAGTTTCTACTTTCAGATGCAAGAGGAATTTTTGGGTTAGGTCAATCCGTTCGCGAGATATGGGAGTTTGAATCTAAGAAATGGTTGAGAAGACAACAAATTTTTCGCACTTCTGCTGCTCCAAACGCTTAACCAGAATGGCCTAGGGAAAAAATACACATACCGTTGTAATCGGGCGAGTTTCTCCTTTCAGATGCAGCAGGAATTTTTGGGTTAGGTCAATCCGTTCGCGAGATATGGGACTTTCAAGCTAAGAAATGGTTGACAAGACAATAAATTTTTCGCACTTCTGCTGCTCCAATCGCTTAACCAGAATGGCCTAAGGGAAAAATACACGTACCGTTGTAATCGGGCGAGTTTCTACTTTCAGATGCAACAGGAATTTTTGGGTTAGGTCAATCCGTTCGCGAGATATGGGAGTTTGAAGCCAAGAAATGGTTGAGAAGGCAAAAAATTTTTCGGACTTCTGCTGCTCCAAACGCTTAATCAGAATGGCCTAGGGAAAAAATACACATACCGTTGTAATCGGGCGAGTTTCTACTTTCAGATGCAACAGGAATTTTTGGGTTAAGTCAGTCCGTTCGCGAGATATGGGAGTTTGAAGCTAAGAAATGGTTATGAAGACAACAAATTTTTCGCACTTCTGCTGCCCCAAACGCTTAATCAGAATGGCCTAGGGAAAAAATACACATAACGTTTTAATCGGGCGAGTTTCTACTTTCAGAAGCAACAGGAATTTTTGGGTTAGGTCAATCCGTTCGCGAGATATGGGAGTTTGAAGCTAAGAAATGGTTGAGAAGACAACAAATTTTTCGCACTTCTGCTGCTCCGAACGCTTAACCAGAATGGCCTAGGGAAAAAATACACATACCGTTGTAATCGGGCGAGTTTCTACTTTCAGATGCGGCAGGAATTTTTGGGTTAGGTCAATCCGTTCGCGACATATGGGACTTTCAAGCTAAGAAATGGTTGACAAGACAATAAATTTTTCGCACTTCTGCTGCTCCAATCGCTTAACCAGAATGGCCTAAGGGAAAAATACACGTACCGTTGTAATCGGGCGAGTTTCTACTTTCAGATGCAATAGGAATTTTTGGGATAGGTCAATCCGTTCGCGAGATATGGGAGTTTGAAGCAAAGAAATGGTTGAGAAGGCAGAACATTTTTCGCAATTCTGCTGCTCCAAACGCTTAACCAGAATGGCCTAGGGAAAAAATACGCATATCGTTGTAATCGGGTGAGTTTCTACTTTCAGACGCAGCAGGAACTTCTGGGTTTGGTCAATCCGTTCGCGAGATATGGGAGTTTGAACCCAAGAAATGGTTGAGAAGGCAAAAAATTTTTCGCAATTCTGCTGCTCCAAACGCTTAACCAGAATGGCCTAGGGAAAAAAATACACGTACCGTTGAAATCGGGCGAGTTTCTACTTTCAGATGCAACAGGAATTTTTGGGTTAAGTCAGTCCGTTCGCGAGATATGGGAGTTTGAAGCTAAGAAATGGTTATGAAGACAACAAATTTTTCGCACTTCTGCTGCCCCAAACGCTTAATCAGAATGGCCTAGGGAAAAAATACACATAACGTTTTAATCGGGCGAGTTTCTACTTTCAGAAGCAACAGGAATTTTTGGGTTAGGTCAATCCGTTCGCGAGATATGGGAGTTTGAAGCTAAGAAATGGTTGAGAAGACAACAAATTTTTCGCACTTCTGCTGCTCCGAACGCTTAACCAGAATGGCCTAGGGAAAAAATACACATACCGTTGTAATCGGGCGAGTTTCTACTTTCAGATGCGGCAGGAATTTTTGGGTTAGGTCAATCCGTTCGCGACATATGGGACTTTCAAGCTAAGAAATGGTTGACAAGACAATAAATTTTTCGCACTTCTGCTGCTCCAATCGCTTAACCAGAATGGCCTAGGGAAAAAATACGCATATCGTTGTAATCGGGTGAGTTTCTACTTTCGGACGCAGCAGGAACTTCTGGGTTTGGTCAATCCGTTCGCGAGATATGGGAGTTTGAAGCCAAGAAATGGTTGAGAAGGCAAAAAATTTTTCGCACTTCTGCTGCTCCAAACGCTTAACCAGAATGGCCTAGGGAAAAAATACACATACCGTTGTAATCGGGCGAGTTTCTACTTTCAGATGCAATAGGAATTTTTGGGTTAGGTCAATCCGTTCGCGAGATATGGGAGTTTGAAGCCAAGAAATGGTTGAGAAGGCAAAACATTTTTCGCAAATCTGCTGCTCCAAACGCTTAATCAGAATGGCCTAGGGAAAAAATACACATACCGTTGTAATCGGGCGAGTTTCTACTTTCAGACGCAACAGGAATTTTTGGGTTAGGTCAATCCGTTCGCGAGATATGGGAGTTTGAAGCTAAGAAATGGTTGAGAAGACAACAAATTTTTCGCACTTCTGCTGCTCCAAACGCTTAACCAGAATGGCCTAGGGAAAAAATACACATAACGTTGTAATCGGGCGAGTTTCTACTTTCAGATGCAACAGGAATTTTTGGGTTAGGTCAATCCGTTCGCGAGATATGGGAGTTTGAAGCTAAGGAATGGTTGAGAAGACAACAAATTTTTCGCACTTCTGCTGCTCCAAACGCTTAACCAGAATGGCCTAGGGAAAAAATACACATACCGTTGTAATCGGGCGAGTTTCTACTTTCAGATGCAACAGGAATTTTTGGGTTAGGTCAATCCGTTCGCGAGATATGGGAGTTTGAAGCCAAGAAATGGTTGAGAAGGCAAACAATTTTTCGGACTTCTGCTGCTCCAAACGCTTAATCAGAATGGCCTAGGGAAAAAATACACATACCGTTGTAATCGGGCGAGTTTCTACTTTCAGATGCAACAGGAATTTTTGGGTTAGGTCAATCCGTTCGCGAGATATGGGACTTTCAAGCTAAGAAATGGTTGACAAGACAATAAATTTTTCGCACTTCTGCTGCTCCAAACGCTTAACCAGAATGGCCTAGGGAAAAAATACGCATATCGTTGTAATCGGGTGAGTTTCTACTTTCAGACGCAGCAGGAACTTCTGGGTTTGGTCAATCCGTTCGCGAGATATGGGAGTTTGAAGCCAAGAAATGGTTGAGAAGACAACAAATTTTTCGCACTTCTGCTGCTCCAAACGCTTAACCAGAATTGCCTAGAGAAAAAATACACATACCGCTGTAATCGGGCGAGTTTCTACTTTCAGATGCAATAGGAATTTTTGGGTTAGGTCAATCCGTTCGCGAGATATGGGAGTTTGAAGCTAAGAAATGGTTATGAAGACAACAAATTTTTCGCACTTCTGCTGCTCCAAACGCTTAATCAGAATGGCCTAGGGAAAAAATACACATACCGTTGTAATCGGGCGAGTTTCTACTTTCAGACGCAACAGGAATTTTTGGGTTAGGTCAATCCGTTCGCGAGATATGGGAGTTTGAAGCTAAGAAATGGTTGAGAAGACAACAAATTTTTCGGACTTCTGCTGCTCCAAACGCTTAATCAGAATGGCCTAGGGAGAAAATACACATACCGTTGTAATCGGGCGAGTTTCTACTTTCAGACGCAACAGGAATTTTTGGGTTAGGTCAATCCGTTCGCGAGATATGGGAGTTTGAAGCTAAGAAATGGTTGAGAAGACAAGAAATTTTTCGCACTTCTGCTGCTCCAAACGCTTAACCAGAATGGCCTAGGGAAAAATTCACATAACGTTGTAATCGGGCGAGTTTCTACTTTCAGATGCAACAGGAATTTTTGGGTTAGGTCAATCCGTTCGCGAGATATGGGAGTTTGAAGCTAAGAAATGGTTGAGAAGACAACAAATTTTTCGCACTTCTGCTGCTCCAAACGCTTAACCAGAATGGCCTAGGGAAAAAATACACATACCGTTGTAATCGGGCGAGTTTCTACTTTCAGATGCAACAGGAATTTTTGGGTTAGGTCAATCCGTTCGCGAGATATGGGAGTTTGAAGCCAAGAAATGGTTGAGAAGGCAAAAAATTTTTCCCTATTCTGCTGCTCCAAACGCTTAACCAGAATGGCCTAGGGAAAAAATACACATACCGTTGTAATCGGGCGAGTTTCTACTTTCAGATGCAACAGGAATTTTTGGGTTAGGTCAATCCGTTCGCGAGATATGGGAGTTTGAAGCTAAGAAATGGTTATGAAGACAACAAATTTTTCGCAATTCTGCTGCTCCAAACGCTTAATCAGAATGGCCTAGGGAAAAAATACACATACCGTTGTAATCGGGCGAGTTTCTACTTTCAGACGCAACAGGAATTTTTGGGTTTGGTCAATCCGTTCGCGAGATATGGGAGTTTGAAGCCAAGAAATGGTTGAGAAGGCAAAAAATTTTTCGCAATTCTGCTTCTCCAAACGCTTAACCAGAATGGCCTAGGGAAAAAATATACATACCGTTGTAATCGGGCGAGTTTCTACTTTCAGACGCAACAGGAATTTTTGGGTTAGGTCAATCCGTTCGCGAGATATGGGAGTTTGAAGCCAAGAAATGGTTGAGAAGGCAAACAATTTTTCGCTATTCTGCTGCTCCACACGCTTAACCAGAATGGCCTGGGGAAAAAATACACATACCGTTGTAATCGGGCGAGTTTCTACTTTCAGATGCAATAGGAATTTTTGGGTTAGGTCAATCCGTTCGCGAGATATGGGAGTTTGAAGCTAAGAAAAGGTTATGAAGACAACAAATTTTTCGCACTTCTGCTGCTCCAAACGCTTAATCAGAATGGCCTAGGGAAAAATTACACATACCGTTGTAATCGGGCGAGTTTCTACTTTCAGACGCAACAGGAATTTTTGGGTTAGGTCAATCCGTTCGCGAGATATGGGAGTTTGAAGCCAAGAAATGGTTGAGAAGGCAAACAATTTTTCGCTATTCTGCTGCTCCACACGCTTAACCAGAATGGCCTGGGGAAAAAATACACATACCGTTGTAATCGGGCGTGTTTCTACTTTCAGATGCAATAGGAATTTTTGGGTTAGGTCAATCCGTTCGCGAGATATGGGAGTTTGAAGCCAAGAAATGGTTGAGAAGGCAAAACATTTTTCGCAAATCTGCTGCTCCAAACGCTTAACCAGAATGGCCTAGGGAAAAAATACGCATATCGTTGTAATCGGGTGAGTTTCTACTTTCAGACGCAGCAGGAACTTCTGGGTTTGGTCAATCCGTTCGCGAGATATGGGAGTTTGAAGCCAAGAAATGGTTGAGAAGGCAAAAAATTTTTCGCACTTCTGCTGCTCCAAACGCTTAACCAGAATGGCCTAGGGAAAAAATACACATACCGTTGTAATCGGGCGAGTTTCTACTTTCAGATGCAACAGGAATTTTTGGGTTAGGTCAATCCGTTCGCGAGATATGGGAGTTTGAAGCTAAGAAAGGGTTAAGAAGACAACAAATTTTTCGCACTTATGCTGCTCCAAACGCTTAACCAGAATGGCCTAGGGAAAAAATACACATACCGTTGTACTCGGGCGAGTTTCAACTTTCAGACGCAACAGGAATTTTTGTGTTAGGTCAATCCGTTCGCGAGATATGGGAGTTTGAAGCCAAGGAATGGTTGAGAAGGCAAAAAATTTTTCCCTATTCTGCTGCTCCAAACGCTTAACCAGAATGGCCTAGGGAAAAAATACACATACCGTTGTAATCGGGCGAGTTTCTACTTTCAGATGCAACAGGAATTTTTGGGTTAGGTCAATCCGTTCGCGAGATATGGGAGTTTGAAGCTAAGAAATGGTTATGAAGACAACAAATTTTTCGCACTTCTGCTGCTCCAAACGCTTAATCAGCATGGCCTAGGGAAAAAATACACATACCGTTGTAATCGGGCGAGTTTCTACTTTCAGACGCAACAGGAATTTTTGGGTTAGGTCAATCCGTTCGCGAGATATGGGAGTTTGAAGCTAAGAAATGGTTGAGAAGACAACAAATTTTTCGGAATTCTGCTGCTCCAAACGCTTAATCAGAAAGGCCTAGGGAGAAAATACACATACCGTTGTAATCGGGCGAGTTTCTACTTTCAGATGCAATAGGAATTTTTGGGTTAGGTCAATCCGTTCGCGAGATATGGGAGTTTGAAGCCAAGAAATGGTTGAGAAGGCAAAACATTTTTCGCAAATCTGCTGCTCCAAACGCTTAACCAGAATGGCCTAGGGAAAAAATACGCATATCGTTGTAATCGGGTGAGTTTCTACTTTCGGACGCAGCAGGAACTTCTGGGTTTGGTCAATCGGTTCGCGAGATATGGGAGTTTGAAGCCAAGAAATGGTTGAGAAGGCAAAAAATTTTTCGCACTTCTGCTGCTCCAAACGCTTAACCAGAATGGCCTAGGGAAAAAATACACATACCGTTGTAATCGGGCGAGTTTCTACTTTCAGATGCAATAGGAATTTTTGGGTTAGGTCAATCCGTTCGCGAGATATGGGAGTTTGAAGCCAAGAAATGGTTGAGAAGGCAAAACATTTTTCGCAAATCTGCTGCTCCAAACGCTTAATCAGAATGGCCTAGGGAAAAAATACACATACCGTTGTAATCGGGCGAGTTTCTACTTTCAGACGCAACAGGAATTTTTGGGTTAGGTCAATCCGTTCGCGAGATATGGGAGTTTGAAGCTAAGAAATGGTTGAGAAGACAACAAATTTTTCGCACTTCTGCTGCTCCAAACGCTTAACCAGAATGGCCTAGGGAAAAAATACACATAACGTTGTAATCGGGCGAGTTTCTACTTTCAGATGCAACAGGAATTTTTGGGTTAGGTCAATCCGTTCGCGAGATATGGGAGTTTGAAGCTAAGGAATGGTTGAGAAGACAACAAATTTTTCGCACTTCTGCTGCTCCAAACGCTTAACCAGAATGGCCTAGGGAAAAAATACACATACCGTTGTAATCGGGCGAGTTTCTACTTTCAGATGCAACAGGAATTTTTGGGTTAGGTCAATCCGTTCGCGAGATATGGGAGTTTGAAGCCAAGAAATGGTTGAGAAGGCAAACAATTTTTCGGACTTCTGCTGCTCCAAACGCTTAATCAAAATGGCCTAGGGAAAAAATACACATACCGTTGTAATCGGGCGAGTTTCTACTTTCAGATGCAACAGGAATTTTTGGGTTAGGTCAATCCGTTCGCGAGATATGGGACTTTCAAGCTAAGAAATGGTTGACAAGACAATAAATTTTTCGCACTTCTGCTGCTCCAAACGCTTAACCAGAATGGCCTAGGGAAAAAATACGCATATCGTTGTAATCGGGTGAGTTTCTACTTTCAGACGCAGCAGGAACTTCTGGGTTTGGTCAATCCGTTCGCGAGATATGGGAGTTTGAAGCCAAGAAATGGTTGAGAAGACAACAAATTTTTCGCACTTCTGCTGCTCCAAACGCTTAACCAGAATTGCCTAGAGAAAAAATACACATACCGCTGTAATCGGGCGAGTTTCTACTTTCAGATGCAATAGGAATTTTTGGGTTAGGTCAATCCGTTCGCGAGATATGGGAGTTTGAAGCTAAGAAATGGTTATGAAGACAACAAATTTTTCGCACTTCTGCTGCTCCAAACGCTTAATCATAATGGCCTAGGGAAAAAATACACATACCGTTGTAATCGGGCGAGTTTCTACTTTCAGACGCAACAGGAATTTTTGGGTTAGGTCAATCCGTTCGCGAGATATGGGAGTTTGAAGCTAAGAAATGGTTGAGAAGACAACAAATTTTTCGGACTTCTGCTGCTCCAAACGCTTAATCAGAATGGCCTAGGGAGAAAATACACATACCGTTGTAATCGGGCGAGTTTCTACTTTCAGATGCAATAGGAATTTTTGGGTTAGGTCAATCCGTTCTCGAGATATGGGAGTTTGAAGCCAAGAAATGGTTGAGAAGGCAAAACATTTTTCGCAAATCTGCTGCTCCAAACGCTTAACCAGAATGGCCTAGGGAAAAAATACGCATATCGTTGTAATCGGGTGAGTTTCTACTTTCGGACGCAGCAGGAACTTCTGGGTTTGGTCAATCCGTTCGCGAGATATGGGAGTTTGAAGCCAAGAAATGGTTGAGAAGGCAAAAAATTTTTCGCACTTCTGCTGCTCCAAACGCTTAACCAGAATGTACTAGGGAAAAAATTCACATAACGTTGTAATCGGGCGAGTTTCTACTTTCAGATGCAATAGGAATTTTTGGGTTAGGTCAATCCGTTCGCGAGATATGGGAGTTTGAAGCTAAGAAATGGTTATGAAGGCAACAAAGTTTTCGCACTTCTGCTGCTCCAAACGCTTAATCAGAATGGCCTAGGGAAAAAATACACATACCGTTGTAATCGGGCGAGTTTCTACTTTCAGACGCAACAGGAATTTTTGGGTTAGGTCAATCCGTTCGCGAGATATGGGAGTTTGAAGCTAAGAAATGGTTGAGAAGACAAGAAATTTTTCGCACTTCTGCTGCTCCAAACGCTTAACCAGAATGGCCTAGGGAAAAATTCACATAACGTTGTAATCGGGCGAGTTTCTACTTTCAGATGCAACAGGAATTTTTGGGTTAGGTCAATCCGTTCGCGAGATATGGGAGTTTGAAGCTAAGAAATGGTTGAGAAGACAACAAATTTTTCGCACTTCTGCTGCTCCAAACGCTTAACCAGAATGGCCTAGGGAAAAAATACACATACCGTTGTAATCGGGCGAGTTTCTACTTTCAGATGCAACAGGAATTTTTGGGTTAGGTCAATCCGTTCGCGAGATATGGGAGTTTGAAGCCAAGAAATGGTTGAGAAGGCAAAAAATTTTTCCCTATTCTGCTGCTCCAAACGCTTAACCAGAATGGCCTAGGGAAAAAATACACATACCGTTGTAATCGGGCGAGTTTCTACTTTCAGATGCAACAGGAATTTTTGGGTTAGGTCAATCCGTTCGCGAGATATGGGAGTTTGAAGCTAAGAAATGGTTATGAAGACAACAAATTTTTCGCAATTCTGCTGCTCCAAACGCTTAATCAGAATGGCCTAGGGAAAAAATACACATACCGTTGTAATCGGGCGAGTTTCTACTTTCAGACGCAACAGGAATTTTTGGGTTTGGTCAATCCGTTCGCGAGATATGGGAGTTTGAAGCCAAGAAATGGTTGAGAAGGCAAAAAATTTTTCGCAATTCTGCTTCTCCAAACGCTTAACCAGAATGGCCTAGGGAAAAAATATACATACCGTTGTAATCGGGCGAGTTTCTACTTTCAGACGCAACAGGAATTTTTGGGTTAGGTCAATCCGTTCGCGAGATATGGGAGTTTGAAGCCAAGAAATGGTTGAGAAGGCAAACAATTTTTCGCTATTCTGCTGCTCCACACGCTTAACCAGAATGGCCTGGGGAAAAAATACACATACCGTTGTAATCGGGCGAGTTTCTACTTTCAGATGCAATAGGAATTTTTGGGTTAGGTCAATCCGTTCGCGAGATATGGGAGTTTGAAGCTAAGAAAAGGTTATGAAGACAACAAATTTTTCGCACTTCTGCTGCTCCAAACGCTTAATCAGAATGGCCTAGGGAAAAATTACACATACCGTTGTAATCGGGCGAGTTTCTACTTTCAGACGCAACAGGAATTTTTGGGTTAGGTCAATCCGTTCGCGAGATATGGGAGTTTGAAGCTAAGAAATGGTTGAGAAGACAAGAAATTTTTCGCACTTCTGCTGCTCCAAACGCTTAACCAGAATGGCCTAGGGAAAAAATACACATAACGTTTTAATCGGGCGAGTTTCTACTTTCAGATGCAACAGGAATTTTTGGGTTAGGTCAATCCGTTCGCGAGATATGGGAGTTTGAAGCCAAGAAATGGTTGAGAAGGCAAAAAATTTTTCGGACTTCTGCTGCTCCAAACGCTTAATCAGAATGGCCTAGGGAAAAAATACACATACCGTTGTAATCGGGCGAGTTTCTACTTTCAGATGCAACAGGAATTTTTGGGTTAAGTCAGTCCGTTCGCGAGATATGGGAGTTTGAAGCTAACAAATGGTTATGAAGACAACAAATTTTTCGCACTTCTGCTGCCCCAAACGCTTAATCAGAATGGCCTAGGGAAAAAATACACATAACGTTTTAATCGGGCGAGTTTCTACTTTCAGAAGCAACAGGAATTTTTGGGTTAGGTCAATCCGTTCGCGAGATATGGGAGTTTGAAGCTAAGAAATGGTTGAGAAGACAACAAATTTTTCGCACTTCTGCTGCTCCGAACGCTTAACCAGAATGGCCTAGGGAAAAAATACACATACCGTTGTAATCGGGCGAGTTTCTACTTTCAGATGCGGCAGGAATTTTTGGGTTAGGTCAATCCGTTCGCGACATATGGGACTTTCAAGCTAAGAAATGGTTGACAAGACAATAAATTTTTCGCACTTCTGCTGCTCCAATCGCTTAACCAGAATGGCCTAAGGGAAAAATACACGTACCGTTGTAATCGGGCGAGTTTCTACTTTCAGATGCAATAGGAATTTTTGGGATAGGTCAATCCGTTCGCGAGATATGGGAGTTTGAAGCAAAGAAATGGTTGAGAAGGCAGAACATTTTTCGCAATTCTGCTGCTCCAAACGCTTAACCAGAATGGCCTAGGGAAAAAATACGCATATCGTTGTAATCGGGTGAGTTTCTACTTTCAGACGCAGCAGGAACTTCTGGGTTTGGTCAATCCGTTCGCGAGATATGGGAGTTTGAACCCAAGAAATGGTTGAGAAGGCAAAAAATTTTTCGCAATTCTGCTGCTCCAAACGCTTAACCAGAATGGCCTAGGGAAAAAAATACACGTACCGTTGTAATCGGGCGAGTTTCTACTTTCAGATGCAACAGGAATTTTTGGGTTAAGTCAGTCCGTTCGCGAGATATGGGAGTTTGAAGCTAAGAAATGGTTATGAAGACAACAAATTTTTCGCACTTCTGCTGCCCCAAACGCTTAATCAGAATGGCCTAGGGAAAAAATACACATAACGTTTTAATCGGGCGAGTTTCTACTTTCAGAAGCAACAGGAATTTTTGGGTTAGGTCAATCCGTTCGCGAGATATGGGAGTTTGAAGCTAAGAAATGGTTGAGAAGACAACAAATTTTTCGCACTTCTGCTGCTCCGAACGCTTAACCAGAATGGCCTAGGGAAAAAATACACATACCGTTGTAATCGGGCGAGTTTCTACTTTCAGATGCAACAGGAATTTTTGGGTTAAGTCAGTCCGTTCGCGAGATATGGGAGTTTGAAGCTAAGAAATGGTTATGAAGACAACAAATTTTTCGCACTTCTGCTGCCCCAAACGCTTAATCAGAATGGCCTAGGGAAAAAATACACATAACGTTTTAATCGGGCGAGTTTCTACTTTCAGAAGCAACAGGAATTTTTGGGTTAGGTCAATCCGTTCGCGAGATATGGGAGTTTGAAGCTAAGAAATGGTTGAGAAGACAACAAATTTTTCGCACTTCTGCTGCTCCGAACGCTTAACCAGAATGGCCTAGGGAAAAAATACACATACCGTTGTAATCGGGCGAGTTTCTACTTTCAGATGCGGCAGGAATTTTTGGGTTAGGTCAATCCGTTCGCGACATATGGGACTTTCAAGCTAAGAAATGGTTGACAAGACAATAAATTTTTCGCACTTCTGCTGCTCCAATCGCTTAACCAGAATGGCCTAAGGGAAAAATACACGTACCGTTGTAATCGGGCGAGTTTCTACTTTCAGATGCAATAGGAATTTTTGGGATAGGTCAATCCGTTCGCGAGATATGGGAGTTTGAAGCAAAGAAATGGTTGAGAAGGCAGAACATTTTTCGCAATTCTGCTGCTCCAAACGCTTAACCAGAATGGCCTAGGGAAAAAATACGCATATCGTTGTAATCGGGTGAGTTTCTACTTTCAGACGCAGCAGGAACTTCTGGGTTTGGTCAATCCGTTCGCGAGATATGGGAGTTTGAACCCAAGAAATGGTTGAGAAGGCAAAAAATTTTTCGCAATTCTGCTGCTCCAAACGCTTAACCAGAATGGCCTAGGGAAAAAAATACACGTACCGTTGTAATCGGGCGAGTTTCTACTTTCAGATGCAACAGGAATTTTTGGGTTAAGTCAGTCCGTTCGCGAGATATGGGAGTTTGAAGCTAAGAAATGGTTATGAAGACAACAAATTTTTCGCACTTCTGCTGCCCCAAACGCTTAATCAGAATGGCCTAGGGAAAAAATACACATAACGTTTTAATCGGGCGAGTTTCTACTTTCAGAAGCAACAGGAATTTTTGGGTTAGGTCAATCCGTTCGCGAGATATGGGAGTTTGAAGCTAAGAAATGGTTGAGAAGACAACAAATTTTTCGCACTTCTGCTGCTCCGAACGCTTAACCAGAATGGCCTAGGGAAAAAATACACATACCGTTGTAATCGGGCGAGTTTCTACTTTCAGATGCGGCAGGAATTTTTGGGTTAGGTCAATCCGTTCGCGACATATGGGACTTTCAAGCTAAGAAATGGTTGACAAGACAATAAATTTTTCGCACTTCTGCTGCTCCAATCGCTTAACCAGAATGGCCTAAGGGAAAAATACACGTACCGTTGTAATCGGGCGAGTTTCTACTTTCAGATGCAATAGGAATTTTTGGGTTAGGTCAATCCGTTCGCGAGATATGGGAGTTTGAAGCAAAGAAATGGTTGAGAAGGCAGAACATTTTTCGCAATTCTGCTGCTCCAAACGCTTAACCAGAATGGCCTAGGGAAAAAATACGCATATCTTTGTAATCGGGTGAGTTTCTACTTTCAGTCGCAGCAGGAACTTCTGGGTTTGGTCAATCCGTTCGCGAGATATGGGAGTTTGAAGCCAAGAAATGGTTGAGAAGGCAAAAAATTTTTCGCAATTCTGCTGCTCCAAACGCTTAACCAGAATGGCCTAGGGAAAAAATACACGTACCGTTGTAATCGGGCGAGTTTCTACTTTCAGATGCAACAGGAATTTTTGGGTTAAGTCAGTCCGTTCGCGAGATATGGGAGTTTGAAGCTAAGAAATGGTTATGAAGACAACAAATTTTTCGCACTTCTGCTGCTCCAAACGCTTAATCAGAATGGCCTAGGGAAAAAATACATATACCGTTGTAATCGGGCGAGTTTCTACTTTCAGACGCAACAGGAATTTTTGGGTTAGGTCAATCCGTTCGCGAGATATGGGAGTTTGAAGCCAAGAAATGGTTGAGAAGGCAAACAATTTTTCGCTATTCTGCTGCTCCAAACGCTTAACCAGAATGGCCTAGGGAAAAAATACACATACCGTTGTAATCGGGCGAGTTTCTTATTTCAGATGCAACAAGAATTTTTGGGTTAGGTCAATCCGTTCGCGAGATATGGGAGTTTGAAGCTAAGAAATGGTAAAGAAGACAACAAATTTTTCGCACTTCGGCTGCTCCAAACGCTTAACCAGAATGCCCTAGGGAAAAAATACACACACCGTTGTAATCGGGCGAGTTTCTACTTTCAGATGCAAGAGGAATTTTTGGGTTAGGTCAATCCGTTCGCGAGATATGGGAGTTTGAATCTAAGAAATGGTTGAGAAGACAACAAATTTTTCGCACTTCTGCTGCTCCAAACGCTTAACCAGAATGGCCTAGGGAAAAAATACACATACCGTTGTAATCGGGCGAGTTTCTACTTTCAGATGCAGCAGGAATTTTTGGGTTAGGTCAATCCGTTCGCGAGATATGGGACTTTCAAGCTAAGAAATGGTTGACAAGACAATAAATTTTTCGCACTTCTGCTGCTCCAATCGCTTAACCAGAATGGCCTAAGGGAAAAATACACGTACCGTTGTAATCGGGCGAGTTTCTACTTTCAGATGCAACAGGAATTTTTGGGTTAGGTCAATCCGTTCGCGAGATATGGGAGTTTGAAGCCAAGAAATGGTTGAGAAGGCAAAAAATTTTTCGGACTTCTGCTGCTCCAAACGCTTAATCAGAATGGCCTAGGGAAAAAATACACATACCGTTGTAATCGGGCGAGTTTCTACTTTCAGATGCAACAGGAATTTTTGGGTTAAGTCAGTCCGTTCGCGAGATATGGGAGTTTGAAGCTAAGAAATGGTTATGAAGACAACAAATTTTTCGCACTTCTGCTGCCCCAAACGCTTAATCAGAATGGCCTAGGGAAAAAATACACATAACGTTTTAATCGGGCGAGTTTCTACTTTCAGAAGCAACAGGAATTTTTGGGTTAGGTCAATCCGTTCGCGAGATATGGGAGTTTGAAGCTAAGAAATGGTTGAGAAGACAACAAATTTTTCGCACTTCTGCTGCTCCGAACGCTTAACCAGAATGGCCTAGGGAAAAAATACACATACCGTTGTAATCGGGCGAGTTTCTACTTTCAGATGCGGCAGGAATTTTTGGGTTAGGTCAATCCGTTCGCGACATATGGGACTTTCAAGCTAAGAAATGGTTGACAAGACAATAAATTTTTCGCACTTCTGCTGCTCCAATCGCTTAACCAGAATGGCCTAAGGGAAAAATACACGTACCGTTGTAATCGGGCGAGTTTCTACTTTCAGATGCAATAGGAATTTTTGGGATAGGTCAATCCGTTCGCGAGATATGGGAGTTTGAAGCAAAGAAATGGTTGAGAAGGCAGAACATTTTTCGCAATTCTGCTGCTCCAAACGCTTAACCAGAATGGCCTAGGGAAAAAATACGCATATCGTTGTAATCGGGTGAGTTTCTACTTTCAGACGCAGCAGGAACTTCTGGGTTTGGTCAATCCGTTCGCGAGATATGGGAGTTTGAACCCAAGAAATGGTTGAGAAGGCAAAAAATTTTTCGCAATTCTGCTGCTCCAAACGCTTAACCAGAATGGCCTAGGGAAAAAAATACACGTACCGTTGAAATCGGGCGAGTTTCTACTTTCAGATGCAACAGGAATTTTTGGGTTAAGTCAGTCCGTTCGCGAGATATGGGAGTTTGAAGCTAAGAAATGGTTATGAAGACAACAAATTTTTCGCACTTCTGCTGCCCCAAACGCTTAATCAGAATGGCCTAGGGAAAAAATACACATAACGTTTTAATCGGGCGAGTTTCTACTTTCAGAAGCAACAGGAATTTTTGGGTTAGGTCAATCCGTTCGCGAGATATGGGAGTTTGAAGCTAAGAAATGGTTGAGAAGACAACAAATTTTTCGCACTTCTGCTGCTCCGAACGCTTAACCAGAATGGCCTAGGGAAAAAATACACATACCGTTGTAATCGGGCGAGTTTCTACTTTCAGATGCGGCAGGAATTTTTGGGTTAGGTCAATCCGTTCGCGACATATGGGACTTTCAAGCTAAGAAATGGTTGACAAGACAATAAATTTTTCGCACTTCTGCTGCTCCAATCGCTTAACCAGAATGGCCTAAGGGAAAAATACACGTACCGTTGTAATCGGGCGAGTTTCTACTTTCAGATGCAATAGGAATTTTTGGGTTAGGTCAATCCGTTCGCGAGATATGGGAGTTTGAAGCAAAGAAATGGTTGAGAAGGCAGAACATTTTTCGCAATTCTGCTGCTCCAAACGCTTAACCAGAATGGCCTAGGGAAAAAATACGCATATCTTTGTAATCGGGTGAGTTTCTACTTTCAGTCGCAGCAGGAACTTCTGGGTTTGGTCAATCCGTTCGCGAGATATGGGAGTTTGAAGCCAAGAAATGGTTGAGAAGGCAAAAAATTTTTCGCAATTCTGCTGCTCCAAACGCTTAACCAGAATGGCCTAGGGAAAAAATACACGTACCGTTGTAATCGGGCGAGTTTCTACTTTCAGATGCAACAGGAATTTTTGGGTTAAGTCAGTCCGTTCGCGAGATATGGGAGTTTGAAGCTAAGAAATGGTTATGAAGACAACAAATTTTTCGCACTTCTGCTGCTCCAAACGCTTAATCAGAATGGCCTAGGGAAAAAATACACACACCGTTGTAATCGGGCGAGTTTCTACTTTCAGATGCAAGAGGAATTTTTGGGTTAGGTCAATCCGTTCGCGAGATATGGGAGTTTGAAGCCAAGAAATGGTTGAGAAGGCAAACAATTTTTCGCTATTCTGCTGCTCCAAACGCTTAACCAGAATGGCCTAGGGAAAAAATACACATACCGTTGTAATCGGGCGAGTTTCTTATTTCAGATGCAACAAGAATTTTTGGGTTAGGTCAATCCGTTCGCGAGATATGGGAGTTTGAAGCTAAGAAATGGTAAAGAAGACAACAAATTTTTCGCACTTCGGCTGCTCCAAACGCTTAACCAGAATGCCCTAGGGAAAAAATACACACACCGTTGTAATCGGGCGAGTTTCTACTTTCAGATGCAAGAGGAATTTTTGGGTTAGGTCAATCCGTTCGCGAGATATGGGAGTTTGAATCTAAGAAATGGTTGAGAAGACAACAAATTTTTCGCACTTCTGCTGCTCCAAACGCTTAACCAGAATGGCCTAGGGAAAAAATACACATACCGTTGTAATCGGGCGAGTTTCTACTTTCAGATGCAGCAGGAATTTTTGGGTTAGGTCAATCCGTTCGCGAGATATGGGACTTTCAAGCTAAGAAATGGTTGACAAGACAATAAATTTTTCGCACTTCTGCTGCTCCAATCGCTTAACCAGAATGGCCTAAGGGAAAAATACACGTACCGTTGTAATCGGGCGAGTTTCTACTTTCAGATGCAATAGGAATTTTTGGGTTAGGTCAATCCGTTCGCGAGATATGGGAGTTTGAAGCCAAGAAATGGTTGAGAAGGCAAAAAATTTTTCGCAATTCTGCTGCTCCAAACGCTTAACCAGAATGGCCTAGGGAAAAAATACATATACCGTTGTAATCGGGCGAGTTTCTACTTTCAGACGCAACAGGAATTTTTGGGATAGGTCAATCCGTTCGCGAGATATGGGAGTTTGCAGCCAAGAAATGGTTGAGAAGGCAAACAATTTTTCGCTATTCTGCTGCTCCAAACGCTTAACCAGAATGGCCTAGGGAAAAAATACACATACCGTTGCAATCGGGCGAGTTTCTTATTTCAGATGCAACAAGAATTTTTGGGTTAGGTCAATCCGTTCGCGAGATATGGGAGTTTGAAGCTAAGAAATGGTAAAGAAGACAACAAATTTTTCGCACTACTGCTGCTCCAAACGCTTAACCAGAATGGCCTAGGGAAAAAATACACACACCGTTGTAATCGGGCGAGTTTCTACTTTCAGATGCAACAGGAATTTTTGGGTTAGGTCAATCCGTTCGCGAGATATGGTAGTTTGAAGCTAAGAAATGGTTATGAAGACAACAAATCTTTCGCACTTCTGCTGCTCCAAACGCTTAATCAGAATGGCCTAGCGAAAAAATACACATACCGTTGTAATCGGGCGAGTTTCTAATTTCAGACGCAACAGGAATTTTTGGGCTAGGTCAATCCGTTCGCGAGATATGGGAATTTGAAGCCAAGAAATGGTTGAGAAGGCAAAAAATTTTTCGCAATTCTGCTGATCCAAACGCTTAACCAGAATGGCCTAGGGAAAAAATACACATACCGTTGTAATCGGGCGAGTTTATACTTTCAGATGCAACAGGAATTTTTGGGTTAGGTCAATCCGTTCGCGAGATATGGGAGTTTGAAGCTAAGAAATGATTGAGAAGACAACAAATTTGTCGCACTTCTGCTGCTCCAAACGCTTAACAAGAATGGCCTAAGGAAAAAATACACATACCGTTGTAATCGGGCGAGTTTCTACTTTCAGACGCAAGAGGAATTTTTGGGTTAGGTCAATCCGTTCGCGAGATATGGGAGTTTGAATCTAAGAAATGGTTGAGAAGACAACAAATTTTTCGCACTTCTGCTGCTCCAAACGCTTAACCAGAATGGCCTAGGGAAAAAATACACATACCGTTGTAATCGGGCGAGTTTCTACTTTCAGATGCAGCAGGAATTTTTGGGTTAGGTCAATCCGTTCGCGAGATATGGGACTTTCAAGCTAAGAAATGGTTGACAAGACAATAAATTTTTCGCACTTCTGCTGCTCCAATCGCTTAACCAGAATGGCCTAAGGGAAAAATACACGTACCGTTGTAATCGGGCGAGTTTCTACTTTCAGATGCAATAGGAATTTTTGGGTTAGGTCAATCCGTTCGCGAGATATGGGAGTTTGAAGCCAAGAAATGGTTGAGAAGGCAAAAAATTTTTCGCAATTCTGCTGCTCCAAACGCTTAACCAGAATGGCCTAGGGAAAAAATACATATACCGTTGTAATCGGGCGAGTTTCTACTTTCAGACGCAACAGGAATTTTTGGGATAGGTCAATCCGTTCGCGAGATATGGGAGTTTGAAGCCAAGAAATGGTTGAGAAGGCAAACAATTTTTCGCTATTCTGCTGCTCCAAACGCTTAACCAGAATGGCCTAGGGAAAAAATACACATACCGTTGCAATCGGGCGAGTTTCTTATTTCAGATGCAACAAGAATTTTTGGGTTAGGTCAATCCGTTCGCGAGATATGGGAGTTTGAAGCTAAGAAATGGTAAAGAAGACAACAAATTTTTCGCACTACTGCTGCTCCAAACGCTTAACCAGAATGGCCTAGGGAAAAAATACACACACCGTTGTAATCGGGCGAGTTTCTACTTTCAGATGCAACAGGAATTTTTGGGTTAGGTCAATCCGTTCGCGAGATATGGTAGTTTGAAGCTAAGAAATGGTTATGAAGACAACAAATCTTTCGCACTTCTGCTGCTCCAAACGCTTAATCAGAATGGCCTAGCGAAAAAATACACATACCGTTGTAATCGGGCGAGTTTCTACTTTCAGACGCAACAGGAATTTTTGGGCTAGGTCAATCCGTTCGCGAGATATGGGAGTTTGAAGCCAAGAAATGGTTGAGAAGGCAAAAAATTTTTCGCAATTCTGCTGATCCAAACGCTTAACCAGAATGGCCTAGGGAAAAAATACACATACCGTTGTAATCGGGCGAGTTTATACTTTCAGATGCAACAGGAATTTTTGGGTTAGGTCAATCCGTTCGCGAGATATGGGAGTTTGAAGCTAAGAAATGATTGAGAAGACAACAAATTTGTCGCACTTCTGCTGCTCCAAACGCTTAACAAGAATGGCCTAAGGAAAAAATACACATACCGTTGTAATCGGGCGAGTTTCTACTTTCAGATGCAATAGGAATTTTTGGGTTATGTCAATCCGTTCGCGAGATATGGGAGTTTGAAGCTATGTAAAGGTTAAGAAGACAACAAATTTTTCGCACTTCTGCTGCTCCAAACGCTTAACCAGAGTGCCCTAGGGAAAAAATACACACACCGTTGTAATCGGGCGAGTTTCTACTTTCAGATGCAAGAGGAATTTTTGGGTTGGGTCAATCCGTTCGCGAGATATGGGAGTTTGAATCTAAGAAATGGTTGAGAAGACAACAAATTTTTCGCACTTCTGCTGCTCCAAACGCTTAACCAGAATGGCCTAGGGAAAAAATACACATACCGTTGTAATCGGGCGAGTTTCTACTTTCAGATGCAGCAGGAATTTTTGGGTTAGGTCAATCCGTTCGCGAAATATGGGACTTTCAAGCTAAGAAATGGTTGACAAGACAATAAATTTTTCGCACTTCTGCTGCTCCAATCGCTTAACCAGAATGGCCTAAGGGAAAAATACACGTACCGTTGTAATCGGGCGAGTTTCTACTTTCAGATGCAATAGGAATTTTTGGGTTAGGTCAACCCGTTCGCGAGATATGGGAGTTTGAAGCCAAGAAATGGTTGAGAAGGCAAAACATTTTTCGCAATTCTGCTGCTCCAAACGCTTAACCAGAATGGCCTAGGGAAAAAATACACATACCGTTGTAATCGGGCGAGTTTCTACTTTCAGATGCAACAGGAATTTTTGGGTTAGGTCAATCCGTTCGCGAGATATGGGAGTTTGAAGCTAAGAAATGATTGAGAAGACAACAAATTTGTCGCACTTCTGCTGCTCCAAACGCTTAACCAGAATGGCCTAAGGGAAAAATACACGTACCGTTGTAATCGGGCGAGTTTCTACTTTCAGCCGCAACAGGAATTTTTGGGTTAGGTCAATCCGTTCGCGAGATATGGGAGTTTGAAGCCAAGAAATGGTTGAGAAGGCAAAACATTTTTCGCAATTCTGCTGCTCCAAACGCTTAACCAGAATGGCCTAGGGAAAAAATACACATACCGTTGTAATCGGGCGAGTTTCTACCTTCAGACGCAGCAGGAATTTTTGAGTTTGGTCAATCCGTTCGCGAGATATGGGACTTTGAAGCTAAGAAATGGTTGAGAAGACATCAAATTTTTCGCAATTCTGCTGCTCCAAACGCTTAACCGGAATGGGCTAGGGAAAAAATACACATACCGTTGTAATCGGGCGAGTTTCTACTTTCAGCCGCAACAGGAATTTTTGGGTTAGGTCAATCCGTTCGCGAGATATGGGAGTTTGAAGCCTAGAAATGGTTGAGAAGGCAAAAAATTTTTCGCTATTCTGCTGCTCCAAACGCTTAACCAGAATGGCCTAAGGGAAAAATACACATACCGTTGTAATCGGGCGAGTTTCTACTTTCAGCCGCAACAGGAATTTTTGGGTTAGGTCAATCCGTTCGCGAGATATGGGAGTTTGAAACCTAGAAATGGTTGAGAAGGCAAAAAATTTTTCGCTATTCTGCTGCTCCAAACGCTTAACCAGAATGGCCTAAGGGAAAAATACACGTACCGTTGTAATCGGGCGAGTTTCTACTTTCAGGTGCAATAGGAGTTTTTGGGTTAGGTCAATCCATTCGCGAGATATGGGACTTTGAAGCTAAGAAATGGTTGACAAGACAATAAATTTTTCGCTCTTCTGCTGCTCCAATCGCTTAACCAGAATGGCCTAAGGGAAAAATACACATACCGTTGTAATCGGGCGAGTTTCTACTTTCGGATGCAATAGGAATTTTTGGGTTAGGTCAATCCGTTCGCAGGATATGGGAGTTTGAAGACAAGAAATGGTTGGGAAGGCAAAAAATTTTTCGCAATTCTGCTGCCCAAACGCTTAATCAGAATGGCCTAGGGAAAAAAGACACATACCGTTGTAATCGGGCGAGTTTCTACTTTCAGACGCAACAGGAATTTTTGGGTTAGGTCAATCCGTTCGCGAGATATGGGAGTTTGAAGCCAAGAAATGGTTGAGAAGGCAAAACATTTTTCGCAATTCTGCTGCTCCAAACGCTTAACCAGAATGGCCTAGGGAAAAAATACGCATATCGTTGTAATCGGGCGAGTTTCTACCTTCAGACGCAGCAGGAATTTTTGAGTTTGGTCAATCCGTTCGCGAGATATGGGACTTTGAAGCTAAGAAATGGTTGAGAAGACAACAAATTTTTCGCAATTCTGCTGCTCCAAACGCTTAACCGGAATGGGCTAGGGAAAAAATACACATACCGTTGTAATCGGGCGAGTTTCTACTTTCAGCCGCAACAGGAATTTTTGGGTTAGGTCAATCCGTTCGCGAGATATGGGAGTTTGAAGCCTAGAAATGGTTGAGAAGGCAAAAAATTTTTCGCTATTCTGCTGCTCCAAACGCTTAACCAGAATGGCCTAAGGGAAAAATACACATACCGTTGTAATCGGGCGAGTTTCTACTTTCAGCCGCAACAGGAATTTTTGGGTTAGGTCAATCCGTTCGCGAGATATGGGAGTTTGAAGCCTAGAAATGGTTGAGAAGGCAAAAAATTTTTCGCTATTCTGCTGCTCCAAACGCTTAACCAGAATGGCCTAAGGGAAAAATACACGTACCGTTGTAATCGGGCGAGTTTCTACTTTCAGGTGCAATAGGAGTTTTTGGGTTAGGTCAATCCATTCGCGAGATATGGGACTTTGAAGCTAAGAAATGGTTGACAAGACAATAAATTTTGGCACTTCTGCTGCTCCAATCGCTTAACCAGAATGGCCTAAGGGAAAAATACACATACCGTTGTAATCGGGCGAGTTTCTACTTTCGGATGCAATAGGAATTTTTGGGTTAGGTCAATCCGTTCGCAGGATATGGGAGTTTGAAGACAAGAAATGGTTGGGAAGGAAAAAAATTTTTCGCAATTCTGCTGCTCCAAACGCTTAATCAGAATGGCCTAGGGAAAAAAGACACATACCGTTGTAATCGGGCGAGTTTCTACTTTCAGACGCAACAGGAATTTTTGGGTTAGGTCAATCCGTTCGCGAGATATGGGAGTTTGAAGCCAAGAAATGGTTGAGAAGGCAAAACATTTTTCGCAATTCTGCTGCTCCAAACGCTTAACCAGAATGGCCTAGGGAAAAAATACGCATATCGTTGTAATCGGGCGAGTTTCTACCTTCAGACGCAGCAGGAATTTTTGAGTTTGGTCAATCCGTTCGCGAGATATGGGACTTTGAAGCTAAGAAATGGTTGAGAAGACAACAAATTTTTCGCAATTCTGCTGCTCTAAACGCTTAACCGGAATGGGCTAGGGAAAAAATACACATACCGTTGTAATCGGGCGAGTTTCTACTTTCAGCCGCAACAGGAATTTTTGGGTTAGGTCAATCCGTTCGCGAGATATGGGAGTTTGAAGCCTAGAAATGGTTGAGAAGGCAAAAAATTTTTCGCTATTCTGCTGCTCCAAACGCTTAACCAGAATGGCCTAAGGGAAAAATACACGTACCGTTGTAATCGGGCGAGTTTCTACTTTCAGGTGCAATAGGAGTTTTTGGGTTAGGTCAATCCATTCGCGAGATATGGGACTTTGAAGCTAAGAAATGGTTGACAAGACAATAAATTTTTCGCACTTCTGCTGCTCCAATCGCTTAACCAGAATGGCCTAAGGGAAAAATACACATACCGTTGTAATCGGGCGAGTTTCTACTTTCGGATGCAATAGGAATTTTTGGGTTAGGTCAATCCGTTCGCAGGATATGGGAGTTTGAAGACTAGAAATGGTTGGGAAGGCAAAAAATTTTTCGCAATTCTGCTGCTCCAAACGCTTAATCAGAATGGCCTAGGGAAAAAAGACACATACCGTTGTAATCGGGCGAGTTTCTACTTTCAGACGCAACAGGAATTTTTGGGTTAGGTCAATCCGTTCGCGAGATATGGGAGTTTGAAGCCAAGAAATGGTTGAGAAGGCAAAAAATTTTTCGCAATTCTGCTGCTCCAAACGCTTAACCAGAATTTCCTAGGGAAAAAATACACATACCCCTGTAATCGGGCGAGTGTCTACTTTCAGATGCAATAGGAATTTTTGGGTTAGGTCAATCCGTTCGCGAGATATGGGAGTTTGATGCCAAGAAATGGTTGAGAAGGCAAAACATTTTTCGCAATTCTGCTGCTCGAAACGCTTAACTAGAATGGCCTAGGGAAAAAATACACATACCGTTGTAATCGGGCGAGTTTCTACTTTCAGATGCAATAGGAATTTTTGGGTTAGGTCAATCCGTTCGCGAGATATGGCAGTTTGAAGCCAAGAAATGGTTGAGAAAGCAAAAAATTTTTCGCAATTCTGCTGCTCCAAACGCTTGACCAGAATGCCCTAGGGAAAAAATACGCATATCGTTGTAATCGGGCGAGTTTCTACTTTCAGACGCAGCAGGAACTTCTGGGTTTGGTCAATCCGTTCGCGAGATATGGGAGTTTGAAGCTAAGATATGGTTAAGAAGACAACATATTTTCGCACTTCTGCTGCTCCAAACGCTTAACCCGAATGGCCTAGGGAAAAAATACACATACCGCTGTAATCGGGCGAGTTTCTACTTTCAGATGCAATAGGAATTTTTGGGTAAGGTCAATCCGTTCGCGAGATATGGGACTTTCAAGGTAAGAAATGGTTGAGAAGACAACAAATTTTTCGCACTTCTGCTGCTCCTAACGCTTAACCAGAAAGGCCTAGGGAAAAAATACACATATCGTTGTAATCGGGCGAGTTTCTACTTTCAGACGCAGCAGGAACTTCTGGGTTTGGTCAATCCGTTCGCGAGATATGGGAGTTTAAAGCTA
This sequence comes from Ptiloglossa arizonensis, assembly GCF_051014685.1. Classification (NCBI taxonomy): domain Eukaryota; kingdom Metazoa; phylum Arthropoda; class Insecta; order Hymenoptera; family Colletidae; genus Ptiloglossa; species Ptiloglossa arizonensis. The sequence continues at coordinate 191,877 of NW_027478755.1, read as the reverse complement.
AGAAATGGTTGAGAAGATAACAACTTTTTCGCACTTCTGCTGCTCCTAACGCTTAACCAGAATGGCCTAGGGAAAAAATACACATACTGTTGTAATCGGGCGAGTTTCTACTTTCAGATGCAACAGGAATTTTTGGGTTAGGTCAATCCGTTCCCGAGATATGGGACTTTCAATCTAAGAAATGGTTGACAAGACAATAAATTTTTCGCACTTCTGCTGCTCCAATCACTTAACCAGAATGGCCTAAGGGAAAAATACACGTACCGTTGTAATCGGGCGAGTTTCTACTTTCAGATGCAATAGGAATTTTTGGGTTAGGTCAATCCGTTCGCGAGATATGGCAGTTTGAAGCCAAGAAATGGTTGAGAAAGCAAAAAATTTTTCGCAATTCTGCTGCTCCAAACGCTTAACCCGAATGGCCTAGGGAAAAAATACACATACCGCTGTAATCGGGCGAGTTTCTATTTTCAGATGCAATAGGAATTTTTGGGTAAGGTCAATCCGTTCGCGAGATATGGGACTTTCAATGTAAGAAATGGTTGACAAGACAATAAATTTTTCGCACTTCTGCTGCTCCAATCGCTTAACCAGAATGTCCTATGGGAAAAATACACGTACCGTTGTAATCGGGCGAGTTTCTACTTTCAGATGCAATAGGAATTTTTGGGTTAGGTCAATCCGTTCGCGAGGTATGGGAGTTTGAAGCTAAGAAATGGTTATGAAGACAACAAATTTTTCGCACTTCTGCTGCTCCAAACGCTTAATCAGAATGGCCTAGGGAAAAAATACACATACCGTTGTAATCGGGCGAGTTTCTACTTTCAGACGCAGCAGGAATTTTTGGGTTAGGTCAATCCGTTCGCGAGATATGGGAGTTTGAAGCCAAGAAATGGTTGAGAAGGCAAACAATTTTTCGCTATTCTGCTGCTCCAAACGCTTAACCAGAATGGCCTATGGAAAAAATACACATACCGTTGTAATCGGGCGAGTTTCTTGTTTCAGATGCAACAAGAATTTTTGGGTTAGGTCAATCCGTTCGCGAGATATGGGACTTTCAAGGTAAGAAATGGTTGACAAGACAACAAATTTGTCGCACTACTGCTGCTCCAAACGCTTAACCAGAATGGCCTAGGGAAAAAATACACATACCGTTGTAATCGGGCGAGTTTCTACTTTCAGACGCAACAGGAATTTTTGGGTTAGATCAATCCGTTCGCGAGATATGGGAGTTTGAAGCCAAGAAATGGTTGAGAAGGCAAAAAATATTTTGCAATTCTGCTGCTCCACACGCTTAACCAGAATGGCCTAGGGAAAAAATACACATACCGTTGTAAACGGGGGAGTTTCTACTTTCAGATGCAACAGGAATTTTTGGGTTAGGTCAATCCGTTCGCGAGATATGGGAGTTTGAAGCTAAGAAATGATTGAGAAGACAACAAATTTGTCGCACTTCTGCTGCTCCAAACGCTTAACCAGAATGGCCTAAGGGAAAAATACACGTACCGTTGTAATCGGGCGAGTTTCTACTTTCAGGTGCAATAGGAGTTTTTGGGTTAGGTCAATCCATTCGCGAGATATGGGACTTTGAAGCTAAGAAATGGTTGACAAGACAATAAATTTTTCGCACTTCTGCTGCTCCAATCGCTTAACCAGAATGGCCTAAGGGAAAAATACACATACCGTTGTAATCGGGCGAGTTTCTACTTTCAGATGCAGCAGGAATTTTTGGGTTAGGTCAATCCGTTCGCGACATATGGGACTTTCAAGCTAAGAAATGGTTGACAAGACAATAAATTTTTCGCACTTCTGCTGCTCCAATCGCTTAACCAGAATGGCCTAAGGGAAAAATACACGTACCGTTGTAATCGGGCGAGTTTCTACTTTCAGATGCAATAGGAATTTTTGGGTTAGGTCAATCCGTTCGCGAGATATGGGAGTTTGAAGCAAAGAAATGGTTGAGAAGGCAGAACATTTTTCGCAATTCTGCTGCTCCAAACGCTTAACCAGAATGGCCTAGGGAAAAAATACACATACAGTTGTAATCGGGCGAGTTTCTACTTTCAGATGCAACAGGAATTTTTGGGTTAGGTCAATCCGTTCGCGAGATATGGGAGTTTGAAGCTAAGAAATGATTGAGAAGACAACAAATTTGTCGCACTTCTGCTGCTCCAAACGCTTAACCAGAATGGCCTAAGGGAAAAATACACGTACCGTTGTAATCGGGCGAGTTTCTACTTTCAGCCGCAACAGGAATTTTTGGGTTAGGTCAATCCGTTCGCGAGATATGGGAGTTTGAAGCCAAGAAATGGTTGAGAAGGCAAAACATTTTTCGCAACTCTGCTGCTCCAAACGTTTAACCAGAATGGCCTAGGGAAAAAATACACATACCGTTGTAATCGGGCGAGTTTCTACCTTCAGACGCAGCAGGAATTTTTGAGTTTGGTCAATCCGTTCGCGAGATATGGGACTTTGAAGCTAAAAAATGGTTGAGAAGACAACAAATTTTTCGCAATTCTGCTGCTCCAAACGCTTAACCGGAATGGGCTAGGGAAAAAATACACATACCGTTGTAATCGGGCGAGTTTCTACTTTCAGCCGCAACAGGAATTTTTGGGTTGGGTCAATCCGTTCGCGAGATATGGGAGTTTGAAGCCTAGAAATGGTTGAGAAGGCAAAAAATTTTTCGCTATTCTGCTGCTCCAAACGCTTAACCAGAATGGCCTAAGGGAAAAATACACGTACCGTTGTAATTGGGCGAGTTTCTACTTTCAGGTGCAATAGGAGTTTTTGGGTTAGGTCAATCCATTCGCGAGATATGGGACTTTGAAGCTAAGAAATGGTTGACAAGACAATAAATTTTTCGCACTTCTGCTGCTCCAATCGCTTAACCAGAATGGCCTAAGGGAAAAATACACATACCGTTGTAAACGGGCGAGTTTCTACTTTCGGATGCAATAGGAATTTTTGGGTTAGGTCAATCCGTTCGCAGGATATGGGAGTTTGAAGACAAGAAATGGTTGGGAAGGCAAAAAATTTTTCGCAATTCTGCTGCTCCAAACGCTTAATCAGAATGGCCTAGGGAAAAAAGACACATACCGTTGTAATCGGGCGAGTTTCTACTTTCAGACGCAACAGGAATTTTTGGGTTAGGTCAATCCGTTCGCGAGATATGGGAGTTTGAAGCCAAGAAATGGTTGAGAAGGCAAAACATTTTTCGCAATTCTGCTGCTCCAAACGCTTAACCAGAATGGCCTAGGGAAAAAATACGCATATCGTTGTAATCGGGCGAGTTTCTACCTTCAGACGCAGCAGGAATTTTTGAGTTTGGTCAATCCGTTCGCGAGATATGGGACTTTGAAGCTAAGAAATGGTTGAGAAGAAAACAAATTTTTCGCAATTCTGCTGCTCCAAACGCTTAACCGGAATGGGCTAGGGAAAAAATACACATACCGTTGTAATCGGGCGAGTTTCTACTTTCAGCCGCAACAGGAATTTTTGGGTTAGGTCAATCCGTTCGCGAGATATGGGAGTTTGAAGCCTAGAAATGGTTGAGAAGGCAAAAAATTTTTCGCTATTCTGCTGCTCCAAACGCTTAACCAGAATGGCCTAAGGGAGAAATACACATACCGTTGTAATCGGGCGAGTTTCTACTTTCAGCCGCAACAGGAATTTTTGGGTTAGGTCAATCCGTTCGCGAGATATGGGAGTTTGAAGCCTAGAAATGGTTGAGAAGGCAAAAAATTTTTCGCTATTCTGCTGCTCCAAACGCTTAACCAGAATGGCCTAAGGGAAAAATACACGTACCGTTGTAATCGGGCGAGTTTCTACTTTCAGGTGCAATAGGAGTTTTTGGGTTAGGTCAATCCATTCGCGAGATATGGGACTTTGAAGCTAAGAAATGGTTGACAAGACAATAAATTTTTCGCACTTCTGCTGCTCCAATCGCTTAACCAGAATGGCCTAAGGGAAAAATACACATACCGTTGTAATCGGGCGAGTTTCTACTTTCGGATGCAATAGGAATTTTTGGGTTAGGTCAATCCGTTCGCAGGATATGGGAGTTTGAAGACAAGAAATGGTTGGGAAGGCAAAAAATTTTTCGCATTTCTGCTGCTCCAAACGCTTAATCAGAATGGCCTAGGGAAAAAAGACACATACCGTTGTAATCGGGCGAGTTTCTACTTTCAGACGCAACAGGAATTTTTGGGTTAGGTCAATCCGTTCGCGAGATATGGGAGTTTGAAGCCAAGAAATGGTTGAGAAGGCAAAACATTTTTCGCAATTCTGCTGCTCCAAACGCTTAACCAGAATGGCCTAGGGAAAAAATACGCATATCGTTGTAATCGGGCGAGTTTCTACCTTCAGACGCAGCAGGAATTTTTGAGTTTGGTCAATCCGTTCGCGAGATATGGGACTTTGAAGCTAAGAAATGGTTGAGAAGACAACAAATTTTTCGCAATTCTGCTGCTCCAAACGCTTAACCGGAATGGGCTAGGGAAAAAATACACATACCGTTGTAATCGGGCGAGTTTCTACTTTCAGGTGCAATAGGAGTTTTTGGGTTAGGTCAATCCATTCGCGAGATATGGGACTTTGAAGCTAAGAAATGGTTGACAAGACAATAAATTTTTCGCACTTCTGCTGCTCCAATCGCTTAACCAGAATGGCCAAAGGGAAAAATACACATACCGTTGTAATCGGGCGAGTTTCTACTTTCGGATGCAATAGGAATTTTTGGGTTAGGTCAATCCGTTCGCAGGATATGGGAGTTTGAAGATAAGAAATGGTTGGGAAGGCAAAAAATTTTTCGCAATTCTGCTGCTCCAAACGCTTAATCAGAATGGCCTAGGGAAAAAAGACACATACCGTTGTAATCGGGCGAGTTTCTACTTTCAGACGCAACAGGAATTTTTGGGTTAGGTCAATCCGTTCGCGAGATATGGGAGTTTGAAGCCAAGAAATGGTTGAGAAGGCAAAAAATTTTTCGCAATTCTGCTGCTCCAAACGCTTAACCAGAATTTCCTAGGGAAAAAATACACATACCCCTGTAATCGGGCGAGTGTCTACTTTCAGATGCAATAGGAATTTTTGGGTTAGGTCAATCCGTTCGCGAGATATGGGAGTTTGATGCCAAGAAATGGTTGAGAAGGCAAAACATTTTTCGCAATTCTGCTGCTCGAAACGCTTAACTAGAATGGCCTAGGGAAAAAATACACATACCGTTGTAATCGGGCGAGTTTCTACTTTCAGATGCAACAGGAATTTTTGGGTTAGGTCAATACATTCGCGAGATATGGGACTTTCAAGCTAAGAAATGGTTGACAAGACAATAAATTTTTCGCACTTCTGCTGCTCCAATCGCTTAACCAGAGTGGCCTAAGGGAAAAATACACATACCGTTGTAATCGGGCGAGTTTCTACTTTCAGATGCAATAGGAATTTTTGGGTTAGGTCAATCCGTTCGCGAGATATGGCAGTTTGAAGCCAAGAAATGGTTGAGAAAGCAAAAAATTTTTCGCATTTCTGCTGCTCCAAACGCTTGACCAGAATGCCCTAGGGAAAAAATACGCATATCGTTGTAATCGGGCGAGTTTCTACTTTCAGACGCAGCAGGAACTTCTGGGTTTGGTCAATCCGTTCGCGAGATATGGGAGTTTGAAGCTAAGAAATGGTTAAGAAGACAACATATTTTCGCACTTCTGCTGCTCCAAACGCTTAACCCGAATGGCCTAGGGAAAAAATACACATACCGCTGTAATCGGGCGAGTTTCTACTTTCAGATGCAATAGGAATTTTTGGGTAAGGTCAATCCGTTCGCGAGATATGAGACTTTCAAGGTAAGAAATGGTTGAGAAGACAACAAATTTTTCGCACTTCTGCTGCTCCTAACGCTTAACCAGAAAGGCCTAGGGAAAAAATACACATATCGTTGTAATCGGGCGAGTTTCTACTTTCAGACGCAGCAGGAACTTCTGGGTTTGGTCAATCCGTTCGCGAGGTATGGGAGTTTAAAGCTAAGAAATGGTTGAGAAGATAACAACTTTTTCGCACTTCTGCTGCTCCTAACGCTTAACCAGAATGGCCTAGGGAAAAAATACACATACAGTTGTAATCGGGCGAGTTTCTACTTTCAGATGCAACAGGAATTTTTGGGTTAGGTCAATCCGTTCCCGAGATATGGGACTTTCAATCTAAGAAATGGTTGACAAGACAATAAATTTTTCGCACTTCTGCTGCTCCAATCGCTTAACCAGAATGTCCTATGGGAAAAATACACGTACCGTTGTAATCGGGCGAGTTTCTACTTTCAGATGCAATAGGAATTTTTGGGTTAGGTCAATCCGTTCGCGAGGTATGGGAGTTTGAAGCTAAGAAATGGTTATGAAGACAACAAATTTTTCGCACTTCTGCTGCTCCAAACGCTTAATCAGAATGGCCTAGGGAAAAAATACACATACCGTTGTAATCGGGCGAGTCTCTACTTTCAGACGCAGCAGGAATTTTTGGGTTAGGTCAATCCGTTCGCGAGATATGGGAGTTTGAAGCCAAGAAATGGTTGAGAAGGCAAACAATTTTTCGCTATTCTGCTGCTCCAAACGCTTAACCAGAATGGCCTATGGAAAAAATACACATACCGTTGTAATCGGGCGAGTTTCTTGTTTCAGATGCAACAAGAATTTTTGGGTTAGGTCAATCCGTTCGCGAGATATGGGACTTTCAAGGTAGGAAATGGTTGACAAGACAACAAATTTGTCGCACTACTGCTGCTCCAAACGCTTAACCAGAATGGCCTAGGGAAAAAATACACATACCGTTGTAATCGGGCGAGTTTCTACTTTCAGACGCAACAGGAATTTTTGGGTTAGGTCAATCCGTTCGCGAGATATGGGAGTTTGAAGCCAAGAAATGGTTGAGAAGGCAAAAAATATTTTGCAATTCTGCTGCTCCACACGCTTAACCAGAATGGCCTAGGGAAAAAATACACATACCGTTGTAATCGGGGGAGTTTCTACTTTCAGATGCAACAGGAATTTTTGGGTTAGGTCAATCCGTTCGCGAGATATGGGAGTTTGAAGCTAAGAAATGATTGAGAAGACAACAAATTTGTCGCACTTCTGCTGCTCCAAACGCTTAACCAGAATGGCCTAAGGGAAAAATACACGTACCGTTGTAATCGGGCGAGTTTCTACTTTCAGGTGCAATAGGAGTTTTTGGGTTAGGTCAATCCATTCGCGAGATATGGGACTTTGAAGCTAAGAAATGGTTGACAAGACAATAAATTTTTCGCACTTCTGCTGCTCCAATCGCTTAACCAGAATGGCCTAAGGGAAAAATACACATACCGTTGTAATCGGGCGAGTTTCTACTTTCGGATGCAATAGGAATTTTTGGGTTAGGTCAATCCGTTCGCAGGATATGGGAGTTTGAAGACAAGAAATGGTTGGGAAGGCAAAAAATTTTTCGCAATTCTGCTGCTCCAAACGCTTAACCAGAAAGGCCTAGGGAAAAAATACACATATCGTTGTAATCGGGCGAGTTTCTACTTTCAGGCGCAGCAGGAACTTCTGGGTTTGGTCAATCGGTTCGCGAGATATGGCAGTTTGAAGCCAAGAAATGGTTGAGAAAGCAAAAAATTTTTCGCAATTCTGCTGCTCCAAACGCTTAACCAGAATGGCATAGGGAAAAAATACACATACCGTTGTAATCGGGCGAATTTCTACTTTCAGATGCAATAGGAATTTTTGGGTTAGGTCAATCCGTTCGCGAGATATGGGAGTTTGAAGCTAAGAAATGGTTATGAAGACAACAAATTTTTCGCACTTCTGCTGCTCCAAACGCTTAACCAGAATGGCCTAGGGAAAAAATACACATACCGTTGTAATCGGGCGTGTTTCTACTTTCAGACGCAGCAGGAATTTTTGGGTTAGGTCAATCCGTTCGCGAGATATGGGAGTTTGAAGCCAAGAAATGGTTGAGAAGGCAAACAATTTTTCGCTATTCTGCTGCTCCAAACGCTTAACCAGAATGGCCTATGGAAAAAATACACATACCGTTGTAATCGGGCGAGTTTCTTGTTTCAGATGCAACAAGAATTTTTGGGTTAGGTCAATCCGTTCGCGAGATATGGGAGTTTGAAGTAAGAACTGGTAAAGAAGACAACAAGTTTTTCGCACTACTGCTGCTCCAAACGCTTAACCAGAATGGCCTAGGGAAAAAATACACATACCGTTGTAATCGGGCGAGGTTCTACTTTCAGACGCAACAGGAATTTTTGGGTTAGGTCAATCCGTTCGCGAGATATGGGAGTTTGAAGCCAAGGAATGGTTGAGAAGGCAAAAAATATTTTGCAATTCTGCTGCTCCACACGCTTAACCAGAATGGCCTAGGGAAAAAATACACATACCGTTGTAATCGGGGGAGTTTCTACTTTCAGATGCAGCAGGAATTTTTGGGTTAGGTCAATCCGTTCGCGAGATATGGGAGTTTGAAGCTAAGAAATGATTGAGAAGACAACAAATTTGTCGCACTTCTGCTGCTCCAAACGCTTAACCAGAATGGCCTAAGGAAAAAATACACATACCGTTTAATCGGGCGAGTTTCTACTTTCAGATGCAATAGGAATTTTTGGGTTAGGTCAATCCGTTCGCGAGATATGGGAGTTTGAAGCCAAGAAATGGTTAAGAAGACAACAAATTTTTCGCACTTCTGCTGCTCCAAACACTTAACCCGAATGGCCTAGGGAAAAAATACACATACCGCTGTAATCGTGCGAGATTCTACTTTCAGATGCAATAGGAATTTTTGGGTAAGGTCAATCCGTTCGCGAGATATGGGACTTTCAAGGTAAGAAATGGTTGACAAGACAATAAATTTTTCGCACTTCTGCTGCTCCAATCGCTTAACCAGAATGTCCTAAGGGAAAAATACGCGTACCGTTGTAATCGGGCGTGTTTCTACTTTCAGATGCAATAGGAATTTTTGGGTTAGGTCAATCCGTTCGCGAGATATGGGAGTTTGAAGCTAAGAAATGGTTATGAAGACAACAAATTTTTCGCACTTCTGCTGCTCCAAACGCTTAATCAGAATGGCCTAGGGATAAAATACACATACCGTTGTAATCGGGCGAGTTTCTACTTTCAGACGCAGCAGGAATTTTTGGGTTATGTCAATCCGTTCGCGAGATATGGGAGTTTGAAGCCAAGAAATGGTTGAGAAGGCAAACAATTTTTCGCTATTCTGCTGCTCCAAACGCTTAACCAGAATGGCCTATGGAAAAAATACACATACCGTTGTAATCGGGCGAGTTTCTTGTTTCAGATGCAACAAGAATTTTTGGGTTCGGTCAATCCGTTCGCGAGATATGGGAGTTTGAAGTAAGAACTGGTAAAGAAGACAACAAGTTTTTCGCACTACTGCTGCTCCAAACGCTTAACGAGAATGGCCTAGGGAAAAAATACACATACCATTGTAATCGGGCGAGTTTCTACTTTCAGACGCAACAGGAATTTTTGGGTTAGGTCAATCCGTTCGCGAGATATGGGAGTTTGAAGCCAAGAAATGGTTGAGAAGGCAAAAAATATTTTGCAATTCTGCTGCTCCACACGCTTAACCAGAATGGCCTAGGGAAAAAATACACATACCGTTGTAATCGGGGGAGTTTCTACTTTCAGATGCAACAGGAATTTTTGGGTTAGGTCAATCCGTTCGCGAGATATGGGAGTTTGAAGCTAAGAAATGATTGAGAAGACAACAAATTTGTCGCACTTCTGCTGCTCCAAACGCTTAACCAGAATGGCCTAAGGAAAAAATACACATACCGTTGTAATCGGGCGAGTTTCTACTTTCAGATGCAATAGGAATTTTTGGGTTAGGTCAATCCGTTCGCGAGATATGGGAGTTTGAAGCTAAGAAATGGTTGACAAGACAATAAATTTTTCGCACTTCTGCTGCTCCAATCGCTTAACCATAATGTCCTAAGGGAAAAATACACATACCGTTGTAATCGGGCGAGTTTCTACTTTCAGACGCAGCAGGAATTTTTGGGTTAGGTCAATCCGTTCGCGAGATATGGGAGTTTGAAGCCAAGAAATGGTTGAGAAGGCAAACAATTTTTCGCTATTCTGCTGCTCCAAACGCTTAACCAGAATGGCCTATGGAAAAAATACACATACCGTTGTAATAGGGCGAGTTTCTTGCTTCAGATGCAACAAGAATTTTTGGGTTAGGTCAATCCGTTCGCGAGATATGGGAGTTTGAAGTAAGAACTGGTAAAGAAGACAACAAATTTTTCGCACTACTGCTGCTCCAAACGCTTAACCAGAATGGCCTAGGGAAAAAATACACATACCGTTGTAATCGGGCGAGTTTCTACTTTCAGACGCAACAGGAATTTTTGGGTTAGGTCAATCCGTTCGCGAGATATGGGAGTTTGAAGCCAAGAAATGGTTGAGAAGGCAAAAAATTTTTCGCAATTCTGCTGCTCCAAACGCTTAACCAGAATTGCCTAGGGAAAAAATACACATACCGCTGTAATCGGGCGAGTTTCTACTTTCAGATGCAATAGGAATTTTTGGGTTAGGTCAATCCGTTCGCGAGATATGGGAGTTTGAAGCCAAGAAATGGTTGAGAAGGCAAAACATTTTTCGCAATTCTGCTGCTCCAAACGCTTAACCAGAATGGCCTAGGGAAAAAATACGCATATCGTTGTAATCGGGTGAGTTTCTACTTTCAGACGCAGCAGGAACTTCTGGGTTTGGTCAATCCGTTCGCGAGATATGGGAGTTTGAAGCCAAGAAATGGTTGAGAAGGCAAAAAATTTTTCGCAATTCTGCTGCTCCAAACGCTTAACCAGAATGGCCTAGGGAAGAAATACACATACCGTTGTAATCGGGCGAGTTTCTACTTTCAGACCCAACAGGAATTTTTGGGTTAGGTCAATCCGTTCGCGAGATATGGGAGTTTGAAGCCAAGAAATGGTTGTGATGGCAAACAATTTTTCGCTATTCTGCTGCTCCAAACGCTTAACCAGAATGGCCTAGGGAAAAAATACACATACCGTTGTAATCGGGCGAGTTTCTACTTTCAGACGCAGCAGGAACTTCTGGGTTAGGTCAATCCGTTCGCGAGATATGGGAATTTGAAGTAAGAACTGGTAAAGAAGACAACAAATTTTTCGCAATTCTGCAGATCCAAACGCTTAACCAGAATGCCCTGGGGAAAAAATACACATACCGTAGTAGTCGGGCGAGGTTCTACTTTCAGATGCAATAGGAATTTTTGGGTTAGGTCAATCCGTTCGCGAGATATGGGAGTTTGAGGCCAAGAAATGGTTGAGAAGGCAACAAATTTTTCGCACTACTGCTGCTCCAAACGCTTAACCAGAATGGCCTAGGGAAAAAATACACATACCGCTGTAATCGGGCGAGTTTCTACTTTCAGATGCAATAGGAATTTTTGGGTTAGGTCAATCCGTTCGCGAGATATGGGAGTTTGAAGTAAGAACTGGTAAAGAAGACAACAAATTTTTCGCACTACTGCTGCTCCAAACGCTTAACCAGAATGGCCTAGGGAAAAAATACACATACCGTTGTAATCGGGCGAGTTTCTACTTTCAGACGCAACAGGAATTTTTGGGTTAGGTCAATCCGTTCGCGAGATATGGGAGTTTGAAGCCAAGAAATGGTTGAGAAGGCAAAAAATTTTTCGCAATTCTGCTGCTCCAAACGCTTAACCAGAATTGCCTAGGGAAAAAATACACATACCGCTGTAATCGGGCGAGTTTCTACTTTCAGATGCAATAGGAATTTTTGGGTTAGGTCAATCCGTTCGCGAGATATGGGAGTTTGAAGCCAAGAAATGGTTGAGAAGGCAAAACATTTTTCGCAATTCTGCTGCTCCAAACGCTTAACCAGAATGGCCTAGGGAAAAAATACGCATATCGTTGTAATCGGGTGAGTTTCTACTTTCAGACGCAGCAGGAACTTCTGGGTTTGGTCAATCCGTTCGCGAGATATGGGAGTTTGAAGCCAAGAAATGGTTGAGAAGGCAAAAAATTTTTCGCAATTCTGCTGCTCCAAACGCTTAACCAGAATGGCCTAGGGAAGAAATACACATACCGCTGTAATCGTGCGAGTTTCTACTTTCAGATGCAATAGGAATTTTTGGGTTAGGTCAATCCGTTCGCGAGATATGGGAGTTTGAAGGCAAGAAATGGTTAAGAAGATAACAAATTTTTCGCAATTCTGCTGCTCCAAACGCTTAACCCGAATGGCCTAGGGAAAAAATACACATACCGTTGTAATCGGGCGTGTTTCTTCTTTCAGATGCAACAAGAATTTTTGAATTAGGTCAATCCGTTCGCGAGATATGGGAGTTTGAAGCTAAGAAATGGTAAAGAAGACAACAAATTTTTCGCACTTCTGCTGCTCCAAACACTTAACCAGAATGGCCTAATGAAAAAATACACATACCGTTGTAATCGGGCGAGTTTCTACTTTCAGACGCAACAGGAATTTTTTGGGTTAGGTCAATCCGTTCGCGAGATATGGGAGTTTGAAGCTAAGAAATGATTGACAAGACAACAAATTTTTCGCACTTCTGCTGCTCCTAACGCTAAACCAGAATGGCCTAGGGAAAAAATACACATATCGTTGTAATCGGGCGAGTTTCTACTTTCAGACGCAGCAGGAACTTCTGGGTTAGGTCAATCCGTTCGCGAGATATGGGAATTTGAAGTAAGAACTGGTAAAGAAGACAACAAATTTTTCGCACTACTGCTGCTCCAAACGCTTAACCAGAATGGCCTAGGGAAAAAATACACATACCGTTGTAATCGGGCGAGTTTCTACTTTCAGACGCAACAGGAATTTTTGGGTTAGGTCAATCCGTTCGCGAGATATGGGAGTTTGAAGCCAAGAAATGGTTGAGAAGGCAAAAAATTTTTCGCCATTCTGCTGCTCCACACGCTTAACCAGAATGGCCTAGGGAAAAAATACACATACCGTTGTAATCGGGCGAGTTTCTACTTTCAGATGCAACAGGAATTTTTGGGTTAGGTCAATCCGTTCGCGAGATATGGGAGTTTGAAGCCAAGAAATGGTTGAGAAGGCAAAAAATTTTTCGCAATTCTGCTGCTCCAAACGCTTAACCAGAATTGCCTAGGGAAAAAATACACATACCGCTGTAATCGTGCGAGTTTCTACTTTCAGATGCAATAGGAATTTTTGGGTTAGGTCAATCCGTTCGCGAGATATGGGAGTTTGAAGCCAAGAAATGGTTAAGAAGATAACAAATTTTTCGCAATTCTGCTGCTCCAAACGCTTAACCCGAATGGCCTAGGGAAAAAATACACATACCGCTGTAATCGGGCGAGTTTCTACTTTCAGATGCAATAGGAATTTTTGGGTAAGGTCAATCCGTTCGCGAGATATGGGACTTTCAAGGTAAGAAATGGTTGACAAGTCAATAAATTTTTCGCACTTCTGCTGCTCCAATCGCTTAACCAGAATGGCCTAGGGAAAAAATACACATACCGTTGTAATCGGGCGAGTTTCTACTTTCAGACGCAACAGGAATTTTTGGGTTAGGTCAATCCGTTCGCGAGATATGGGAGTTTGAAGCCAAGAAATGGTTGAGAAGGCAAAAAATTTTTCGCAATTCTGCTGCTCCAAACGCTTAACCAGAATTGCCTAGGGAAAAAATACACATACCGCTGTAATCGGGCGAGTTTCTACTTTCAGATGCAATAGGAATTTTTGGGTTAGGTCAATCCGTTCGCGAGATATGGGAGTTTGAAGCCAAGAAATGGTTGAGAAGGCAAAACATTTTTCGCAATTCTGCTGCTCCAAACGCTTAACCAGAATGGCCTAGGGAAAAAATACGCATATCGTTGTAATCGGGTGAGTTTCTACTTTCAGACGCAGCAGGAACTTCTGGGTTTGGTCAATCCGTTCGCGAGATATGGGAGTTTGAAGCCAAGAAATGGTTGAGAAGGCAAAAAATTTTTCGCAATTCTGCTGCTCCAAACGCTTAACCAGAATGGCCTAGGGAAGAAATACACATACCGCTGTAATCGTGCGAGTTTCTACTTTCAGATGCAATAGGAATTTTTGGGTTAGGTCAATCCGTTCGCGAGATATGGGAGTTTGAAGCCAAGAAATGGTTAAGAAGATAACAAATTTTTCGCAATTCTGCTGCTCCAAACGCTTAACCCGAATGGCCTAGGGAAAAAATACACATACCGTTGTAATCGGGCGTGTTTCTTCTTTCAGATGCAACAAGAATTTTTGAATTAGGTCAATCCGTTCGCGAGATATGGGAGTTTGAAGCTAAGAAATGGTAAAGAAGACAACAAATTTTTCGCACTTCTGCTGCTCCAAACACTTAACCAGAATGGCCTAATGAAAAAATACACATACCGTTGTAATCGGGCGAGTTTCTACTTTCAGACGCAACAGGAATTTTTTGGGTTAGGTCAATCCGTTCGCGAGATATGGGAGTTTGAAGCTAAGAAATGATTGACAAGACAACAAATTTTTCGCACTTCTGCTGCTCCTAACGCTAAACCAGAATGGCCTAGGGAAAAAATACACATATCGTTGTAATCGGGCGAGTTTCTACTTTCAGACGCAGCAGGAACTTCTGGGTTAGGTCAATCCGTTCGCGAGATATGGGAATTTGAAGTAAGAACTGGTAAAGAAGACAACAAATTTTTCGCACTACTGCTGCTCCAAACGCTTAACCAGAATGGCCTAGGGAAAAAATACACATACCGTTGTAATCGGGCGAGTTTCTACTTTCAGACGCAACAGGAATTTTTGGGTTAGGTCAATCCGTTCGCGAGATATGGGAGTTTGAAGCCAAGAAATGGTTGAGAAGGCAAAAAATTTTTCGCCATTCTGCTGCTCCACACGCTTAACCAGAATGGCCTAGGGAAAAAATACACATACCGTTGTAATCGGGCGAGTTTCTACTTTCAGATGCAACAGGAATTTTTGGGTTAGGTCAATCCGTTCGCGAGATATGGGAGTTTGAAGCCAAGAAATGGTTGAGAAGGCAAAAAATTTTTCGCAATTCTGCTGCTCCAAACGCTTAACCAGAATTGCCTAGGGAAAAAATACACATACCGCTGTAATCGTGCGAGTTTCTACTTTCAGATGCAATAGGAATTTTTGGGTTAGGTCAATCCGTTCGCGAGATATGGGAGTTTGAAGCCAAGAAATGGTTAAGAAGATAACAAAATTTTCGCAATTCTGCTGCTCCAAACGCTTAACCCGAATGGCCTAGGGAAAAAATACACATACCGCTGTAATCGGGCGAGTTTCTACTTTCAGATGCAATAGGAATTTTTGGGTAAGGTCAATCCGTTCGCGAGATATGGGACTTTCAAGGTAAGAAATGGTTGACAAGTCAATAAATTTTTCGCACTTCTGCTGCTCCAATCGCTTAACCAGAATGGCCTAAGGGAAAAATACACGTACCGTTGTAATCGGGCGAGTTTCTACTTTCAGATGCAATAGGAATTTTTGGGTTAGGTCAATCCGTTCGCGAGATATGGGAGTTTGAAGCCAAGAAATGGTTGAGAAGGCAAAAAATTTTTCGCAATTCTGCTGCTCCAAACGCTTAACCAGAATTGCCTAGGGAAAAAATTCACATACCGCTGTAATCGTGCGAGTTTCTACTTTCAGATGCAATAGGAATTTTTGGGTTAGGTCAATCCGTTCGCGAGATATGGGAGTTTGAAGCCAAGAAATGGTTGAGAAGGCAAAACATTTTTCGCAATTCTGCTGCTCCAAACGCTTAACCAGAATGGCCTAGGGAAAAAATACGCATATCGTTGTAATCGGGTGAGTTTCTACTTTCAGACGCAGCAGGAACTTCTGGGTTTGGTCAATCCGTTCGCGAGATATGGGAGTTTGAAGCCAAGAAATGGTTGAGAAGGCAAAAAATTTTTCGCAATTCTGCTGCTCCAAACGCTTAACCAGAATGGCCTAGGGAAGAAATACACATACCGTTGTAATCGGGCGAGTTTCTACTTTCAGACCCAACAGGAATTTTTGGGTTAGGTCAATCCGTTCGCGAGATATGGGAGTTTGAAGCCAAGAAATGGTTGTGATGGCAAACAATTTTTCGCTATTCTGCTGCTCCAAACGCTTAACCAGAATGGCCTAGGGAAAAAATACACACACCGTTGTAATCGGGCGTGTTTCTTCTTTCAGATGCAACAAGAATTTTTGAGTTAGGTCAATCCGTTCGCGAGATATGGGAGTTTGAAGCTAAGAAATGGTAAAGAAGACAACAAATTTTTCGCACTACTGCTGCTCCAAACACTTAACCAGAATGGCCTAATGAAAAAATACACATACCGTTGTAATCGGGCGAGTTTCTACTTTCAGACGCAACAGGAATTTTTGGGTTAGGTCAATCCGTTCGCGAGATATGGGAGTTTGAAGCTAAGAAATGATTGACAAGACAACAAATTTTTCGCACTTCTGCTGCTCCTAACGCTTAACCAGAATGGCCTAGGGAAAAAATACACATATCGTTGTAATCGGGCGAGTTTCTACTTTCAGACGCAGCAGGAACTTCTGGGTTAGGTCAATCCGTTCGCGAGATATGGGAATTTGAAGTAAGAACTGGTAAAGAAGACAACAAATTTTTCGCACTACTGCTGCTCCAAACGCTTAACCAGAATGGCCTAGGGAAAAAATACACATACCGTTGTAATCGGGCGAGTTTCTACTTTCAGACGCAACAGGAATTTTTGGGTTAGGTCAATCCGTTCGCGAGATATGGGAGTTTGAAGCCAAGAAATGGTTGAGAAGGCAAAAAATTTTTCGCCATTCTGCTGCTCCACACGCTTAACCAGAATGGCCTAGGGAAAAAATACACATACCGTTGTAATCGGGCGAGTTTCTACTTTCAGATGCAACAGGAATTTTTGGGTTAGGTCAATCCGTTCGCGAGATATGGGAGTTTGAAGCCAAGAAATGGTTGAGAAGGCAAAAAATTTTTCGCAATTCTGCTGCTCCAAACGCTTAACCAGAATTGCCTAGGGAAAAAATACACATACCGCTGTAATCGTGCGAGTTTCTACTTTCAGATGCAATAGGAATTTTTGGGTTAGGTCAATCCGTTCGCGAGATATGGGAGTTTGAAGCCAAGAAATGGTTATGAAGATAACAAATTTTTCGCACTTCTGCTGCTCCAAACGCTTAACCCGAATGGCCTAGGGAAAAAATACACATACCGCTGTAATCGGGCGAGTTTCTACTTTCAGATGCAATAGGAATTTTTGGGTAAGGTCAATCCGTTCGCGAGATATGGGACTTTCAAGGTAAGAAATGGTTGACAAGTCAATAAATTTTTCGCACTTCTGCTGCTCCAATCGCTTAACCAGAATGGCCTAAGGGAAAAATACACGTACCGTTGTAATCGGGCGAGTTTCTACTTTCAGGTGCAATAGGAATTTTTGGGTTAGGTCAATCCGTTCGCGAGATATGGGAGTTTGAAGCCAAGAAATGGTTGAGAAGGCAAAACATTTTTCGCAATTCTGCTGCTCCAAACGCTTAAACAGAATGGCCTAGGGAAAAAATACGCATATCGTTGTAATCGGGTGAGTTTCTACTTTCAGACGCAGCAGGAACTTCTGGGTTTGGTCAATCCGTTCGCGAGATATGGGAGTTTGAAGCCAAGAAATGGTTGAGAAGGCAAAAAATTTTTCGCAATTCTGCTGCTCCAAACGCTTAACCAGAATGGCCTAGGGAAGAAATACACATACCGTTGTAATCGGGCGAGTTTCTACTTTCAGACGCAACAGGAATTTTTGGGTTAGGTCAATCCGTTCGCGAGATATGGGAGTTTGAAGCCAAGAAATGGTTGAGAAGGCAAAAAATTTTTCGCAATTCTGCTGCTCCAAACGCTTAACCAGAATTGCCTAGGGAAAAAATACACATACCGCTGTAATCGGGCGAGTTTCTACTTTCAGATGCAATAGGAATTTTTGGGTTAGGTCAATCCGTTCGCGAGATATGGGAGTTTGAAGCCAAGAAATGGTTGAGAAGGCAAAACATTTTTCGCAATTCTGCTGCTCCAAACGCTTAACCAGAATGGCCTAGGGAAAAAATACGCATATCGTTGTAATCGGGTGAGTTTCTACTTTCAGACGCAGCAGGAACTTCTGGGTTTGGTCAATCCGTTCGCGAGATATGGGAGTTTGAAGCCAAGAAATGGTTGAGAAGGCAAAAAATTTTTCGCAATTCTGCTGCTCCAAACGCTTAACAAGAATGGCCTAGGGAAGAAATACACATACCGTTGTAATCGGGCGAGTTTCTACTTTCAGACCCAACAGGAATTTTTGGGTTAGGTCAATCCGTTCGCGAGATATGGGAGTTTGAAGCCAAGAAATGGTTGTGATGGCAAACAATTTTTCGCTATTCTGCTGCTCCAAACGCTTAACCAGAATGGCCTAGGGAAAAAATACACATACCGTTGTAATCGGGCGTGTTTCTTCTTTCAGATGCAACAAGAATTTTTGAGTTAGGTCAATCCGTTCGCGAGATATGGGAGTTTGAAGCTAAGAAATGGTAAAGAAGACAACAAATTTTTCGCACTACTGCTGCTCCAAACACTTAACCAGAATGGCCTAATGAAAAAATACACATACCGTTGTAATCGGGCGAGTTTCTACTTTCAGACGCAACAGGAATTTTTGGGTTAGGTCAATCCGTTCGCGAGATATGGGAGTTTGAAGCTAAGAAATGATTGACAAGACAACAAATTTTTCGCACTTCTGCTGCTCCACACGCTTAACCAGAATGGCCTAGGGAAAAAATACACATACCGTTGTAATCGGGCGAGTTTCTACTTTCAGATGCAACAGGAATTTTTGGGTTAGGTCAATCCGTTCGCGAGATATGGGAGTTTGAAGCCAAGAAATGGTTAAGAAGATAACAAATTTTTCGCACTTCTGCTGCTCCAAACGCTTAACCCGAATGGCCTAGGGAAAAAATACACATACCGTTGTAATCGGGCGAGTTTCTACTTTCAGACGCAACAGGAATTTTTGGGTTAGGTCAATCCGTTCGCGAGATACGGGAGTTTGAAGCCAAGAAATGGTTGAGAAGGCAAAAAATTTTTCGCCATTCTGCTGCTCCACACGCTTAACCAGAATGGCCTAGGGAAAAAATACACATACCGTTGTAATCGGGCGAGTTTCTACTTTCAGATGCAACAGGAATTTTTGGGTTAGGTCAATCCGTTCGCGAGATATGGGAGTTTGAAGCCAAGAAATGGTTGAGAAGGCAAAAAATTTTTCGCAATTCTGCTGCTCCAAACGCTTAACCAGAATTGCCTAGGGAAAAAATACACATACCGCTGTAATCGTGCGAGTTTCTACTTTCAGATGCAATAGGAATTTTTGGGTTAGGTCAATCCGTTCGCGAGATATGGGAGTTTGAAGCCAAGAAATGGTTAAGAAGATAACAAATTTTTCGCACTTCTGCTGCTCCAAACGCTTAACCCGAATGGCCTAGGGAAAAAATACACATACCGCTGTAATCGGGCGAGTTTCTACTTTCAGATGCAATAGGAATTTTTGGGTAAGGTCAATCCGTTCGCGAGGTATGGGACTTTCAAGGTAAGAAATGGTTGACAAGACAATAAATTTTTCGCACTTCTGCTGCTCCAATCGCTTAACCAGAATGTCCTAAGGGAAAAATACACGTACCGTTGTAATCGGGCGTGTTTCTACTTTCAGATGCAATAGGAATTTTTGGGTTAGGTCAATCCGTTCGCGAGATATGGGAGTTTGAAGCTAAGAAATGGTTATGAAGACAACAAATTTTTCGCACTTCTGCTGCTCCAAACGCTTAATCAGAATGGCCTAGGGATAAAATACACATACCGTTGTAATCGGGCGAGTTTCTACTTTCAGACGCAGCAGGAATTTTTGGGTTATGTCAATCCGTTCGCGAGATATGGGAGTTTGAAGCCAAGAAATGGTTGAGAAGGCAAACAATTTTTCGCTATTCTGCTGCTCCAAACGCTTAACCAGAATGGCCTATGGAAAAAATACACATACCGTTGTAATCGGGCGAGTTTCTTGTTTCAGATGCAACAAGAATTTTTGGGTTCGGTCAATCCGTTCGCGAGATATGGGAGTTTGAAGTAAGAACTGGTAAAGAAGACAACAAGTTTTTCGCACTACTGCTGCTCCAAACGCTTAACGAGAATGGCCTAGGGAAAAAATACACATACCGTTGTAATCGGGCGAGTTTCTACTTTCAGACGCAACAGGAATTTTTGGGTTAGGTCAATCCGTTCGCGAGATATGGGAGTTTGAAGCCAAGAAATGGTTGAGAAGGCAAAAAATATTTTGCAATTCTGCTGCTCCACACGCTTAACCAGAATGGCCTAGGGAAAAAATACACATACCGTTGTAATCGGGGGAGTTTCTACTTTCAGATGCAACAGGAATTTTTGGGTTAGGTCAATCCGTTCGCGAGATATGGGAGTTTGAAGCTAAGAAATGATTGAGAAGACAACAAATTTGTCGCACTTCTGCTGCTCCAAACGCTTAACCAGAATGGCCTAAGGAAAAAATACACATACCGTTGTAATCGGGCGAGTTTCTACTTTCAGATGCAATAGGAATTTTTGGGTTAGGTCAATCCGTTCGCGAGATACGGGAGTTTGAAGCCAAGAAATGGTTAAGAAGACAACAAATTTTTCGCACTTCAGCTGCTCCAAACGCTTAACCCGAATGGACTAGGGAAAAAATACACATACCGCTGTAATCGGGCGAGTTTCTACTTTCAGATGCAATAGGAATTTTTGGGTAAGGTCAATCCGTTCGCGAGATATGGGACTTTCAAGGTAAGAAATGGTTGACAAGACAATAAATTTTTCGCACTTCTGCTGCTCCAATCGCTTAACCAGAATGTCCTAAGGGAAAAATACACGTACCGTTGTAATCCGGCGAGTTTCTACTTTCAGATGCAATAGGAATTTTTGGGTTAGGTCAATCCGTTCGCGAGATATGGGAGTTTGAAGCTAAGAAATGGTTATGAAGACAACAAATTTTTCGCACTTCTGCTGCTCCAAACGCTTAATCAGAATGGCCTAGGGAAAAAATACACATACCGTTGTAATCGGGCGAGTTTCTACTTTCAGACGCAGCAGGAATTTTTGGGTTAGGTCAATCCGTTCGCGAGATATGGGAGTTTGAAGTCAAGAAATGGTTGAGAAGGCAAACAATTTTTCGCTATTCTGCTGCTCCAAACGCTTAACCAGAATGGCCTATGGAAAAAATACACATACCGTTGTAATAGGGCGAGTTTCTTGTTTCAGATGCAACAAGAATTTTTGGGTTAGGTCAATCCGTTCGCGAGATATGGGAGTTTGAAGTAAGAACTGGTAAAGAAGACAACAAATTTTTCGCACTACTGCTGCTCCAAACGCTTAACCAGAATGGCCTAGGGAAAAAATACACATACCGTTGTAATCGGGCGAGTTTCTACTTTCAGACGCAACAGGAATTTTTGGGTTAGGTCAATCCGTTCGCGAGATATGGGAGTTTGAAGCCAAGAAATGGTTGAGAAGGCAAAAAATTTTTCGCAATTCTGCTGCTCCAAACGCTTAACCAGAATGGCCTAGGGAAGAAATACACATACCGTTGTAATCGGGCGAGTTTCTACTTTCAGACCCAACAGGAATTTTTGGGTTAGGTCAATCCGTTCGCGAGATATGGGAGTTTGAAGCCAAGAAATGGTTGTGATGGCAAACAATTTTTCGCTATTCTGCTGCTCCAAACGCTTAACCAGAATGGCCTAGGGAAAAAATACACATACCGTTGTAATCGTGCGAGTTTCTACTTTCAGATGCAATAGGAATTTTTGGGTTAGGTCAATCCGTTCGCGAGATATGGGAGTTTGAAGCCAAGAAATGGTTGAGAAGGCAAAACATTTTTCGCAATTCTGCTGCTCCAAACGCTTAAACAGAATGGCCTAGGGAAAAAATACGCATATCGTTGTAATCGGGTGAGTTTCTACTTTCAGACGCAGCAGGAACTTCTGGGTTTGGTCAATCCGTTCGCGAGATATGGGAGTTTGAAGCCAAGAAATGGTTGAGAAGGCAACAAATTTTTCGCAATTCTGCTGCTCCAAACGCTTAACCAGAATGGCCTAGGGAAGAAATACACATACCGTTGTAATCGGGCGAGTTTCTACTTTCAGACGCAACAGGAATTTTTGGGTTAGGTCAATCCGTTCGCGAGATATGGGAGTTTGAAGCCAAGAAATGGTTGAGAAGGCAAAAAATTTTTCGCAATTCTGCTGCTCCAAACGCTTAACCAGAATTGCCTAGGGAAAAAATACACATACCGCTGTAATCGGGCGAGTTTCTACTTTCAGATGCAATAGGAATTTTTGGGTTAGGTCAATCCGTTCGCGAGATATGGGAGTTTGAAGCCAAGAAATGGTTGAGAAGGCAAAACATTTTTCGCAATTCTGCTGCTCCAAACGCTTAACCAGAATGGCCTAGGGAAAAAATACACATACCGTTGTAATCGGGCGAGTTTCTACTTTCAGATGCAACAGGAATTTTTGGGTTAGGTCAATCCGTTCGCGAGATATGGGAGTTTGAAGCCAAGAAATGGTTGAGAAGGCAAAAAATTTTTCGCAATTCTGCTGCTCCAAACGCTTAACCAGAATTGCCTAGGGAAAAAATACACATACCGCTGTAATCGTGCGAGTTTCTACTTTCAGATGCAATAGGAATTTTTGGGTTAGGTCAATCCGTTCGCGAGATATGGGAGTTTGAAGCCAAGAAATGGTTAAGAAGATAACAAATTTTTCGCACTTCTGCTGCTCCAAACGCTTAACCCGAATGGCCTAGGGAAAAAATACACATACCGCTGTAATCGGGCGAGTTTCTACTTTCAGATGCAATAGGAATTTTTGGGTAAGGTCAATCCGTTCGCGAGATATGGGACTTTCAAGGTAAGAAATGGTTGACAAGTCAATAAATTTTTCGCACTTCTGCTGCTCCAATCGCTTAACCAGAATGGCCTAAGGGAAAAATACACGTACCGTTGTAATCTGGCGAGTTTCTACTTTCAGATGCAATAGGAATTTTTGGGTTAGGTCAATCCGTTCGCGAGATATGGGAGTTTGAAGCCAATAAATGGTTGAGAAGGCAAAAAATTTTTCGCAATTCTGCTGCTCCAAACGCTTAACCAGAATTGCCTAGGGAAAAAATACACATACCGCTGTAATCGTGCGAGTTTCTACTTTCAGATGCAATAGGAATTTTTGGGTTAGGTCAATCCGTTCGCGAGATATGGGAGTTTGAAGCCAAGAAATGGTTGAGAAGGCAAACAATTTTTCGCTATTCTGCTGCTCCAAACGCTTAAACAGAATGGCCTAGGGAAAAAATACACATACCGTTGTAATCGGGCGAGTTTCTTCTTTCAGATGCAACAAGAATTTTTGGGTTAGGTCAATCCGTTCGCGAGATATGGGAGTTTGAAGCTAAGAAATGGTAAAGAAGACAACAAATTTTTCGCAATACTGCTGCTCCAAACGCTTAACCAGATTGGCCAGGGGAAAAAATAAACATACCATTGTAATCGGGCGAGTTTCTACTTTCAGACACAACAGGAATTTTTGGGTTAGGTCAATCCGTTCGCGAGATATGGGAGTTTGAAGCCAAGAAATGGTTATGAAGACAACAAATTTTTTGCACTTCTGCTGCTCCAAACGCTTAATCAGAATGGCCTAGGGTGAAAATACACATACCGTTGTAATCGGGCGAGCTTCTACTTTCAGACGCAACAGGAGTTTTTGGGTTAGGTCAATCCGTTCGCGAGATATGGAAGTTTGAAGCTAAGAAATGGTTGAGAAGACAACAAATTTTTCGCACTTCTGTTGCTCCAAACCCTTAACCAGAATGGCCTAGGGAAAAAATACACATACCGTCGTAATCGGGCGTGTTTCCACTTTCAGATGCAACAGGAATTTTTGGGTTAGGTCAATCCGTTCGCGAGATATGGGAGTTTGAAGCTAAGAAATGGTTGACAAGACAACAAATTTTTCGCACTTCTGCTGCTCCAAAAGCTTAACCAGAATGGCCTAGGGAAAAAATACACATACCGTTGTAAACGGGCGAGTTTCTACTTTCAGATGCAACAGGAATTTTTGGGTTTGGTCAATCCGTTCGCGAGATATGGGAGTTTGAAGCCAAGAAATGGTTGAGAAAGCGAAAAATTTTTCTCAATTCTGCTGCTCCAAACGCTTAACCAGAATGGCCTAGGGAAAAAATACACACACCGTTGTAATCGGGCGAGTTTCTACTTTCAGATGCAATAGGAATTTTTGGGTTAGGTCAATCCGTTCGCGAGATATGGGAGTTTGAAGCTAAGAAATGGTTAAGAAGACAACAAATATTTCGCAATTCTGCTGCTCCAAACGCTTAACCAGAATGGCCTAGGGAAAAAATACACATACCGTTGTAATCGGGCGAGTTTCTACTTTCAGACGCAGCAGGAATTTTTGTGTTAGGTCAATCCGTTCGCGAGATATGGGAGTTTGAAGCCAAGAAATGGTTGAGAAGGCAAACAATTTTTCGCTATTCTGCTGCTCCAAACGCTTAACCAGAATGGCCTATGGAAAAAATACACATACCGTTGTAATCGGGCGAGTTTCTTGTTTCAGATGCAACAAGAATTTTTGGGTTAGGTCAATCCGTTCGCGAGATATGGGAGTTTGAAGTAAGAACTGGTAAAGAAGACAACAAATTTTTCGCACTACTGCTGCTCCAAACGCTTAACCAGAATGGCCTAGGGAAAAAATACACATACCGTTGTAATCGGGGGAGTTTCTACTTTCAGACGCAACAGGAATTTTTGGGTTATGTCAATCCGTTCGCGAGATATGGGAGTTTGAAGCCAAGAAATGGTTGAGAAGGCAAAAAATTTTTCGCAATTCTGCTGCTCCACACGCTCAACCAGAATGGCCTAGGGAAAAAATACACATACCGTTGTAATCGGGCGAGTTTCTACTTTCAGATGCAACAGGAATTTTTGGGTTAGGTCAATCCGTTCGCGAGATATGGGAGTTTGAAGCCAAGAAATGGTTGAGAAGGCAAAAAATTTTTCGCAATTCTGCTGCTCCAAACGCTTAACCAGAATGGCCTAGGGAAGAAATACACATACCGTTGTAATCGGGCGAGTTTCTACTTTCAAACCCAACAGGAATTTTTGGCTTAGGTCAATCTGTTCGCGAGATATGGGAGTTTGAAGCCAAGAAATGGTTCAGAAGGCAAACAATTTTTCGCTATTCTGCTGCTCCAAACGCTTAACCAGAATGGCCTAGGGAAAAAATACACATACCGTTGTAATCGGGCGAGTTTCTTCTTTCAGATGCAACAAGAATTTTTGGGTTAGGTCAATCCGTTCGCGAGATATGGGAGTTTGAAGCTAAGAAATGGTTGAGAAGACAACAAATTTTTCGCACTTCTGCTGCACCTAACGCTTAACCAGAATGGCCTAGGGAAAAAATACACATACCGTTGTAATAGGGCGAGTTTCTACTTTCAGATGCAACAGGAATTTTTGGGTTAGGTCAATCCGTTCGCGAGATATGGGAGTTTGAAGCTAAGAAATGATTGACAAGACAACAAATTTTTCGCACTTCTGCTGCTCCTAACGCTTAACCAGAATGGCCTAGGGAAAAAATACACATATCGTTGTAATCGGGCGAGTTTCTACTTTCAGACGCAGCAGGAACTTCTGGGTTTGGTCAATCCGTTCGCGAGGTATGGGAGTTTGAAGCTAAGAAATGGTTATGAAGACAACTTTTTCGCACTTCTGCTGCTCCTAACGCTTAACCAGAATGGCCTAGGGAAAAAATACACATACCGTTGTAATCGGGCGAGATTCTACTTTCAGAAGCAACAGGAATTTTTGGATTAGGTAAATCCGTTCGCGAGATATGGGAGTTTGAAGCTAAGAAATGATTGAGAAGACAACAAATTTTTCGCATTTCTGCTGCTCCTAACGCTTAACGAGAATGGCCTAGGGAAAAAATACACATATCGTTGTAATCGGGCGAGTTTCTACATTCAGACGCAGCAGGAACTTCTGGGTTTGGACAATCCGTTCGCGAGATATGGGAGTTTGAATCTAAGAAATGGTTATGAAGACAACAACTTTTTCGCACTTCTGCTGCTCCTAACGCTTAATCAGAATGGCCTAGGGAAAAAATACACATACCGTTGTAATCGGGCGAGTTTCTACTTTCAGACGCAACAGGAATTTTTGGGTTAGGTCAATCCGTTCGCGAGATATGGGAGTTTGAAGCCAAGAAATGGTTGAGAAGACAACAAATTTTTCGCAATTCTGCTGCTCCAAACGCTTAACCAGAATGGCCTAGGGAAAAAATACACATACCGTTGTAATCGGGCGAGTTTCTACTTTCAGATGCAACAGGAATTTTTGGGTTCGGTCAATCCGTTCGCGAGATATGGGAGTTTGAAGCTAAGAAATGGTTGAGAAGACAACAAATTTTTCGCACTTCTGCTGCCCCAAAAGCTTAACCAGAATGGCCTAGGGAAAAAATACACATACCGTTGTAATCGGGCGAGTTTCTACTTTCAGATGCAATAGGAATTTTTGGGTTAGGTCAATCCGTTCGCGAGATATGGGAGTTTAAAGCTAAGAAATGGTTAAGAAGACAACAAATATTTCGCAATTCTGCTGCTCCAAACGCTTAACCAGAATGGCCTAGGGAAAAAATACACATACCGTTGTAATCGGGCGAGTTTCTACTTTCAGATGCAGCAGGAATTTTTGGGTTAGGTCAATCTGTTCGCGAGATATGGGAGTTTGAAGCCAAGAAATGGTTGAGAAGGCAAACAATTTTTCGCTATTCTGCTGCTCCAAACGCTTAACCAGAATGGCCTATGGAAAAAATACACATACCGTTGTAATCGGGCGTGTTTCTTGTTTCAGATGCAACAAGAATTTTTGGGTTAGGTCTATCCGTTCGCGAGATATGGGAGTTTAAAGCTAAGAACTGGTAAAGAAGACAACAAATTTTTCGCCCTACTGCTGCTCCAAACGCTTAACCAGAATGGCCTAGGGAAAAAATACACATACCGTTGTAATCGGGCGAGTTTCTACTTTCAGATGCAGCAGGAATTTTTGGGTTAGGTCAATCTGTTCGCGAGATATGGGAGTTTGAAGCCAAGAAATGGTTGAGAAGGCAAACAATTTTTCGCTATTCTGCTGCTCCAAACGCTTAACCAGAATGGCCTAGGGAAAAAATACACATACCGTTGTAATCGGGCGAGTTTCTACTTTCAGATGCAATAGGAATTTTTGGGTTAGGTCAATCCGTTCGCGAGATATGGGAGTTTAAAGCTAAGAAATGGTTAAGAAGACAACAAATATTTCGCAATTCTGCTGCTCCAAACGCTTAACCAGAATGGCCTAGGGAAAAAATACACATACCGTTGTAATCGGGCGAGTTTCTACTTTCAGATGCAGCAGGAATTTTTGGGTTAGGTCAATCTGTTCGCGAGATATGGGAGTTTGAAGCCAAGAAATGGTTGAGAAGGCAAACAATTTTTCGCTATTCTGCTGCTCCAAACGCTTAACCAGAATGGCCTATGGAAAAAATACACATACCGTTGTAATCGGGCGAGTTTCTTGTTTCAGATGCAACAAGAATTTTTGGGTTAGGTCTATCCGTTCGCGAGATATGGGAGTTTAAAGCTAAGAACTGGTAAAGAAGACAACAAATTTTTCGCACTACTGCTGCTCCAAACGCTTAACCAGAATGGCCTAGGGAAAAAATACACATACCGTTGTAATCGGGCGAGTTTCTACTTTCAGATGCAGCAGGAATTTTTGGGTTAGGTCAATCTGTTCGCGAGATATGGGAGTTTGAAGCCAAGAAATGGTTGAGAAGGCAAACAATTTTTCGCTATTCTGCTGCTCCAAACGCTTAACCAGAATGGCCTATGGAAAAAATACACATACCGTTGTAATCGGGCGTGTTTCTTGTTTCAGATGCAACAAGAATTTTTGGGTTAGGTCTATCCGTTCGCGAGATATGGGAGTTTGAAGTAAGAACTGGTAAAGAAGACAACAAATTTTTCGCTATTCTGCTGCTCCAAACGCTTAACCAGAATGGCCTATGGAAAAAATACACATACCGTTGTAATCGGGCGAGTTTCTTGTTTCAGATGCAACAAGAATTTTTGGGTTAGGTCTATCCGTCCGCGAGATATGGGAGTTTGAAGTAAGAACTGGTAAAGAAGACAACAAATTTTTCGCACTACTGCTGCTCCAAACGCTTAACCAGAATGGCCTAGGGAAAAAATACACATACCGTTGTAATCGGGCGAGTTTCTACTTTCAGACGCAGCAGGAACTTCTGGGTTTGGTCAATCCGTTCGCGAGGTATGGGAGTTTGAAGCTAAGAAATGGTTATGAAGACAACTTTTTCGCACTTCTGCTGCTCCTAACGCTTAACGAGAATGGCCTAGGGAAAAAATACACATACCGTTGTAATCGGGCGAGTTTCTACTTTCAGAAGCAACAGGAATTTTTGGATTAGGTAAATCCGTTCGCGAGATATGGGAGTTTGAAGCTAAGAAATGATTGAGAAGACAACAAATTTTTCGCATTTCTGTTGCTCCTAACGCTTAACGAGAATGGCCTAGGGAAAAAATACACATATCGTTGTAATCGGGCGAGTTTCTACATTCAGACGCAGCAGGAACTTCTGGGTTTGGACAATCCGTTCGCGAGATATGGGAGTTTGAATCTAAGAAATGGTTATGAAGACAACAACTTTTTCGCACTTCTGCTGCTCCTAACGCTTAATCAGAATGGCCTAGGGAAAAAATACACATACCGTTGTAATCGGGCGAGTTTCTACTTTCAGACGCAACAGGAATTTTTGGGTTAGGTCAATCCGTTCGCGAGATATGGGAGTTTGAAGCCAAGAAATGGTTGAGAAGACAACAAATTTTTCGCACTTCTGCTGCTCCAAACGCTTAACCAGAATCGCCTAGGGAAAAAATACACATATCATTGTAATCGGGCGAGTTTCTACATTCAGACGCAGCAGGAACTTCTGGGTTTGGACAATCCGTTCGCGAGATATGGGAGTTTGAATCTAAGAAATGGTTATGAAGACAACAACTTTTTCGCACTTCTGCTGCTCCTAACGCTTAATCAGAATGGCCTAGGGAAAAAATACACATACCGTTGTAATCGGGCGAGTTTCTACTTTCAGACGCAACAGGAATTTTTGGGTTAGGTCAATCCGTTCGCGAGATATGGGAGTTTGAAGCCAAGAAATGGTTGAGAAGACAACAAATTTTTCGCACTTCTGCTGCTCCAAACGCTTAACCAGAATGGCCTAGGGAAAAAATACACATACCGTTGTAATCGGGCGAGTTTCTACTTTCAGATGCAGCAGGAATTTTTGGGTTAGGTCAATCTGTTCGCGAGATATGGGAGTTTGAAGCCAAGAAATGGTTGAGAAGGCAAACAATTTTTCGCTATTCTGCTGCTCCAAACGCTTAACCAGAATGGCCTATGGAAAAAATACACATACCGTTGTAATCGGGCGAGTTTCTTGTTTCAGATGCAACAAGAATTTTTGGGTTAGGTCTATCCGTTCGCGAGATATGGGAGTTTGAAGTAAGAACTGGTAAAGAAGACAACAAATTTTTCGCACTACTGCTGCTCCAAACGCTTAACCAGAATGGCCTAGGGAAAAAATACACATACCGTTGTAATCGGGCGAGTTTCTACTTTCAGACGCAACAGGAATTTTTGGGTTAGGTCAATCCGTTCGCGAGATATGGGAGTTTGAAGTCAAGAAATGGTTGAGAAGGCAAAAAATTTTTCGCAATTCTGCTGCTCCACACGCTGAACCAGAATGGCCTAGGGAAAAAATACACATACCGTTGTAATCGGGCGAGTTTCTACTTTCAGACGCAACAGGAATTTTTGGGTTAGGTCAATCCGTTCGCGAGATATGGGAGTTTGAAGTCAAGAAATGG
The DNA here is from genome assembly GCF_051014685.1 of Ptiloglossa arizonensis. Taxonomy (NCBI): domain Eukaryota; kingdom Metazoa; phylum Arthropoda; class Insecta; order Hymenoptera; family Colletidae; genus Ptiloglossa; species Ptiloglossa arizonensis. The sequence continues at coordinate 161,799 of NW_027478755.1, read as the reverse complement.
TTGAGAAGGCAAAAAATTTTTCGCAATTCTGCTGCTCCACACGCTTAACCAGAATGGCCTAGGGAAAAAATACACATACCGTTGTAATCGGGCGAGTTTCTACTTTCAGATGCAACAGGAATTTTTGGGTTAGGTCAATCCGTTCGCGAGATATGGGAGTTTGAAGCCAAGCAATGGTTGAGAAGGCAAAAAATTTTTCGCAATTCTGCTGCTCCAAACGCTTAACCAGAATTGCCTAGGGAAAAAATACACATACCGCTGTAATCGGGCGAGTTTCTACTTTCAGATGCAATAGGAATTTTTGGGTTAGGTCAATCCGTTCGCGAGATATGGGAGTTTGAAGCCAAGAAATGGTTGAGAAGGCAAAACATTTTTCGCAATTCTGCTGCTCCAAACGCTTAACCAGAATGGCCTAGGGAAAAAATACGCATATCGTTGTAATCGGGTGAGTTTCTACTTTCAGACGCAGCAGGAACTTCTGGGTTTGGTCAATCCGTTCGCGAGATATGGGAGTTTGAAGCCAAGAAATGGTTGAGAAGGCAAAAAATTTTTCGCAATTCTGCTGCTCCAAACGCTTAACCAGAATGGCCTAATGAAAAAATACACATACCGTTGTAATCGGGCGAGTTTCTACTTTCAGACGCAACAGGAATTTTTGTGTTAGGTCAATCCGTTCTCGAGATATGGGAGTTTGAAGCCAAGAAATGGTTGAGAAGGCAAAAAATTTTTCGCAATTCTGCTGCTCCACACGCTTAACCCGAATGGCCTAGGGAAAAAATACACATACCGCTGTAATCGGGCGAGTTTCTACTTTCAGATGCAATAGGAATTTTTGGGTAAGGTCAATCCGTTCGCGAGATATGGGACTTTCAAGGTAAGAAATGGTTGACAAGACAATAAATTTTTCGCACTTCTGCTGCTCCAATCGCTTAACCAGAATGGCCTAAGGGAAAAATACACGTACCGTTGTAATCGGGCGAGGTTCTACTTTCAGATGCAATAGGAATTTTTGGGTTAGGTCAATCCGTTCGCGAGATATGGGAGTTTGAAGCTAAGAAATGATTGACAAGACAACAAATTTTTCGCACTTCTGCTGCTCCTAACGCTTAACCAGAATGGCCTAGGGAAAAAATACGCATATCGTTGTAATCGGGCGAGTTTCTACTTTCAGACGCAGCAGGAACATCTGAGTTTGGTCAATCCGTTCGCGAGATATGGGAGTTTGAAGCTAAGAAATGATTGACAAGACAACAAATTTTTCGCACTTCTGCTGCTCCTAACGCTTAACCAGAATGGCCTAGGGAAAAAATACACATACCGCTGTAATCGGGCGAGTTTCTACTTTCAGATGCAATAGGAATTTTTGGGTTAGGTCAATCCGTTCGCGAGATATGGGAGTTTGAAGCCAAGAAATGGTTGAGAAGGCAAAACATTTTTCGCAATTCTGCTGCTCCAAACGCTTAACCAGAATGGCCTAGGGAAAAAATACGCATATCGTTGTAATCGGGTGAGTTTCTACTTTCAGACGCAGCAGGAACTTCTGGGTTTGGTCAATCCGTTCGCGAGATATGGGAGTTTGAAGCCAAGAAATGGTTGAGAAGGCAAAAAATTTTTCGCAATTCTGCTGCTCCAAACGCTTAACCAGAATGGCCTAGGGAAGAAATACACATACCGTTGTAATCGGGCGAGTTTCTACTTTCAGACCCAACAGGAATTTTTGGGTTAGGTCAATCCGTTCGCGAGATATGGGAGTTTGAAGCTAAGAAATGGTAAAGAAGACAACAAATTTTTCGCACTACTGCTGCTCCAAACGCTTAACCAGAATGGCCTAATGAAAAAATACACATACCGTTGTAATCGGGCGAGTTTCTACTTTCAGACGCAACAGGAATTTTTGTGTTAGGTCAATCCGTTCGCGAGATATGGGAGTTTGAAGCCAAGAAATGGTTGAGAAGGCAAAAAATTTTTCGCAATTCTGCTGCTCCACACGCTTAACCCGAATGGCCTAGGGAAAAAATACACATACCGCTGTAATCGGGCGAGTTTCTACTTTCAGATGCAATAGGAATTTTTGGGTAAGGTCAATCCGTTCGCGAGATATGGGACTTTCAAGGTAAGAAATGGTTGACAAGACAATAAATTTTTCGCACTTCTGCTGCTCCAATCGCTTAACCAGAATGGCCTAAGGGAAAAATACACGTACCGTTGTAATCGAGCGAGGTTCTACTTTCAGATGCAATAGGAATTTTTGGGTTAGGTCAATCCGTTCGCGAGATATGGGAGTTTGAAGCTAAGAAATGATTGACAAGACAACAAATTTTTCGCACTTCTGCTGCTCCTAACGCTTAACCAGAATGGCCTAGGGAAAAAATACGCGTATCGTTGTAATCGGGCGAGTTTCTACTTTCAGACGCAGCAGGAACTTCTGGGTTTGGTCAATCCGTTCGCGAGATATGGGAGTTTGAAGCTAAGAAATGGTTGAGAAGACAACTTTTTCGCACTTCTGCTGCTCCTAACGCTTAACCAGAGTGGCCTAGGGAAAAAATACACGTACCGTTGGAATCGGGCGAGTTTCTACTTTCAGATGCAACAGGAATTTTTGGGTTAGGTCAATCCGTTCGCGAGATATGGGAGTTTGAAGTAAGAACTGGTAAAGAAGACAACAAATTTTTCGCACTACTGCTGCTCCAAACGCTTAACCAGAATGGCCTAGGGAAAAAATACACATACCGTTGTAATCGGGCGAGTTTCTACTTTCAGATGCAATAGGAATTTTTGGGTTAGGTCAATCCGTTCGCGAGATATGGGAGTTTGAAGCCCAGAAATGGTTAAGAAGACAACAAATTTTTCGCATTTCTGCTGCTCCAAACGCTTAACCAGAATGGCCTAGGGAAGAAATACACATACCGTTGTAATCGGGCGAGTTTCTACTTTCAGACCCAACAGGAATTTTTGGGTTAGGTCAATCCGTTCGCGAGATATGGGAGTTTGAAGCCAAGAAATGGTTGTGAAGGCAAACAATTTTTCGCTATTCTGCTGCTCCAAACGCTTAACCAGAATGGCCTAGGGAAAAAATACACATACCGTTGTAATCGGGCGAGTTTCTACTTTCAGAAGCAACAGGAATTTTTGGATTAGGTAAATCCGTTCGCGAGATATGGGAGTTTGAATCTAAGAAATGATTGAGAAGACAACAAATTTTTCGCATTTCTGCTGCTCCTAACGCTTAACGAGAATGGCCTAGGGAAAAAATACACATATCGTTGTAATCTGGCGAGTTTCTACATTCAGACGCAGCAGGAACTTCTGGGTTTGGACAATCCGTTCGCGAGATATGGGAGTTTGAATCTAAGAAATGGTTATGAAGACAACAACTTTTTCGCACTTCTGCTGCTCCTAACGCTTAATCAGAATGGCCTAGGGAAAAAATACACATACCGTTGTAATCGGGCGAGTTTCTACTTTCAGAAGCAACAGGAATTTTTGGATTAGGTAAATCCGTTCGCGAGATATGGGAGTTTGAAGCTAAGAAATGATTGAGAAGACAACAAATTTTTCGCATTTCTGCTGCTCCTAACGCTTAACGAGAAAGGCCTAGGGAAAAAATACACATATCATTGTAATCGGGCGAGTTTCTACATTCAGACGCAGCAGGAATTTTTGGGTTAGGTCAATCCGTTCGCGAGATATGGGAGTTTGAAGCCAAGAAATGGTTGAGAAAGCAAAAAATTTTTCGCAATTCTGCTGTTCCAAACGCTTAACCAGAATGGCCTAGGGAAAAAATACACATACCGTTGTAATCGGGCGAGTTTCTACTTTCAGATGCAATAGGAATTTTTGGGTTAGGTCAATCCGTTCGCGAGATATGGGAGTTTAAAGCTAAGAAATGGTTAAGAAGACAACAAATATTTCGCAATTCTGCTGCTCCAAACGCTTAACCAGAATGGCCTAGGGAAAAAATACACATACCGTTGTAATCGGGCGAGTTTCTACTTTCAGATGCAGCAGGAATTTTTGGGTTAGGTCAATCTGTTCGCGAGATATGGGAGTTTGAAGCCAAGAAATGGATGAGAAGGCAAACAATTTTTCGCTATTCTGCTGCTCCAAACGCTTAACCAGAATGGCCTATGGAAAAAATACACATACCGTTGTAATCGGGCGAGTTTCTTGTTTCAGATGCAACAAGAATTTTTGGGTTAGGTCTATCCGTTCGCGAGATATGGGAGTTTGAAGTAGGAACTGGTAAAGAAGACAACAAATTTTTCGCACTACTGCTGCTCCAAACGCTTAACCAGAATGGCCTAGGGAAAAAATACACATACCGTTGTAATCGGGCGAGTTTCTACTTTCAGACGCAACAGGAATTTTTGGGTTAGGTCAATCCGTTCGCGAGATATGGGAGTTTGAAGTCAAGAAATGATTGAGAAGGCAAAAAATTTTTCGCAATTCTGCTGCTCCACACGCTTAACCAGAATGGCCTAGGGAAAAAATACACATACCGTTGTAATCGGGCGAGTTTCTACTTTCAGACGCAACAGGAATTTTTGGGTTAGGTCAATCCGTTCGCGAGATATGGGAGTTTGAAGTCAAGAAATGGTTGAGAAGGCAAAAAATTTTTCGCAATTCTGCTGCTCCAAACGCTTAACCAGAATTGCCTAGGGAAAAAATACACATACCGCTGTAATCGGGCGAGTTTCTACTTTCAGATGCAATAGGAATTTTTGGGTTAGGTCAATCCGTTCGCGAGATATGGGAGTTTGAAGCCAAGAAATGGTTGAGAAGGCAAAACATTTTTCGCAATTCTGCTGCTCCAAACGCTTAACCAGAATGGCCTAGGGAAAAAATACGCATATCGTTGTAATCGGGTGAGTTTCTACTTTCAGACGCAGCAGGAACTTCTGGGTTTGGTCAATCCGTTCGCGAGATATGGGAGTTTGAAGCCAAGAAATGGTTGAGAAGGCAAAAAATTTTTCGCAATTCTGCTGCTCCACACGCTTAACCCGAATGGCCTAGGGAAAAAATACACATACCGCTGTAATCGGGCGAGTTTCTACTTTCAGATGCAATAGGAATTTTTGGGTAAGGTCAATCCGTTCGCGAGATATGGGACTTTCAAGGTAAGAAATGGTTGACAAGACAATAAATTTTTCGCACTTCTGCTGCTCCAATCGCTTAACCAGAATGGCCTAAGGGAAAAATACACGTACCGTTGTAATCGAGCGAGGTTCTACTTTCAGATGCAATAGGAATTTTTGGGTTAGGTCAATCCGTTCGCGAGATATGGGAGTTTGAAGCTAAGAAATGATTGACAAGACAACAAATTTTTCGCACTTCTGCTGCTCCTAACGCTTAACCAGAATGGCCTAGGGAAAAAATACGCATATCGTTGTAATCGGACGAGTTTCTACTTTCAGACGCAGCAGGAACATCTGAGTTTGGTCAATCCGTTCGCGAGATATGGGAGTTTGAAGCTAAGAAATGATTGACAAGACAACAAATTTTTCGCACTTCTGCTGCTCCTAACGCTTAACCAGAATGGCCTAGGGAAAAAATACGCATATCGTTGTAATCGGGCGAGTTTCTACTTTCAGACGCAGCAGGAACTTCTGGGTTTGGTCAATCCGTTCGCGAGATATGGGAGTTTGAAGCTAAGAAATGGTTGAGAAGACAACTTTTTCGCACTTCTGCTGCTCCTAACGCTTAACCAGAATGGCCTAGGGAAAAAATACGCATATCGTTGTAATCGGGCGAGTTTCTACTTTCAGACGCAGCAGGAACTTCTGGGTTTGGTCAATCCGTTCGCGAGATATGGGAGTTTGAAGCTAAGAAATGGTTGAGAAGACAACTTTTTCGCACTTCTGCTGCTCCTAACGCTTAACCAGAGTGGCCTAGGGAAAAAATACACGTACCGTTGGAATCGGGCGAGTTTCTACTTTCAGATGCAACAGGAATTTTTGGGTTAGGTCAATCCGTTCGCGAGATATGGGAGTTTGAAGTAAGAACTGGTAAAGAAGACAACAAATTTTTCGCACTACTGCTGCTCCAAACGCTTAACCCGAATGGCCTAGGGAAAAAATACACATACCGTTGGAATCGGGCGAGTTTCTACTTTCAGACGCAACAGGAATTTTTGGGTTAGGTCAATCCGTTCGCGAGATATGGGAGTTTGAAGCCAAGAAATGGTTGAGAAGGCAAAAAATTTTTCGCAATTCTGCTGCTCCACACGCTTAACCAGAATGGCCTAGGGAAAAAATACACATACCGTTGTAATCGGGCGAGTTTCTACTTTCAGATGCAATAGGAATTTTTGGGTTAGGTCAATCCGTTCGCGAGATATGGGAGTTTGAAGCCCAGAAATGGTTAAGAAGACAACAAATTTTTCGCATTTCTGCTGCTCCAAACGCTTAACCAGAATGGCCTAGGGAAGAAATACACATACCGTTGTAATCGGGCGAGTTTCTACTTTCAGACCCAACAGGAATTTTTGGGTTAGGTCAATCCGTTCGCGAGATATGGGAGTTTGAAGCCAAGAAATGGTTGTGAAGGCAAACAATTTTTCGCTATTCTGCTGCTCCAAACGCTTAACCAGAATGGCCTAGGGAAAAAATACACATACCGTTGTAATCGGGCGAGTTTCTACTTTCAGAAGCAACAGCAATTTTTGGATTAGGTAAATCCGTTCGCGAGATATGGGAGTTTGAATCTAAGAAATGATTGAGAAGACAACAAATTTTTCGCATTTCTGCTGCTCCTAACGCTTAACGAGAATGGCCTAGGGAAAAAATACACATATCGTTGTAATCGGGCGAGTTTCTACATTCAGACGCAGCAGGAACTTCTGGGTTTGGACAATCCGTTCGCGAGATATGGGAGTTTGAATCTAAGAAATGGTTATGAAGACAACAACTTTTTCGCACTTCTGCTGCTCCTAACGCTTAATCAGAATGGCCTAGGGAAAAAATACACATACCGTTGTAATCGGGCGAGTTTCTACTTTCAGAAGCAACAGGAATTTTTGGATTAGGTAAATCCGTTCGCGAGATATGGGAGTTTGAAGCTAAGAAATGATTGAGAAGACAACAAATTTTTCGCATTTCTGCTGCTCCTAACGCTTAACGAGAAAGGCCTAGGGAAAAAATACACATATCATTGTAATCGGGCGAGTTTCTACATTCAGACGCAGCAGGAATTTTTGGGTTAGGTCAATCCGTTCGCGAGATATGGGAGTTTGAAGCCAAGAAATGGTTGAGAAGGCAAACAATTTTTCGCTATTCTGCTGCTCCAAACGCTTAACCAGAATGGCCTATGGAAAAAATACACATACCGTTGTAATCGGGCGAGTTTCTTGTTTCAGATGCAACAAGAATTTTTGGGTTAGGTCTATCCGTTCGCGAGATATGGGAGTTTGAAGCTAAGAAATGGTTGAGAAGACAACAAATTTTTCGCACTTCTGCTGCCCCAAAAGCTTAACCAGAATGGCCTAGGGAAAAAATACACATACCGTTGTAATCGGGCGAGTTTCTACTTTCAGATGCAACAGGAATTTTTGGGTTTGGTCAATCCGTTCGCGAGATATGGGAGTTTGAAGCCAAGAAATGGTTGAGAAAGCAAAAAATTTTTCGCAATTCTGCTGTTCCAAACGCTTAACCAGAATGGCCTAGGGAAAAAATACACATACCGTTGTAATCGGGCGAGTTTCTACTTTCAGATGCAATAGGAATTTTTGGGTTAGGTCAATCCGTTCGCGAGATATGGGAGTTTAAAGCTAAGAAATGGTTAAGAAGACAACAAATATTTCGCAATTCTGCTGCTCCAAACGCTTAACCAGAATGGCCTAGGGAAAAAATACACATACCGTTGTAATCGGGCGAGTTTCTACTTTCAGATGCAGCAGGAATTTTTGGGTTAGGTCAATCTGTTCGCGAGATATGGGAGTTTGAAGCCAAGAAATGGTTGAGAAGGCAAACAATTTTTCGCTATTCTGCTGCTCCAAACGCTTAACCAGAATGGCCTATGGAAAAAATACACATACCGTTGTAATCGGGCGAGTTTCTTGTTTCAGATGCAACAAGAATTTTTGGGTTAGGTCTATCCGTTCGCTAGATATGGGAGTTTGAAGTAGGAACTGGTAAAGAAGACAACAAATTTTTCGCACTACTGCTGCTCCAAACGCTTAACCAGAATGGCCTAGGGAAAAAATACACATACCGTTGTAATCGGGCGAGTTTCTACTTTCAGACGCAACAGGAATTTTTGGGTTAGGTCAATCCGTTCGCGAGATATGGGAGTTTGAAGTCAAGAAATGATTGAGAAGGCAAAAAATTTTTCGCAATTCTGCTGCTCCACACGCTTAACCAGAATGGCCTAGGGAAAAAATACACATACCGTTGTAATCGGGCGAGTTTCTACTTTCAGACGCAACAGGAATTTTTGGGTTAGGTCAATCCGTTCGCGAGATATGGGAGTTTGAAGTCAAGAAATGGTTGAGAAGGCAAAAAATTTTTCGCAATTCTGCTGCTCCAAACGCTTAACCAGAATTGCCTAGGGAAAAAATACACATACCGCTGTAATCGGGCGAGTTTCTACTTTCAGATGCAATAGGAATTTTTGGGTTAGGTCAATCCGTTCGCGAGATATGGGAGTTTGAAGCCAAGAAATGGTTGAGAAGGCAAAACATTTTTCGCAATTCTGCTGCTCCAAACGCTTAACCAGAATGGCCTAGGGAAAAAATACGCATATCGTTGTAATCGGGTGAGTTTCTACTTTCAGACGCAGCAGGAACTTCTGGGTTTGGTCAATCCGTTCGCGAGATATGGGAGTTTGAAGCCAAGAAATGGTTGAGAAGGCAAAAAATTTTTCGCAATTCTGCTGCTCCAAACGCTTAACCAGAATGGCCTAGGGAAGAAATACACATACCGTTGTAATCGGGCGAGTTTCTACTTTCAGACCCAACAGGAATTTTTGGGTTAGGTCAATCCGTTCGCGAGATATGGGAGTTTGAAGCTAAGAAATGGTAAAGAAGACAACAAATTTTTCGCACTACTGCTGCTCCAAACGCTTAACCAGAATGGCCTAATGAAAAAATACACATACCGTTGTAATCGGGCGAGTTTCTACTTTCAGACGCAACAGGAATTTTTGGGTAAGGTCAATCCGTTCGCGAGATATGGGACTTTCAAGGTAAGAAATGGTTGACAAGACAATAAATTTTTCGCACTTCTGCTGCTCCAATCGCTTAACCAGAATGGCCTAAGGGAAAAATACACGTACCGTTGTAATCGGGCGAGGTTCTACTTTCAGATGCAATAGGAATTTTTGGGTTAGGTCAATCCGTTCGCGAGATATGGGAGTTTGAAGCTAAGAAATGATTGACAAGACAACAAATTTTTCGCACTTCTACTGCTCCAAACGCTTAACCAGAATGGCCTATGGAAAAAATACACATACCGTTGTAATCGGGCGAGTTTCTTGTTTCAGATGCAACAAGAATTTTTGGGTTAGGTCTATCCGTTCGCGAGATATGGGAGTTTGAAGTAAGAACTGGTAAAGAAGACAACAAATTTTTCGCACTACTGCTGCTCCAAACGCTTAACCAGAATGGCCTAGGGAAAAAATACACATACCGTTGTAATCGGGCGAGTTTCTACTTTCAGACGCAACAGGAATTTTTGGGTTAGGTCAATCCGTTCGCGAGATATGGGAGTTTGAAGTCAAGAAATGGTTGAGAAGGCAAAAAATTTTTCGCAATTCTGCTGCTCCACACGCTTAACCAGAATGGCCTAGGGAAAAAATACACATACCGTTGTAATCGGGCGAGTTTCTACTTTCAGACGCAACAGGAATTTTTGGGTTATGTCAATCCGTTCGCGAGATATGGGAGTTTGAAGTCAAGAAATGGTTGCGAAGGCAAAAAATTTTTCGCAATTCTGCTGCTCCACTCGCTTAACCAGAATGGCCTAGGGAAAAAATACACATACCGTTGTAATCGGGCGAGTTTCTACTTTCAGATGCAACAGGAATTTTTGGGTTAGGTCAATCCGTTCGCGAGATATGGGAGTTTGAAGCCAAGCAATGGTTGAGAAGGCAAAAAATTTTTCGCAATTCTGCTGCTCCAAACGCTTAACCAGAATTGCCTAGGGAAAAAATACACATACCGCTGTAATCGGGCGAGTTTCTACTTTCAGATGCAATAGGAATTTTTGGGTTAGGTCAATCCGTTCGCGAGATATGGGAGTTTGAAGCCAAGAAATGGTTGAGGAGGCAAAACATTTTTCGCAATTCTGCTGCTCCAAACGCTTAACCAGAATGGCCTAGGGAAAAAATACGCATATCGTTGTAATCGGGTGAGTTTCTACTTTCAGACGCAGCAGGAACTTCTGGGTTTGGTCAATCCGTTCGCGAGATATGGGAGTTTGAAGCCAAGAAATGGTTGAGAAGGCAAAAAATTTTTCGCAATTCTGCTGCTCCAAACGCTTAACCAGAATGGCCTAGGGAAGAAATACACATACCGTTGTAATCGGGCGAGTTTCTACTTTCAGACCCAACAGGAATTTTTGGGTTAGGTCAATCCGTTCGCGAGATATGGGAGTTTGAAGCTAAGAAATGGTAAAGAAGACAACAAATTTTTCGCACTACTGCTGCTCCAAACGCTTAACCAGAATGGCGTAATGAAAAAATACACATACCGTTGTAATCGGGCGAGAGTCTACTTTCAGACGCAACAGGAATTTTTGTGTTAGGTCAATCCGTTCGCGAGATATGGGAGATTGAAGCCAAGAAATGGTTGAGAAGGCAACAAATTTTTCGCAATTCTGCTGCTCCACACGCTTAACCCGAATGGCCTAGGGAAAAAATACACATACCGCTGTAATCGGGCGAGTTTCTACTTTCAGATGCAATAGGAATTTTTGGGTAAAGTCAATCCGTTCGCGAGATATGGGACTTTCAAGGTAAGAAATGGTTGACAAGACAATAAATTTTTCGCACTTCTGCTGCTCCAATCGCTTAACCAGAATGGCCTAAGGGAAAAATACACGTACCGTTGTAATCGGGCGAGGTTCTACTTTCAGATGCAATAGGAATTTTTGGGTTAGGTCAATCCGTTCGCGAGATATGGGAGTTTGAAGCTAAGAGATGATTGACAAGACAACAAATTTTTCGCACTTCTGCTGCTCCTAACGCTTAACCAGAATGGCCTAGGGAAAAAATACGCATATCGTTGTAATCGGGCGAGTTTCTACTTTCAGACGCAGCAGGAACATCTGAGTTTGGTCAATCCGTTCGCGAGATATGGGAGTTTGAAGCTAAGAAATGATTGACAAGACAACAAATTTTTCGCACTTCTGCTGCTCCTAACGCTTAACCAGAATGGCCTAGGGAAAAAATACGCATATCGTTGTAATCGGGCGAGTTTCTACTTTCAGACGCAGCAGGAACTTCTGGGTTTGGTCAATCCGTTCGCGAGATATGGGAGTTTGAAGCTAAGAAATGGTTGAGAAGACAACAACTTTTTCGCACTTCTGCTGCTCCTAACGCTTAACCAGAGTGGCCTAGGGAAAAAATACACGTACCGTTGGAATCGGGCGAGTTTCTACTTTCAGATGCAACAGGAATTTTTGGGTTAGGTCAATCCGTTCGCGAGATATGGGAGTTTGAAGTAAGAACTGGTAAAGAAGACAACAAATTTTTCGCACTACTGCTGCTCCAAACGCTTAACCAGAATGGCCTAGGGAAAAAATACACATACCGTTGTAATCGGGCGAGTTTCTACTTTCAGACGCAACAGGAATTTTTGGGTTAGGTCAATCCGTTCGCGAGATATGGGAGTTTGAAGCCAAGAAATGGTTGAGAAGGCAAAAAATTTTTCGCAATTCTGCTGCTCCACACGCTTAACCAGAATGGCCTAGGGTAAAAATACACATACCGTTGTAATCGGGCGAGTTTCTACTTTCAGATGCAATAGGAATTTTTGGGTTAGGTCAATCCGTTCGCGAGATATGGGAGTTTGAAGCCCAGAAATGGTTAAGAAGACAACAAATTTTTCGCAATTCTGCTGCTCCAAACGCTTAACCAGAATGGCCTAGGGACGAAATACACATACCGTTGTAATCGGGCGAGTTTCTTCTTTCAGATGCAACAAGAATTTTTGGGTTAGGTCAATCCGTTCGCGAGATATGGGAGTTTGAAGCTAAGAAATGGTAAAGAAGACAACAAATTTTTCGCACTACTGCTGCTCCAAACGCTTAACCAGAATGGCCTAATGAAAAAATACACATACCGTTGTAATCGGGCGAGTTTCTACTTTCAGACGCAACAGGAATTTTTGGGTTAGGTCAATCCGTTCGCGAGATATGGGAGTTTGAAGCCAAGAAATGGTTGAGAAGGCAAAAAATTTTTCGCAATTCTGCTGCTCCACACGCTTAACCCGAATGGCCTAGGGAAAAAATACACATACCGCTGTAATCGGGCGAGTTTCTCTTTCAGATGCAATAGGAATTTTTGGGTAAGGTCAATCCGTTCGCGAGATATGGGACTTTCAAGGTAAGGAATGGTTGACAAGACAATAAATTTTTCGCACTTCTGCTGTTCCTAACGCTTAACCAGAATGGCCTAGGGAAAAAATACGCATATCGTTGTAATCGGGCGAGCTTCTACTTTCAGACGCAGCAGGAACTTCTGGGTTTGGTCAATCCGTTCGCGAGATATGGGAGTTTGAAGCTAAGAAATGGTTGAGAAGACAACAAATTTTTCGCACTTCTGCTGCTCCTAACGCTTAACCAGAATGGCCTAGGGAAAAAATACACATACCGTTGTAATCGGGCGAGTTTCTACTTTCAGACGCAGCAGGAACATCTGAGTTTGGTCAATCCGTTCGCGAGATATGGGAGTTTGAAGCTAAGAAATGATTGACAAGACAACAAATTTTTCGCACTTCTGCTGCTCCTAACGCTTAACCAGAATGGCCTAGGGAAAAAATACGCATATCGTTGTAATCGGGCGAGTTTCTACTTTCAGACGCAGCAGGAACTTCTGGGTTTGGTCAATCCGTTCGCGAGATATGGGAGTTTGAAGCTAAGAAATGGTTGAGAAGACAACAACTTTTTCGCACTTCTGCTGCTCCTAACGCTTAACCAGAGTGGCCTAGGGAAAAAATACACGTACCGTTGGAATCGGGCGAGTTTCTACTTTCAGATGCAACAGGAATTTTTGGGTTAGGTCAATCCTTTCGCGAGATATGGGAGTTTGAAGTAAGAACTGGTAAAGAAGACAACAAATTTTTCGCACTACTGCTGCTCCAAACGCTTAACCAGAATGGCCTAGGGAAAAAATACACATACCGTTGTAATCGGGCGAGTTTCTACTTTCAGACGCAACAGGAATTTTTGGGTTAGGTCAATCCGTTCGCGAGATATGGGAGTTTGAAGCCAAGAAATGGTTGAGAAGGCAAAAAATTTTTCGCAATTCTGCTGCTCCACACGCTTAACCCGAATGGCCTAGGGAAAAAATACACATACCGCTGTAATCGGGCGAGTTTCTCTTTCAGATGCAATAGGAATTTTTGGGTAAGGTCAATCCGTTCGCGAGATATGGGACTTTCAAGGTAAGGAATGGTTGACAAGACAATAAATTTTTCGCACTTCTGCTGCTCCTAACGCTTAACCAGAATGGCCTAGGGAAAAAATACGCATATCGTTGTAATCGGGCGAGTTTCTACTTTCAGACGCAGCAGGAACTTCTGGGTTTGGTCAATCCGTTCGCGAGATATGGGAGTTTGAAGCTAAGAAATGGTTGAGAAGACAACAAATTTTTCGCACTTCTGCTGCTCCTAACGCTTAACCAGAATGGCCTAGGGAAAAAATACACATACCGTTGTAATGGGGCGAGTTTCTACTTTCAGATGCAACAGGAATTTTTGGGTTAGGTCAATCCGTTCGCGAGATATGGGAGTTTGAAGCTAAGAAATGATTGACAAGACAACAAATTTTTCGCACTTCTGCTGCTCCTAACGCTTAACCAGAATGGCCTAGGGAAAAAATACACATATCGTTGTAATCGGGCGAGTTTCTACTTTCAGACGCAGCAGGAACTTCTGGGTTTGGTCAATCCGTTCGCGAGGTATGGGAGTTTGAAGCTAAGAAATGGTTATGAAGACAACAACTTTTTCGCACTTCTGCTGCTCCTAACGCTTAACCAGAATGGCCTAGGGAAAAAATACACATGCCGTTGTAATCGGGCGAGTTTCTACTTTCAGAAGCAACAGGAATTTTTGGATTAGGTAAATCCGTTCGCGAGATATGGGAGTTTGAAGCTAAGAAATGATTGAGAAGACAACAAATTTTTCGCATTTCTGCTGCTCCTAACGCTTAACCAGAATGGCCTAGGGAAAAAATACACATATCGTTGTAATCGGGCGAGTTTCTACATTCAGACGCAGCAGGAACTTCTGGGTTTGGACAATCCGTTCGCGAGATATGGGAGTTTGAATCTAGGAAATGGTTATGAAGACACCAACTTTTTCGCACTTCTGCTGCTCCTAACGCTTAATCAGAATGGCCTAGGGAAAAAATACACATACCGCTGTAATCGGGCGAGTTTCTACTTTCAGACGCAACAGGAATTTTTGGGTTAGGTCAATCCGTTCGCGAGATATGGTAGTTTGAAGCCAAGAAATGGTTGAGAAGACAACAAATTTTTCGCACTTCTGCTGCTCCAAACGCGTAACCAGAATGGCCTAGGGAAAAAATACGCATATCGTTGTAATCGGGCGAGTTTCTACTTTCAGACGCAGCAGGAACTTCTGGGTTTGGTCAATCCGTTCGCGAGATATGGGAGTTTGAAGCTAAGAAATGTTTGAGAAGACAACAAATTTTTCGCACTTCTGCTGCTCCTAACGCTTAACCAGAATGGCCTAGGGAAAAAATACACATATCGTTGTAATCGGGCGAGTTTCTACTTTCAGACGCAGCAGGAACTTCTGGGTTTGGTCAATCCGTTCGCGAGACATGGGAGTTTGAAGCTAAGAAATGGTTGAGAAGACAACAACTTTTTCGCACTTCTGCTGCTCCTAACGCTTAACCAGAGTGGCCTAGGGAAAAAATACACGTACCGTTGGAATCGGGCGAGTTTCTACTTTCAGATGCAACAGGAATTTTTGGGTTAGGTCAATCCGTTCGCGAGATATGGGAGTTTGAAGTAAGAACTGGTAAAGAAGACAACAAATTTTTCGCAATACTGCTGCTCCAAACGCTTAACCAGAATGGCCTAGGGAAAAAATACACATACCGTTGTAATCGGGCGAGTTTCTACTTTCAGACGCAACAGGAATTTTTGGGTTAGGTCAATCCGTTCGCGAGATATGGGAGTTTGAAGCCAAGAAATGGTTGAGAAGGCAAAAAATTTTTCGCAATTCTGCTGCTCCACACGCTTAACCAGAATGGCCTAGGGAAAAAATACACATACCGTTGTAATCGGGCGAGTTTCTACTTTCAGATGCAATAGGAATTTTTGGGTTAGGTCAATCCGTTCGCGAGATATGGGAGTTTGAAGCCAAGAAATGGTTAAGAAGACAACAAATTTTTCGCAATTCTGCTGCTCCAAACGCTTAATCAGAATGGCCTAGGGAAGAAATACACATACCGTTGTAATCGGGGGGCGAGTTTCTACTTTCAGACCCAACAGGAATTTTTGGGTTAGGTCAATCCGTTCGCGAGATATGGAAGTTTGAAGCCAAGAAATGCTTGTGAAGGCAAACAATTTTTCGCTATTCTGCTGCTCCAAACGCTTAACCAGAATGGCCTAATGAAAAAATACACATACCGTTGTAATCGGGCGAGTTTCTACTTTCAGACGGAACAGGAATTTTTGGGTTAGGTCAATCCGTTCGCGAGATATGGGAGTTTGAAGCCAAGAAATGGTTGAGAAGGCAAAAAATTTTTCGCAATTCTGCTGCTCCACACGCTTAACCCGAATGGCCTAGGGAAAAAATACACATACCGTTGTAATCGGGCGAGTTTCTACTTTCAGATGCAATGGGAATTTTTGGGTTAGGCCAATCCGTTCGCGAGATATGGGAGTTTGAAGCTAAGAAATGATTGACAAGACAACAAATTTTTCGCACTTCTGCTGCTCCTAACGCTTAACCAGAATGGCCTAGGGAAAAAATACGCATATCGTTGTAATCGGGCGAGTTTCTACTTTCAGACGCAGCAGGAACTTCTGGGTTTGGTCAATCCGTTCGCGAGATATGGGAGTTTGAAGCTAAGAAATGGTTGAGAAGACAACAAATTTTTCGCACTTCTGCTGCTCCTAACGCTTAACCAGAATGGCCTAGGGAAAAAATACACATACCGTTGTAATCGGGCGAGTTTCTACTTTCAGATGCAACAGGAATTTTTGGGTTAGGTCAATCCGTTCGCGAGATATGGGAGTTTGAAGCTAAGAAATGATTGACAAGACAACAAATTTTTCGCACTTCTGCTGCTCCTAACGCTTAATCAGAATGGCCTAGGGAAAAAATACGCATATCGTTGTAATCGGGTGAGTTTCTACTTTCAGACGCAGCAGGAACTTCTGGGTTTGGTCAATCCGTTCGCGAGATATGGGAGTTTGAAGCCAAGAAATGGTTGAGAAGGCAAAAAATTTTTCGCAATTCTGCTGCTCCAAACGCTTAACCAGAATGGCCTAGGGAAGAAATACACATACCGTTGTAATCGGGCGAGTTTCTACTTTCAGACCCAACAGGAATTTTTGGGTTAGGTCAATCCGTTCGCGAGATATGGGAGTTTGAAGCTAAGAAATGGTAAAGAAGACAACAAATTTTTCGCACTACTGCTGCTCCAAACGCTTAACCAGAATGGCCTAATGAAAAAATACACATACCGTTGTAATCGGGCGAGTTTCTACTTTCAGACGCAACAGGAATTTTTGGGTTAGGTCAATCCGTTCGCGAGATATGGGAGTTTGAAGCCAAGAAATGGTTGAGAAGGCAAAAAATTTTTCGCAATTCTGCTGCTCCACACGCTTAACCCGAATGGCCTAGGGAAAAAATACACATACCGCTGTAATCGGGCGAGTTTCTACTTTCAGATGCAATAGGAATTTTTGGGTAAGGTCAATCCGTTCGCGAGATATGGGACTTTCAAGGTAAGAAATGGTTGACAAGACAATAAATTTTTCGCACTTCTGCTGCTCCAATCGCTTAACCAGAATGGCCTAAGGGAAAAATACACGTACCGTTGTAATCGGGCGAGTTTCTACTTTCAGATGCAATAGGAATTTTTGGGTTAGGTCAATCCGTTCGCGAGATATGGGAGTTTGAAGCTAAGAAATGATTGACAAGACAACAAATTTTTCGCACTTCTGCTGCTCCTAACGCTTAACCAGAATGGCCTAGGGAAAAAATACGCATATCGTTGTAATCGGGCGAGTTTCTACTTTCAGACGCAGCAGGAACATCTGGGTTTGGTCAATCCGTTCGCGAGATATGGGAGTTTGAAGCTAAGAAATGGTTGAGAAGACAACAAATTTTTCGCACTTCTGCTGCACCTAACGCTTAACCAGAATGGCCTAGGGAAAAAACACACATACCGTTGTAATCGGGCGAGTTTCTACTTTCAGATGCAACAGGAATTTTTGGGTTAGGTCAATCCGTTCGCGAGATATGGGAGTTTGAAGCTAAGAAATGATTGACAAGACAACAAATTTTTCGCACTTCTGCTGCTCCTAACGCTTAACCAGAATGGCCTAGGGAAAAAATACACATATCGTTGTAATCGGGCGAGTTTCTACTTTCAGACGCAGCAGGAACTTCTGGGTTTGGTCAATCCGTTCGCGAGGTATGGGAGTTTGAAGCTAAGAAATGGTTATGAAGACAACAACTTTTTCGCACTTCTGCTGCTCCTAACGCTTAACCAGAATGGCCTAGGGAAAAAATACACATACCGTTGTAATCGGGCGAGTTTCTACTTTCAGAAGCAACAGGAATTTTTGGATTAGGTAAATCCGTTCGCGAGATATGGGAGTTTGAAGCTAAGAAATGATTGAGAAGACAACAAATTTTTCGCATTTCTGCTGCTCCTAACGCTTAACGAGAATGGCCTAGGGAAAAAATACACATATCGTTGTAATCGGGCGAGTTTCTACATTCAGACGCAGCAGGAACTTCTGGGTTTGGACAATCCGTTCGCGAGATATGGGAGTTTGAATCTAAGAAATGGTTATGAAGACAACAACTTTTTCGCACTTCTGCTGCTCCTAACGCTTAATCAGAATGGCCTAGGGAAAAAATACACATACCGTTGTAATCGGGCGAGTTTCTACTTTCAGACGCAACAGGAATTTTTGGGTTAGGTCAATCCGTTCGCGAGATATGGGAGTTTGAAGCCAAGAAATGGTTGAGAAGACAACAAATTTTTCGCAATTCTGCTGCTCCAAACGCTTAACCAGAATGGCCTAGGGAAAAAATACACATACCGTTGTAATCGGGCGAGTTTCTACTTTCAGATGCAACAGGAATTTTTGGGTTCGGTCAATCCGTTCGCGAGATATGGGAGTTTGAAGCTAAGAAATGGTTGAGAAGACAACAAATTTTTCGCACTTCTGCTGCCCCAAAAGCTTAACCAGAATGGCCTAGGGAAAAAATACACATACCGTTGTAATCGGGCGAGTTTCTACTTTCAGATGCAATAGGAATTTTTGGGTTAGGTCAATCCGTTCGCGAGATATGGGAGTTTAAAGCTAAGAAATGGTTAAGAAGACAACAAATATTTCGCAATTCTGCTGCTCCAAACGCTTAACCAGAATGGCCTAGGGAAAAAATACACATACCGTTGTAATCGGGCGAGTTTCTACTTTCAGATGCAGCAGGAATTTTTGGGTTAGGTCAATCTGTTCGCGAGATATGGGAGTTTGAAGCCAAGAAATGGTTGAGAAGGCAAACAATTTTTCGCTATTCTGCTGCTCCAAACGCTTAACCAGAATGGCCTATGGAAAAAATACACATACCGTTGTAATCGGGCGTGTTTCTTGTTTCAGATGCAACAAGAATTTTTGGGTTAGGTCTATCCGTTCGCGAGATATGGGAGTTTAAAGCTAAGAACTGGTAAAGAAGACAACAAATTTTTCGCACTACTGCTGCTCCAAACGCTTAACCAGAATGGCCTAGGGAAAAAATACACATACCGTTGTAATCGGGCGAGTTTCTACTTTCAGATGCAGCAGGAATTTTTGGGTTAGGTCAATCTGTTCGCGAGATATGGGAGTTTGAAGCCAAGAAATGGTTGAGAAGGCAAACAATTTTTCGCTATTCTGCTGCTCCAAACGCTTAACCAGAATGGCCTAGGGAAAAAATACACATACCGTTGTAATCGGGCGAGTTTCTACTTTCAGATGCAATAGGAATTTTTGGGTTAGGTCAATCCGTTCGCGAGATATGGGAGTTTAAAGCTAAGAAATGGTTAAGAAGACAACAAATATTTCGCAATTCTGCTGCTCCAAACGCTTAACCAGAATGGCCTAGGGAAAAAATACACATACCGTTCTAATCGGGCGAGTTTCTACTTTCAGATGCAGCAGGAATTTTTGGGTTAGGTCAATCTGTTCGCGAGATATGGGAGTTTGAAGCCAAGAAATGGTTGAGAAGGCAAACAATTTTTCGCTATTCTGCTGCTCCAAACGCTTAACCAGAATGGCCTCTGGAAAAAATACACATACCGTTGTAATCGGGCGAGTTTCTTGTTTCAGATGCAACAAGAATTTTTGGGTTAGGTCTATCCGTTCGCGAGATATGGGAGTTTAAAGCTAAGAACTGGTAAAGAAGACAACAAATTTTTCGCACTACTGCTGCTCCAAACGCTTAACCAGAATGGCCTAGGGAAAAAATACACATACCGTTGTAATCGGGCGAGTTTCTACTTTCAGATGCAGCAGGAATTTTTGGGTTAGGTCAATCTGTTCGCGAGATATGGGAGTTTGAAGCCAAGAAATGGTTGAGAAGGCAAACAATTTTTCGCTATTCTGCTGCTCCAAACGCTTAACCAGAATGGCCTATGGAAAAAATACACATACCGTTGTAATCGGGCGTGTTTCTTGTTTCAGATGCAACAAGAATTTTTGGGTTAGGTCTATCCGTTCGCGAGATATGGGAGTTTAAAGCTAAGAACTGGTAAAGAAGACAACAAATTTTTCGCACTACTGCTGCTCCAAACGCTTAACCAGAATGGCCTAGGGAAAAAATACACATACCGTTGTAATCGGGCGAGTTTCTACTTTCAGATGCAGCAGGAATTTTTGGGTTAGGTCAATCTGTTCGCGAGATATGGGAGTTTGAAGCCAAGAAATGGTTGAGAAGGCAAACAATTTTTCGCTATTCTGCTGCTCCAAACGCTTAACCAGAATGGCCTAGGGAAAAAATACACATACCGTTGTAATCGGGCGAGTTTCTACTTTCAGATGCAATAGGAATTTTTGGGTTAGGTCAATCCGTTCGCGAGATATGGGAGTTTAAAGCTAAGAAATGGTTAAGAAGACAACAAATATTTCGCAATTCTGCTGCTCCAAACGCTTAACCAGAATGGCCTAGGGAAAAAATACACATACCGTTGTAATCGGGCGAGTTTCTACTTTCAGATGCAGCAGGAATTTTTGGGTTAGGTCAATCTGTTCGCGAGATATGGGAGTTTGAAGCCAAGAAATGGTTGAGAAGGCAAACAATTTTTCGCTATTCTGCTGCTCCAAACGCTTAACCAGAATGGCCTCTGGAAAAAATACACATACCGTTGTAATCGGGCGAGTTTCTTGTTTCAGATGCAACAAGAATTTTTGGGTTAGGTCTATCCGTTCGCGAGATATGGGAGTTTAAAGCTAAGAACTGGTAAAGAAGACAACAAATTTTTCGCACTACTGCTGCTCCAAACGCTTAACCAGAATGGCCTAGGGAAAAAATACACATACCGTTGTAATCGGGCGAGTTTCTACTTTCAGATGCAGCAGGAATTTTTGGGTTAGGTCAATCTGTTCGCGAGATATGGGAGTTTGAAGCCAAGAAATGGTTGAGAAGGCAAACAATTTTTCGCTATTCTGCTGCTCCAAACGCTTAACCAGAATGGCCTATGGAAAAAATACACATACCGTTGTAATCGGGCGAGTTTCTTGTTTCAGATGCAACAAGAATTTTTGGGTTAGGTCTATCCGTTCGCGAGATATGGGAGTTTGAAGTAAGAACTGGTAAAGAAGACAACAAATTTTTCGCTATTCTGCTGCTCCAAACGCTTAACCAGAATGGCCTATGGAAAAAATACACATACCGTTGTAATCGGGCGAGTTTCTTGTTTCAGATGCAACAAGAATTTTTGGGTTAGGTCTATCCGTCCGCGAGATATGGGAGTTTGAAGTAAGAACTGGTAAAGAAGACAACAAATTTTTCGCACTACTGCTGCTCCAAACGCTTAACCAGAATGGCCTAGGGAAAAAATACACATACCGTTGTAATCGGGCGAGTTTCTACTTTCAGACGCAGCAGGAACTTCTGGGTTTGGTCAATCCGTTCGCGAGGTATGGGAGTTTGAAGCTAAGAAATGGTTATGAAGACAACTTTTTCGCACTTCTGCTGCTCCTAACGCTTAACGAGAATGGCCTAGGGAAAAAATACACATACCGTTGTAATCGGGCGAGTTTCTACTTTCAAACCCAACAGGAATTTTTGGCTTAGGTCAATCTGTTCGCGAGATATGGGAGTTTGAAGCCAAGAAATGGTTGAGAAGGCAAACAATTTTTCGCTATTCTGCTGCTCCAAACGCTTAACCAGAATGGCCTCTGGAAAAAATACACATACCGTTGTAATCGGGCGAGTTTCTTGTTTCAGATGCAACAAGAATTTTTGGGTTAGGTCTATCCGTTCGCGAGATATGGGAGTTTAAAGCTAAGAACTGGTAAAGAAGACAACAAATTTTTCGCACTACTGCTGCTCCAAACGCTTAACCAGAATGGCCTAGGGAAAAAATACACATACCGTTGTAATCGGGCGAGTTTCTACTTTCAGATGCAGCAGGAATTTTTGGGTTAGGTCAATCTGTTCGCGAGATATGGGAGTTTGAAGCCAAGAAATGGTTGAGAAGGCAAACAATTTTTCGCTATTCTGCTGCTCCAAACGCTTAACCAGAATGGCCTATGGAAAAAATACACATACCGTTGTAATCGGGCGTGTTTCTTGTTTCAGATGCAACAATAATTTTTGGGTTAGGTCTATCCGTTCGCGAGATATGGGAGTTTAAAGCTAAGAACTGGTAAAGAAGACAACAAATTTTTCGCACTACTGCTGCTCCAAACGCTTAACCAGAATGGCCTAGGGAAAAAATACACATACCGTTGTAATCGGGCGAGTTTCTACTTTCAGATGCAGCAGGAATTTTTGGGTTAGGTCAATCTGTTCGCGAGATATGGGAGTTTGAAGCCAAGAAATGGTTGAGAAGGCAAACAATTTTTCGCTATTCTGCTGCTCCAAACGCTTAACCAGAATGGCCTAGGGAAAAAATACACATACCGTTGTAATCGGGCGAGTTTCTACTTTCAGATGCAATAGGAATTTTTGGGTTAGGTCAATCCGTTCGCGAGATATGGGAGTTTAAAGCTAAGAAATGGTTAAGAAGACAACAAATATTTCGCAATTCTGCTGCTCCAAACGCTTAACCAGAATGGCCTAGGGAAAAAATACACATACCGTTGTAATCGGGCGAGTTTCTACTTTCAGATGCAGCAGGAATTTTTGGGTTAGGTCAATCTGTTCGCGAGATATGGGAGTTTGAAGCCAAGAAATGGTTGAGAAGGCAAACAATTTTTCGCTATTCTGCTGCTCCAAACGCTTAACCAGAATGGCCTCTGGAAAAAATACACATACCGTTGTAATCGGGCGAGTTTCTTGTTTCAGATGCAACAAGAATTTTTGGGTTAGGTCTATCCGTTCGCGAGATATGGGAGTTTAAAGCTAAGAACTGGTAAAGAAGACAACAAATTTTTCGCACTACTGCTGCTCCAAACGCTTAACCAGAATGGCCTAGGGAAAAAATACACATACCGTTGTAATCGGGCGAGTTTCTACTTTCAGATGCAGCAGGAATTTTTGGGTTAGGTCAATCTGTTCGCGAGATATGGGAGTTTGAAGCCAAGAAATGGTTGAGAAGGCAAACAATTTTTCGCTATTCTGCTGCTCCAAACGCTTAACCAGAATGGCCTATGGAAAAAATACACATACCGTTGTAATCGGGCGAGTTTCTTGTTTCAGATGCAACAAGAATTTTTGGGTTAGGTCTATCCGTTCGCGAGATATGGGAGTTTGAAGTAAGAACTGGTAAAGAAGACAACAAATTTTTCGCTATTCTGCTGCTCCAAACGCTTAACCAGAATGGCCTATGGAAAAAATACACATACCGTTGTAATCGGGCGAGTTTCTTGTTTCAGATGCAACAAGAATTTTTGGGTTAGGTCTATCCGTCCGCGAGATATGGGAGTTTGAAGTAAGAACTGGTAAAGAAGACAACAAATTTTTCGCACTACTGCTGCTCCAAACGCTTAACCAGAATGGCCTAGGGAAAAAATACACATACCGTTGTAATCGGGCGAGTTTCTACTTTCAGACGCAGCAGGAACTTCTGGGTTTGGTCAATCCGTTCGCGAGGTATGGGAGTTTGAAGCTAAGA
The DNA here is from genome assembly GCF_051014685.1 of Ptiloglossa arizonensis. NCBI lineage: Eukaryota > Metazoa > Arthropoda > Insecta > Hymenoptera > Colletidae > Ptiloglossa > Ptiloglossa arizonensis. The sequence continues at coordinate 138,109 of NW_027478755.1, read as the reverse complement.
AATGGTTATGAAGACAACTTTTTCGCACTTCTGCTGCTCCTAACGCTTAACGAGAATGGCCTAGGGAAAAAATACACATACCGTTGTAATCGGGCGAGTTTCTACTTTCAGAAGCAACAGGAATTTTTGGATTAGGTAAATCCGTTCGCGAGATATGGGAGTTTGAAGCTAAGAAATGATTGAGAAGACAACAAATTTTTCGCATTTCTGTTGCTCCTAACGCTTAACGAGAATGGCCTAGGGAAAAAATACACATATCGTTGTAATCGGGCGAGTTTCTACATTCAGACGCAGCAGGAACTTCTGGGTTTGGACAATCCGTTCGCGAGATATGGGAGTTTGAATCTAAGAAATGGTTATGAAGACAACAACTTTTTCGCACTTCTGCTGCTCCTAACGCTTAATCAGAATGGCCTAGGGAAAAAATACACATACCGTTGTAATCGGGCGAGTTTCTACTTTCAGACGCAACAGGAATTTTTGGGTTAGGTCAATCCGTTCGCGAGATATGGGAGTTTGAAGCCAAGAAATGGTTGAGAAGACAACAAATTTTTCGCACTTCTGCTGCTCCAAACGCTTAACCAGAATCGCCTAGGGAAAAAATACACATATCATTGTAATCGGGCGAGTTTCTACATTCAGACGCAGCAGGAACTTCTGGGTTTGGACAATCCGTTCGCGAGATATGGGAGTTTGAATCTAAGAAATGGTTATGAAGACAACAACTTTTTCGCACTTCTGCTGCTCCTAACGCTTAATCAGAATGGCCTAGGGAAAAAATACACATACCGTTGTAATCGGGCGAGTTTCTACTTTCAGACGCAACAGGAATTTTTGGGTTAGGTCAATCCGTTCGCGAGATATGGGAGTTTGAAGCCAAGAAATGGTTGAGAAGACAACAAATTTTTCGCACTTCTGCTGCTCCAAACGCTTAACCAGAATGGCCTAGGGAAAAAATACACATACCGTTGTAATCGGGCGAGTTTCTACTTTCAGATGCAACAGGAATTTTTGGGTTAGGTCAATCCGTTCGCGAGATATGGGAGTTTGAAGCTAAGAAATGGTTGAGAAGACAACAAATTTTTCGCACTTCTGCTGCCCCAAAAGCTTAACCAGAATGGCCTAGGGAAAAAATACACATACCGTTGTAATCGGGCGAGTTTCTACTTTCAGATGCAACAGGAATTTTTGGGTTTGGTCAATCCGTTCGCGAGATATGGGAGTTTGAAGCCAAGAAATGGTTGAGAAAGCAAAAAATTTTTCGCAATTCTGCTGCTCCAAACGCTTAACCAGAATGGCCTAGGGAAAAAATACACATACCGTTGTAATCGGGCGAGTTTCTACTTTCAGATGCAATAGGAATTTTTGGGTTAGGTCAATCCGTTCGCGTGATATGGGAGTTTAAAGCTAAGAAATGGTTAAGAAGACAACAAATATTTCGCAATTCTGCTGCTCCAAACGCTTAACCAGAATGGCCTAGGGAAAAAATACACATACCGTTGTAATCGGGCGAGTTTCTACTTTCAGATGCAGCAGGAATTTTTGGGTTAGGTCAATCTGTTCGCGAGATATGGGAGTTTGAAGCCAAGAAATGGTTGAGAAGGCAAACAATTTTTCGCTATTCTGCTGCTCCAAACGCTTAACCAGAATGGCCTATGGAAAAAATACACATACCGTTGTAATCGGGCGAGTTTCTTGTTTCAGATGCAACAAGAATTTTTGGGTTAGGTCTATCCGTTCGCGAGATATGGGAGTTTGAAGTAAGTACTGGTAAAGAAGACAACAAATTTTTCGCACTACTGCTGCTCCAAACGCTTAACCAGAATGGCCTAGGGAAAAAATACACATACCGTTGTGATCGGGCGAGTTTCTACTTTCAGACGCAACAGGAATTTTTGGGTTAGGTCAATCCGTTCGCGAGATATGGGAGTTTGAAGTCAAGAAATGGTTGAGAAGGCAAAAAATTTTTCGCAATTCTGCTGCTCCACACGCTGAACCAGAATGGCCTAGGGAAAAAATACACATACCGTTGTAATCGGGCGAGTTTCTACTTTCAGACGCAACAGGAATTTTTGGGTTAGGTCAATCCGTTCGCGAGATATGGGAGTTTGAAGTCAAGAAATGGTTGAGAAGGCAAAAAATTTTTCGCAATTCTGCTGCTCCACACGCTTAACCAGAATGGCCTAGGGAAAAAATACACATACCGTTGTAATCGGGCGAGTTTCTACTTTCAGATGCAACAGGAATTTTTGGGTTAGGTCAATCCGTTCGCGAGATATGGGAGTTTGAAGCCAAGCAATGGTTGAGAAGGCAAAAAATTTTTCGCAATTCTGCTGCTCCAAACGCTTAACCAGAATTGCCTAGGGAAAAAATACACATACCGCTGTAATCGGGCGAGTTTCTACTTTCAGATGCAATAGGAATTTTTGGGTTAGGTCAATCCGTTCGCGAGATATGGGAGTTTGAAGCCAAGAAATGGTTGAGAAGGCAAAACATTTTTCGCAATTCTGCTGCTCCAAACGCTTAACCAGAATGGCCTAGGGAAAAAATACGCATATCGTTGTAATCGGGTGAGTTTCTACTTTCAGACGCAGCAGGAACTTCTGGGTTTGGTCAATCCGTTCGCGAGATATGGGAGTTTGAAGCCAAGAAATGGTTGAGAAGGCAAAAAATTTTTCGCAATTCTGCTGCTCCAAACGCTTAACCAGAATGGCCTAATGAAAAAATACACATACCGTTGTAATCGGGCGAGTTTCTACTTTCAGACGCAACAGGAATTTTTGTGTTAGGTCAATCCGTTCGCGAGATATGGGAGTTTGAAGCCAAGAAATGGTTGAGAAGGCAAAAAATTTTTCGCAATTCTGCTGCTCCACACGCTTAACCCGAATGGCCTAGGGAAAAAATACACATACCGCTGTAATCGGGCGAGTTTCTACTTTCAGATGCAATAGGAATTTTTGGGTAAGGTCAATCCGTTCGCGAGATATGGGACTTTCAAGGTAAGAAATGGTTGACAAGACAATAAATTTTTCGCACTTCTGCTGCTCCAATCGCTTAACCAGAATGGCCTAAGGGAAAAATACACGTACCGTTGTAATCGGGCGAGGTTCTACTTTCAGATGCAATAGGAATTTTTGGGTTAGGTCAATCCGTTCGCGAGATATGGGAGTTTGAAGCTAAGAAATGATTGACAAGACAACAAATTTTTCGCACTTCTGCTGCTCCTAACGCTTAACCAGAATGGCCTAGGGAAAAAATACGCATATCGTTGTAATCGGGCGAGTTTCTACTTTCAGACGCAGCAGGAACATCTGAGTTTGGTCAATCCGTTCGCGAGATATGGGAGTTTGAAGCTAAGAAATGATTGACAAGACAACAAATTTTTCGCACTTCTGCTGCTCCTAACGCTTAACCAGAATGGCCTAGGGAAAAAATACACATACCGCTGTAATCGGGCGAGTTTCTACTTTCAGATGCAATAGGAATTTTTGGGTTAGGTCAATCCGTTCGCGAGATATGGGAGTTTGAAGCCAAGAAATGGTTGAGAAGGCAAAACATTTTTCGCAATTCTGCTGCTCCAAACGCTTAACCAGAATGGCCTAGGGAAAAAATACGCATATCGTTGTAATCGGGTGAGTTTCTACTTTCAGACGCAGCAGGAACTTCTGGGTTTGGTCAATCCGTTCGCGAGATATGGGAGTTTGAAGCCAAGAAATGGTTGAGAAGGTAAAAAATTTTTCGCAATTCTGCTGCTCCAAACGCTTAACCAGAATGGCCTAGGGAAGAAATACACATACCGTTGTAATCGGGCGAGTTTCTACTTTCAGACCCAACAGGAATTTTTGGGTTAGGTCAATCCGTTCGCGAGATATGGGAGTTTGAAGCTAAGAAATGGTAAAGAAGACAACAAATTTTTCGCACTACTGCTGCTCCAAACGCTTAACCAGAATGGCCTAATGAAAAAATACACATACCGTTGTAATCGGGCGAGTTTCTACTTTCAGACGCAACAGGAATTTTTGTGTTAGGTCAATCCGTTCGCGAGATATGGGAGTTTGAATCCAAGAAATGGTTGAGAAGGCAAAAAATTTTTCGCAATTCTGCTGCTCCACACGCTTAACCCGAATGGCCTAGGGAAAAAATACACATACCGCTGTAATCGGGCGAGTTTCTACTTTCAGATGCAATAGGAATTTTTGGGTAAGGTCAATCCGTTCGCGAGATATGGGACTTTCAAGGTAAGAAATGGTTGACAAGACAATAAATTTTTCGCACTTCTGCTGCTCCAATCGCTTAACCAGAATGGCCTAAGGGAAAAATACACGTACCGTTGTAATCGAGCGAGGTTCTACTTTCAGATGCAATAGGAATTTTTGGGTTAGGTCAATCCGTTCGCGAGATATGGGAGTTTGAAGCTAAGAAATGATTGACAAGACAACAAATTTTTCGCACTTCTGCTGCTCCTAACGCTTAACCAGAATGGCCTAGGGAAAAAATACGCATATCGTTGTAATCGGGCGAGTTTCTACTTTCAGACGCAGCAGGAACATCTGAGTTTGGTCAATCCGTTCGCGAGATATGGGAGTTTGAAGCTAAGAAATGATTGACAAGACAACAAATTTTTCGCACTTCTGCTGCTCCTAACGCTTAACCAGAATGGCCTAGGGAAAAAATACGCATATCGTTGTAATCGGGCGAGTTTCTACTTTCAGACGCAGCAGGAACTTCTGGGTTTGGTCAATCCGTTCGCGAGATATGGGAGTTTGAAGCTAAGAAATGGTTGAGAAGACAACTTTTTCGCACTTCTGCTGCTCCTAACGCTTAACCAGAGTGGCCTAGGGAAAAAATACACGTACCGTTGGAATCGGGCGAGTTTCTACTTTCAGATGCAACAGGAATTTTTGGGTTAGGTCAATCCGTTCGCGAGATATGGGAGTTTGAAGTAAGAACTGGTAAAGAAGACAACAAATTTTTCGCACTACTGCTGCTCCAAACGCTTAACCAGAATGGCCTAGGGAAAAAATACACATACCGTTGGAATCGGGCGAGTTTCTACTTTCAGACGCAACAGGAATTTTTGGGTTAGGTCAATCCGTTCGCGAGATATGGGAGTTTGAAGCCAAGAAATGGTTGAGAAGGCAAAAAATTTTTCGCAATTCTGCTGCTCCACACGCTTAACCAGAATGGCCTAGGGAAAAAATACACATACCGTTGTAATCGGGCGAGTTTCTACTTTCAGATGCAATAGGAATTTTTGGGTTAGGTCAATCCGTTCGCGAGATATGGGAGTTTGAAGCCCAGAAATGGTTAAGAAGACAACAAATTTTTCGCATTTCTGCTGCTCCAAACGCTTAACCAGAATGGCCTAGGGAAGAAATACACATACCGTTGTAATCGGGCGAGTTTCTACTTTCAGACCCAACAGGAATTTTTGGGTTAGGTCAATCCGTTCGCGAGATATGGGAGTTTGAAGCCAAGAAATGGTTGTGAAGGCAAACAATTTTTCGCTATTCTGCTGCTCCAAACGCTTAACCAGAATGGCCTAGGGAAAAAATACACATACCGTTGTAATCGGGCGAGTTTCTACTTTCAGAAGCAACAGGAATTTTTGGATTAGGTAAATCCGTTCGCGAGATATGGGAGTTTGAATCTAAGAAATGATTGAGAAGACAACAAATTTTTCGCATTTCTGCTGCTCCTAACGCTTAACGAGAATGGCCTAGGGAAAAAATACACATATCGTTGTAATCGGGCGAGTTTCTACATTCAGACGCAGCAGGAACTTCTGGGTTTGGACAATCCGTTCGCGAGATATGGGAGTTTGAATCTAAGAAATGGTTATGAAGACAACAACTTTTTCGCACTTCTGCTGCTCCTAACGCTTAATCAGAATGGCCTAGGGAAAAAATACACATACCGTTGTAATCGGGCGAGTTTCTACTTTCAGACGCAACAGGAATTTTTGGGTTAGGTCAATCCGTTCGCGAGATATGGGAGTTTGAAGCTAAGAAATGGTTGAGAAGACAACAAATTTTTCGCACTTCTGCTGCCCCAAAAGCTTAACCAGAATGGCCTAGGGAAAAAATACACATATCGTTGTAATCGGGCGAGTTTCTACTTTCAGACGCAGCAGGAACATCTGAGTTTGGTCAATCCGTTCGCGAGATATGGGAGTTTGAAGCTAAGAAATGATTGACAAGACAACAAATTTTTCGCACTTCTGCTGCTCCTAACGCTTAACCAGAATGGCCTAGGGAAAAAATACACATACCGCTGTAATCGGGCGAGTTTCTACTTTCAGATGCAATAGGAATTTTTGGGTTAGGTCAATCCGTTCGCGAGATATGGGAGTTTGAAGCCAAGAAATGGTTGAGAAGGCAAAACATTTTTCGCAATTCTGCTGCTCCAAACGCTTAACCAGAATGGCCTAGGGAAAAAATACGCATATCGTTGTAATCGGGTGAGTTTCTACTTTCAGACGCAGCAGGAACTTCTGGGTTTGGTCAATCCGTTCGCGAGATATGGGAGTTTGAAGCCAAGAAATGGTTGAGAAGGTAAAAAATTTTTCGCAATTCTGCTGCTCCAAACGCTTAACCAGAATGGCCTAGGGAAGAAATACACATACCGTTGTAATCGGGCGAGTTTCTACTTTCAGACCCAACAGGAATTTTTGGGTTAGGTCAATCCGTTCGCGAGATATGGGAGTTTGAAGCTAAGAAATGGTAAAGAAGACAACAAATTTTTCGCACTACTGCTGCTCCAAACGCTTAACCAGAATGGCCTAATGAAAAAATACACATACCGTTGTAATCGGGCGAGTTTCTACTTTCAGACGCAACAGGAATTTTTGTGTTAGGTCAATCCGTTCGCGAGATATGGGAGTTTGAAGCCAAGAAATGGTTGAGAAGGCAAAAAATTTTTCGCAATTCTGCTGCTCCACACGCTTAACCCGAATGGCCTAGGGAAAAAATACACATACCGCTGTAATCGGGCGAGTTTCTACTTTCAGATGCAATAGGAATTTTTGGGTAAGGTCAATCCGTTCGCGAGATATGGGACTTTCAAGGTAAGAAATGGTTGACAAGACAATAAATTTTTCGCACTTCTGCTGCTCCAATCGCTTAACCAGAATGGCCTAAGGGAAAAATACACGTACCGTTGTAATCGAGCGAGGTTCTACTTTCAGATGCAATAGGAATTTTTGGGTTAGGTCAATCCGTTCGCGAGATATGGGAGTTTGAAGCTAAGAAATGATTGACAAGACAACAAATTTTTCGCACTTCTGCTGCTCCTAACGCTTAACCAGAATGGCCTAGGGAAAAAATACGCATATCGTTGTAATCGGGCGAGTTTCTACTTTCAGACGCAGCAGGAACATCTGAGTTTGGTCAATCCGTTCGCGAGATATGGGAGTTTGAAGCTAAGAAATGATTGACAAGACAACAAATTTTTCGCACTTCTGCTGCTCCTAACGCTTAACCAGAATGGCCTAGGGAAAAAATACGCATATCGTTGTAATCGGGCGAGTTTCTACTTTCAGACGCAGCAGGAACTTCTGGGTTTGGTCAATCCGTTCGCGAGATATGGGAGTTTGAAGCTAAGAAATGGTTGAGAAGACAACTTTTTCGCACTTCTGCTGCTCCTAACGCTTAACCAGAGTGGCCTAGGGAAAAAATACACGTACCGTTGGAATCGGGCGAGTTTCTACTTTCAGATGCAACAGGAATTTTTGGGTTAGGTCAATCCGTTCGCGAGATATGGGAGTTTGAAGTAAGAACTGGTAAAGAAGACAACAAATTTTTCGCACTACTGCTGCTCCAAACGCTTAACCAGAATGGCCTAGGGAAAAAATACACATACCGTTGGAATCGGGCGAGTTTCTACTTTCAGACGCAACAGGAATTTTTGGGTTAGGTCAATCCGTTCGCGAGATATGGGAGTTTGAAGCCAAGAAATGGTTGAGAAGGCAAAAAATTTTTCGCAATTCTGCTGCTCCACACGCTTAACCAGAATGGCCTAGGGAAAAAATACACATACCGTTGTAATCGGGCGAGTTTCTACTTTCAGATGCAATAGGAATTTTTGGGTTAGGTCAATCCGTTCGCGAGATATGGGAGTTTGAAGCCCAGAAATGGTTAAGAAGACAACAAATTTTTCGCATTTCTGCTGCTCCAAACGCTTAACCAGAATGGCCTAGGGAAGAAATACACATACCGTTGTAATCGGGCGAGTTTCTACTTTCAGACCCAACAGGAATTTTTGGGTTAGGTCAATCCGTTCGCGAGATATGGGAGTTTGAAGCCAAGAAATGGTTGTGAAGGCAAACAATTTTTCGCTATTCTGCTGCTCCAAACGCTTAACCAGAATGGCCTAGGGAAAAAATACACATACCGTTGTAATCGGGCGAGTTTCTACTTTCAGAAGCAACAGGAATTTTTGGATTAGGTAAATCCGTTCGCGAGATATGGGAGTTTGAATCTAAGAAATGATTGAGAAGACAACAAATTTTTCGCATTTCTGCTGCTCCTAACGCTTAACGAGAATGGCCTAGGGAAAAAATACACATATCGTTGTAATCGGGCGAGTTTCTACATTCAGACGCAGCAGGAACTTCTGGGTTTGGACAATCCGTTCGCGAGATATGGGAGTTTGAATCTAAGAAATGGTTATGAAGACAACAACTTTTTCGCACTTCTGCTGCTCCTAACGCTTAATCAGAATGGCCTAGGGAAAAAATACACATACCGTTGTAATCGGGCGAGTTTCTACTTTCAGACGCAACAGGAATTTTTGGGTTAGGTCAATCCGTTCGCGAGATATGGGAGTTTGAAGCTAAGAAATGGTTGAGAAGACAACAAATTTTTCGCACTTCTGCTGCCCCAAAAGCTTAACCAGAATGGCCTAGGGAAAAAATACACATACCGTTGTAATCGGGCGAGTTTCTACTTTCAGATGCAACAGGAATTTTTGGGTTTGGTCAATCCGTTCGCGAGATATGGGAGTTTGAAGCCAAGAAATGGTTGAGAAAGCAAAAAATTTTTCGCAATTCTGCTGTTCCAAACGCTTAACCAGAATGGCCTAGGGAAAAAATACACATACCGTTGTAATCGGGCGAGTTTCTACTTTCAGATGCAATAGGAATTTTTGTGTTAGGTCAATCCGTTCGCGAGATATGGGAGTTTAAAGCTAAGAAATGGTTAAGAAGACAACAAATATTTCGCAATTCTGCTGCTCCAAACGCTTAACCAGAATGGCCTAGGGAAAAAATACACATACCGTTGTAATCGGGCGAGTTTCTACTTTCAGATGCAGCAGGAATTTTTGGGTTAGGTCAATCTGTTCGCGAGATATGGGAGTTTGAAGCCAAGAAATGGTTGAGAAGGCAAACAATTTTTCGCTATTCTGCTGCTCCAAACGCTTAACCAGAATGGCCTATGGAAAAAATACACATACCGTTGTAATCGGGCGAGTTTCTTGTTTCAGATGCAACAAGAATTTTTGGGTTAGGTCTATCCGTTCGCGAGATATGGGAGTTTGAAGTAGGAACTGGTAAAGAAGACAACAAATTTTTCGCACTACTGCTGCTCCAAACGCTTAACCAGAATGGCCTAGGGAAAAAATACACATACCGTTGTAATCGGGCGAGTTTCTACTTTCAGACGCAACAGGAATTTTTGGGTTAGGTCAATCCGTTCGCGAGATATGGGAGTTTGAAGTCAAGAAATGATTGAGAAGGCAAAAAATTTTTCGCAATTCTGCTGCTCCACACGCTTAACCAGAATGGCCTAGGGAAAAAATACACATACCGTTGTAATCGGGCGAGTTTCTACTTTCAGACGCAACAGGAATTTTTGGGTTAGGTCAATCCGTTCGCGAGATATGGGAGTTTGAAGTCAAGAAATGGTTGAGAAGGCAAAAAATTTTTCGCAATTCTGCTTCTCCAAACGCTTAACCAGAATTGCCTAGGGAAAAAATACACATACCGCTGTAATCGGGCTAGTTTCTACTTTCAGATGCAATAGGAATTTTTGGGTAAGGTCAATCCGTTCGCGAGATATGGGACATTCAAGGTAAGAAATGGTTGACAAGACAATAAATTTTTCGCACTTCTGCTGCTCCAATCGCTTAACCAGAATGGCCTAAGGGAAAAATACACGTACCGTTGTAATCGGGCGAGGTTCTACTTTCAGATGCAATAGGAATTTTTGGGTTAGGTCAATCCGTTCGCGAGATATGGGAGTTTGAAGCTAAGAAATGATTGACAAGACAACAAATTTTTCGCACTTCTACTGCTCCAAACGCTTAACCAGAATGGCCTATGGAAAAAATACACATACCGTTGTAATCGGGCGAGTTTCTTGTTTCAGATGCAACAAGAATTTTTGGGTTAGGTCTATCCGTTCGCGAGATATGGGAGTTTGAAGTAAGAACTGGTAAAGAAGACAACAAATTTTTCGCACTACTGCTGCTCCAAACGCTTAACCAGAATGGCCTAGGGAAAAAATACACATACCGTTGTAATCGGGCGAGTTTCTACTTTCAGACGCAACAGGAATTTTTGGGTTAGGTCAATCCGTTCGCGAGATATGGGAGTTTGAAGTCAAGAAATGGTTGAGAAGGCAAAAAATTTTTCGCAATTCTGCTGCTCCACACGCTTAACCAGAATGGCCTAGGGAAAAAATACACATACCGTTGTAATCGGGCGAGTTTCTACTTTCAGATGCAACAGGAATTTTTGGGTTAGGTCAATCCGTTCGCGAGATATGGGAGTTTGAAGCTTAGAAATGGTTGAGAAGACAACAAATTTTTCGCACTTCTGCTGCCCCAAAAGCTTAACCAGAATGGCCTAGGGAAAAAATACACATACCGTTGTAATCGGGCGAGTTTCTACTTTCAGATGCAACAGGAATTTTTGGGTTTGGTCAATCCGTTCGCGAGATATGGGAATTTGAAGCCAAGAAATGGTTGAGAAAGCAAAAAATTTTTCGCAATTCTGCTGTTCCAAACGCTTAACCAGAATGGCCTAGGGAAAAAATACACATACCGTTGTAATCGGGCGAGTTTCTACTTTCAGATGCAATAGGAATTTTTGGGTTAGGTCAATCCGTTCGCGAGATATGGGAGTTTAAAGCTAAGAAATGGTTAAGAAGACAACAAATATTTCGCAATTCTGCTGCTCCAAACGCTTAACCAGAATGGCCTAGGGAAAAAATACACATACCGTTGTAATCGGGCGAGTTTCTACTTTCAGATGCAGCAGGAATTTTTGGGTTAGGTCAATCTGTTCGCGAGATATGGGAGTTTGAAGCCAAGAAATGGTTGAGAAGGCAAACAATTTTTCGCTATTCTGCTGCTCCAAACGCTTAACCAGAATGGCCTATGGAAAAAATACACATACCGTTGTAATCGGGCGAGTTTCTTGTTTCAGATGCAACAAGAATTTTTGGGTTAGGTCTATCCGTTCGCGAGATATGGGAGTTTGAAGTAAGAACTGGTAAAGAAGACAACAAATTTTTCGCACTACTGCTGCTCCAAACGCTTAACCAGAATGGCCTAGGGAAAAAATACACATACCGTTGTAATCGGGCGAGTTTCTACTTTCAGACGCAACAGGAATTTTTGGGTTAGGTCAATCCGTTCGCGAGATATGGGAGTTTGAAGTCAAGAAATGGTTGAGAAGGCAAAAAATTTTTCGCAATTCTGCTGCTCCACACGCTTAACCAGAATGGCCTAGGGAAAAAATACACATACCGTTGTAATCGGGCGAGTTTCTACTTTCAGACGCAACAGGAATTTTTGGGTTATGTCAATCCGTTCGCGAGATATGGGAGTTTGAAGTCAAGAAATGGTTGCGAAGGCAAAACATTTTTCGCAATTCTGCTGCTCCAAACGCTTAACCAGAATGGCCTAGGGAAAAAATACGCATATCGTTGTAATCGGGTGAGTTTCTACTTTCAGACGCAGCAGGAACTTCTGGGTTTGGTCAATCCGTTCGCGAGATATGGGAGTTTGAAGCCAAGAAATGGTTGAGAAGGCAAAAAATTTTTCGCAATTCTGCTGCTCCAAACGCTTAACCAGAATGGCCTAGGGAAGAAATACACATACCGTTGTAATCGGGCGAGTTTCTACTTTCAGACCCAACAGGAATTTTTGGGTTAGGTCAATCCGTTCGCGAGATATGGGAGTTTGAAGCTAAGAAATGGTAAAGAAGACAAAAAATTTTTCGCACTACTGCTGCTCCAAACGCTTAACCAGAATGGCGTAATGAAAAAATACACATACCGTTGTAATCGGGCGAGAGTCTACTTTCAGACGCAACAGGAATTTTTGTGTTAGGTCAATCCGTTCGCGAGATATGGGAGATTGAAGCCAAGAAATGGTTGAGAAGGCAACAAATTTTTCGCAATTCTGCTGCTCCACACGCTTAACCCGAATGGCCTAGGGAAAAAATACACATACCGCTGTAATCGGGCGAGTTTCTACTTTCAGATGCAATAGGAATTTTTGGGTAAAGTCAATCCGTTCGCGAGATATGGGACTTTCAAGGTAAGAAATGGTTGACAAGACAATAAATTTTTCGCACTTCTGCTGCTCCAATCGCTTAACCAGAATGGCCTAAGGGAAAAATACACGTACCGTTGTAATCGGGCGAGGTTCTACTTTCAGATGCAATAGGAATTTTTGGGTTAGGTCAATCCGTTCGCGAGATATGGGAGTTTGAAGCTAAGAGATGATTGACAAGACAACAAATTTTTCGCACTTCTGCTGCTCCTAACGCTTAACCAGAATGGCCTAGGGAAAAAATACGCATATCGTTGTAATCGGGCGAGTTTCTACTTTCAGACGCAGCAGGAACATCTGAGTTTGGTCAATCCGTTCGCGAGATATGGGAGTTTGACGCTAAGAAATGATTGACAAGACAACAAATTTTTCGCACTTCTGCTGCTCCTAACGCTTAACCAGAATGGCCTAGGGAAAAAATACGCATATCGTTGTAATCGGGCGAGTTTCTACTTTCAGACGCAGCAGGAACTTCTGGGTTTGGTCAATCCGTTCGCGAGATATGGGAGTTTGAAGCTAAGAAATGGTTGAGAAGACAACAACTTTTTCGCACTTCTGCTGCTCCTAACGCTTAACCAGAGTGGCCTAGGGAAAAAATACACGTACCGTTGGAATCGGGCGAGTTTCTACTTTCAGATGCAACAGGAATTTTTGGGTTAGGTCAATCCGTTCGCGAGATATGGGAGTTTGAAGTAAGAACTGGTAAAGAAGACAACAAATTTTTCGCACTACTGCTGCTCCAAACGCTTAACCAGAATGGCCTAGGAAAAAATACACATACCGTTGTAATCGGGCGAGTTTCTACTTTCAGACGCAACAGGAATTTTTGGGTTAGGTCAATCCGTTCGCGAGATATGGGAGTTTGAAGCCAAGAAATGGTTGAGAAGGCAAAAAATTTTTCGCAATTCTGCTGCTCCACACGCTTAACCAGAATGGCCTAGGGTAAAAATACACATACCGTTGTAATCGGGCGAGTTTCTACTTTCAGATGCAATAGGAATTTTTGGGTTAGGTCAATCCGTTCGCGAGATATGGGAGTTTGAAGCCCAGAAATGGTTAAGAAGACAACAAATTTTTCGCAATTCTGCTGCTCCAAACGCTTAACCAGAATGGCCTAGGGACGAAATACACATACCGTTGTAATCGGGCGAGTTTCTTCTTTCAGATGCAACAAGAATTTTTGGGTTAGGTCAATCCGTTCGCGAGATATGGGAGTTTGAAGCTAAGAAATGGTAAAGAAGACAACAAATTTTTCGCACTACTGCTGCTCCAAACGCTTAACCAGAATGGCCTAATGAAAAAATACACATACCGTTGTAATCGGGCGAGTTTCTACTTTCAGACGCAACAGGAATTTTTGGGTTAGGTCAATCCGTTCGCGAGATATGGGAGTTTGAAGCCAAGAAATGGTTGAGAAGGCAAAAAATTTTTCGCAATTCTGCTGCTCCACACGCTTAACCCGAATGGCCTAGGGAAAAAATACACATACCGCTGTAATCGGGCGAGTTTCTCTTTCAGATGCAATAGGAATTTTTGGGTAAGGTCAATCCGTTCGCGAGATATGGGACTTTCAAGGTAAGGAATGGTTGACAAGACAATAAATTTTTCGCACTTCTGCTGCTCCTAACGCTTAACCAGAATGGCCTAGGGAAAAAATACGCATATCGTTGTAATCGGGCGAGCTTCTACTTTCAGACGCAGCAGGAACTTCTGGGTTTGGTCAATCCGTTCGCGAGATATGGGAGTTTGAAGCTAAGAAATGGTTGAGAAGACAACAAATTTTTCGCACTTCTGCTGCTCCTAACGCTTAACCAGAATGGCCTAGGGAAAAAATACACATACCGTTGTAATCGGGCGAGTTTCTACTTTCAGACGCAGCAGGAACATCTGAGTTTGGTCAATCCGTTCGCGAGATATGGGAGTTTGAAGCTAAGAAATGATTGACAAGACAACAAATTTTTCGCACTTCTGCTGCTCCTAACGCTTAACCAGAATGGCCTAGGGAAAAAATACGCATATCGTTGTAATCGGGCGAGTTTCTACTTTCAGACGCAGCAGGAACTTCTGGGTTTGGTCAATCCGTTCGCGAGATATGGGAGTTTGAAGCTAAGAAATGGTTGAGAAGACAACAACTTTTTCGCACTTCTGCTGCTCCTAACGCTTAACCAGAGTGGCCTAGGGAAAAAATACACGTACCGTTGGAATCGGGCGAGTTTCTACTTTCAGATGCAACAGGAATTTTTGGGTTAGGTCAATCCTTTCGCGAGATATGGGAGTTTGAAGTAAGAACTGGTAAAGAAGACAACAAATTTTTCGCACTACTGCTGCTCCAAACGCTTAACCAGAATGGCCTAGGGAAAAAATACACATACCGTTGTAATCGGGCGAGTTTCTACTTTCAGACGCAACAGGAATTTTTGGGTTAGGTCAATCCGTTCGCGAGATATGGGAGTTTGAAGCCAAGAAATGGTTGAGAAGGCAAAAAATTTTTCGCAATTCTGCTGCTCCACACGCTTAACCCGAATGGCCTAGGGAAAAAATACACATACCGCTGTAATCGGGCGAGTTTCTCTTTCAGATGCAATAGGAATTTTTGGGTAAGGTCAATCCGTTCGCGAGATATGGGACTTTCAAGGTAAGGAATGGTTGACAAGACAATAAATTTTTCGCACTTCTGCTGCTCCTAACGCTTAACCAGAATGGCCTAGGGAAAAAATACGCATATCGTTGTAATCGGGCGAGTTTCTACTTTCAGACGCAGCAGGAACTTCTGGGTTTGGTCAATCCGTTCGCGAGATATGGGAGTTTGAAGCTAAGAAATGGTTGAGAAGACAACAAATTTTTCGCACTTCTGCTGCTCCTAACGCTTAACCAGAATGGCCTAGGGAAAAAATACACATACCGTTGTAATCGGGCGAGTTTCTACTTTCAGATGCAACAGGAATTTTTGGGTTAGGTCAATCCGTTCGCGAGATATGGGAGTTTGAAGCTAAGAAATGATTGACAAGACAACAAATTTTTCGCACTTCTGCTGCTCCTAACGCTTAACCAGAATGGCCTAGGGAAAAAATACACATATCGTTGTAATCGGGCGAGTTTCTACTTTCAGACGCAGCAGGAACTTCTGGGTTTGGTCAATCCGTTCGCGAGGTATGGGAGTTTGAAGCTAAGAAATGGTTATGAAGACAACAACTTTTTCGCACTTCTGCTGCTCCTAACGCTTAACCAGAATGGCCTAGGGAAAAAATACACATGCCGTTGTAATCGGGCGAGTTTCTACTTTCAGAAGCAACAGGAATTTTTGGATTAGGTAAATCCGTTCGCGAGATATGGGAGTTTGAAGCTAAGAAATGATTGAGAAGACAACAAATTTTTCGCATTTCTGCTGCTCCTAACGCTTAACCAGAATGGCCGAGGGAAAAAATACACATATCGTTGTAATCGGGCGAGTTTCTACATTCAGACGCAGCAGGAACTTCTGGGTTTGGACAATCCGTTCGCGAGATATGGGAGTTTGAATCTAAGAAATGGTTATGAAGACACCAACTTTTTCGCACTTCTGCTGCTCCTAACGCTTAATCAGAATGGCCTAGGGAAAAAATACACATACCGCTGTAATCGGGCGAGTTTCTACTTTCAGACGCAACAGGAATTTTTGGGTAAGGTCAATCCGTTCGCGAGATATGGTAGTTTGAAGCCAAGAAATGGTTGAGAAGACAACAAATTTTTCGCACTTCTGCTGCTCCAAACGCGTAACCAGAATGGCCTAGGGAAAAAATACGCATATCGTTGTAATCGGGCGAGTTTCTACTTTCAGACGCAGCAGGAACTTCTGGGTTTGGTCAATCCGTTCGCGAGATATGGGAGTTTGAAGCTAAGAAATGTTTGAGAAGACAACAAATTTTTCGCACTTCTGCTGCTCCTAACGCTTAACCAGAATGGCCTAGGGAAAAAATACACATATCGTTGTAATCGGGCGAGTTTCTACTTTCAGACGCAGCAGGAACTTCTGGGTTTGGTCAATCCGTTCGCGAGACATGGGAGTTTGAAGCTAAGAAATGGTTGAGAAGACAACAACTTTTTCGCACTTCTGCTGCTCCTAACGCTTAACCAGAGTGGCCTAGGGAAAAAATACACGTACCGTTGGAATCGGGCGAGTTTCTACTTTCAGATGCAACAGGAATTTTTGGGTTAGGTCAATCCGTTCGCGAGATATGGGAGTTTGAAGTAAGAACTGGTAAAGAAGACAACAAATTTTTCGCAATACTGCTTCTCCAAACGCTTAACCAGAATGGCCTAGGGAAAAAATACACATACCGTTGTAATCGGGCGAGTTTCTACTTTCAGACGCAACAGGAATTTTTGGGTTAGGTCAATCCGTTCGCGAGATATGGGAGTTTGAAGCCAAGAAATGGTTGAGAAGGCAAAAAATTTTTCGCAATTCTGCTGCTCCACACGCTTAACCAGAATGGCCTAGGGAAAAAATACACATACCGTTGTAATCGGGCGAGTTTCTACTTTCAGATGCAATAGGAATTTTTGGGTTAGGTCAATCCGTTCGCGAGATATGGGAGTTTGAAGCCAAGAAATGGTTAAGAAGACAACAAATTTTTCGCAATTCTGCTGCTCCAAACGCTTAATCAGAATGGCCTAGGGAAGAAATACACATACCGTTGTAATCGGGGGGCGAGTTTCTACTTTCAGACCCAACAGGAATTTTTGGGTTAGGTCAATCCGTTCGCGAGATATGGAAGTTTGAAGCCAAGAAATGCTTGTGAAGGCAAACAATTTTTCGCTATTCTGCTGCTCCAAACGCTTAACCAGAATGGCCTAATGAAAAAATACACATACCGTTGTAATCGGGCGAGTTTCTACTTTCAGACGGAACAGGAATTTTTGGGTTAGGTCAATCCGTTCGCGAGATATGGGAGTTTGAAGCCAAGAAATGGTTGAGAAGGCAAAAAATTTTTCGCAATTCTGCTGCTCCACACGCTTAACCCGAATGGCCTAGGGAAAAAATACACATACCGTTGTAATCGGGCGAGTTTCTACTTTCAGATGCAATAGGAATTTTTGGGTTAGGCCAATCCGTTCGCGAGATATGGGAGTTTGAAGCTAAGAAATGATTGACAAGACAACAAATTTTTCGCACTTCTGCTGCTCCTAACGCTTAACCAGAATGGCCTAGGGAAAAAATACGCATATCGTTGTAATCGGGCGAGTTTCTACTTTCAGACGCAGCAGGAACTTCTGGGTTTGGTCAATCCGTTCGCGAGATATGGGAGTTTGAAGCTAAGAAATGGTTGAGAAGACAACAAATTTTTCGCACTTCTGCTGCTCCTAACGCTTAACCAGAATGGCCTAGGGAAAAAATACACATACCGTTGTAATCGGGCGAGTTTCTACTTTCAGATGCAACAGGAATTTTTGGGTTAGGTCAATCCGTTCGCGAGATATGGGAGTTTGAAGCTAAGAAATGATTGACAAGACAACAAATTTTTCGCACTTCTGCTGCTCCTAACGCTTAATCAGAATGGCCTAGGGAAAAAATACGCATATCGTTGTAATCGGGTGAGTTTCTACTTTCAGACGCAGCAGGAACTTCTGGGTTTGGTCAATCCGTTCGCGAGATATGGGAGTTTGAAGCCAAGAAATGGTTGAGAAGGCAAAAAATTTTTCGCAATTCTGCTGCTCCAAACGCTTAACCAGAATGGCCTAGGGAAGAAATACACATACCGTTGTAATCGGGCGAGTTTCTACTTTCAGACCCAACAGGAATTTTTGGGTTAGGTCAATCCGTTCGCGAGATATGGGAGTTTGAAGCTAAGAAATGGTAAAGAAGACAACAAATTTTTCGCACTACTGCTGCTCCAAACGCTTAACCAGAATGGCCTAATGAAAAAATACACATACCGTTGTAATCGGGCGAGTTTCTACTTTCAGACGCAACAGGAATTTTTGGGTTAGGTCAATCCGTTCGCGAGATATGGGAGTTTGAAGCCAAGAAATGGTTGAGAAGGCAAAAAATTTTTCGCAATTCTGCTGCTCCACACGCTTAACCCGAATGGCCTAGGGAAAAAATACACATACCGCTGTAATCGGGCGAGTTTCTACTTTCAGATGCAATAGGAATTTTTGGGTAAGGTCAATCCGTTCGCGAGATATGGGACTTTCAAGGTAAGAAATGGTTGACAAGACAATAAATTTTTCGCACTTCTGCTGCTCCAATCGCTTAACCAGAATGGCCTAAGGGAAAAATACACGTACCGTTGTAATCGGGCGAGTTTCTACTTTCAGATGCAATAGGAATTTTTGGGTTAGGTCAATCCGTTCGCGAGATATGGGAGTTTGAAGCTAAGAAATGATTGACAAGACAACAATTTTTTCGCACTTCTGCTGCTCCTAACGCTTAACCAGAATGGCCTAGGGAAAAAATACGCATATCGTTGTAATCGGGCGAGTTTCTACTTTCAGACGCAGCAGGAACATCTGGGTTTGGTCAATCCGTTCGCGAGATATGGGAGTTTGAAGCTAAGAAATGGTTGAGAAGACAACAAATTTTTCGCACTTCTGCTGCACCTAACGCTTAACCAGAATGGCCTAGGGAAAAAACACACATACCGTTGTAATCGGGCGAGTTTCTACTTTCAGATGCAACAGGAATTTTTGGGTTAGGTCAATCCGTTCGCGAGATATGGGAGTTTGAAGCTAAGAAATGATTGACAAGACAACAAATTTTTCGCACTTCTGCTGCTCCTAACGCTTAACCAGAATGGCCTAGGGAAAAAATACACATATCGTTGTAATCGGGCGAGTTTCTACTTTCAGACGCAGCAGGAACTTCTGGGTTTGGTCAATCCGTTCGCGAGGTATGGGAGTTTGAAGCTAAGAAATGGTTATGAAGACAACAACTTTTTCGCACTTCTGCTGCTCCTAACGCTTAACCAGAATGGCCTAGGGAAAAAATACACATACCGTTGTAATCGGGCGAGTTTCTACTTTCAGAAGCAACAGGAATTTTTGGATTAGGTAAATCCGTTCGCGAGATATGGGAGTTTGAAGCTAAGAAATGATTGAGAAGACAACAAATTTTTCGCATTTCTGCTGCTCCTAACGCTTAACGAGAATGGCCTAGGGAAAAAATACACATATCGTTGTAATCGGGCGAGTTTCTACATTCAGACGCAGCAGGAACTTCTGGGTTTGGACAATCCGTTCGCGAGATATGGGAGTTTGAATCTAAGAAATGGTTATGAAGACAACAACTTTTTCGCATTTCTGCTGCTCCTAACGCTTAATCAGAATGGCCTAGGGAAAAAATACACATACCGTTGTAATCGGGCGAGTTTCTACTTTCAGACGCAACAGGAATTTTTGGGTTAGGTCAATCCGTTCGCGAGATATGGGAGTTTGAAGCCAAGAAATGGTTGAGAAGACAACAAATTTTTCGCACTTCTGCTGCTCCAAACGCTTAACCAGAATGGCCTAGGGAAAAAATACGCATATCGTTGTAATCGGGCGAGTTTCTACTTTCAGACGCAGCAGGAACTTCTGGGTTTGGTCAATCCGTTCGCGAGATATGGGAGTTTGAAACTAAGAAATGTTTGAGAAGACAACAAATTTTTCGCACTTCTGCTGCTCCTAACGCTTAACCAGAATGGCCTAGGGAAAAAATACACATATCGTTGTAATCGGGCGAGTTTCTACATTCAGACGCAGCAGGAACTTCTGGGTTTGGTCAATCCGTTCGCGAGATATGGGAGTTTGAAGCTAAGAAATGGTTGAGAAGACAACAACTTTTTCGCAATTCTGCTGCTCCTAACGCTTAACCAGAGTGGCCTAGGGAAAATATACACGTACCGTTCGAATCGGGCGCGTTTCTACTTTCAGATGCAACAGGAATTTTTGGGTTAGGTCAATCCGTTCGCGAGATATGGGAGTTTGAAGTAAGAACTGGTAAAGAAGACAACAAATTTTTCGCACTACTGCTGCTCCAAACGCTTAACCAGAATGGCCTAGGGAAAAAATACACATATCGTTGTAATCGGGCGAGTTTCTACATTCAGACGCAGCAGGAACTTCTGGGTTTGGACAATCCGTTCGCGAGATATGGGAGTTTGAATCTAAGAAATGGTTATGAAGACAACAACTTTTTCGCATTTCTGCTGCTCCTAACGCTTAATCAGAATGGCCTAGGGAAAAAATACACATACCGCTGTAATCGGGCGAGTTTCTACTTTCAGACGCAACAGGAATTTTTGGGTTAGGTCAATCCGTTCGCGAGATATGGTAGTTTGAAGCCAAGAAATGGTTGAGAAGACAACAAATATTTCGCACTTCTGCTGCTCCAAACGCGTAACCAGAATGGCCTAGGGAAAAAATACGCATATCGTTGTAATCGGGCGAGTTTCTACTTTCAGACGCAGCAGGAACTTCTGGGTTTGGTCAATCCGTTCGCGAGATATGGGAGTTTGAAGCTAAGAAATGTTTGAGAAGACAACAAATTTTTCGCACTTCTGCTGCTCCTAACGCTTAACCAGAATGGCCTAGGGAAAAAATACACATATCGTTGTAATCGGACGAGTTTCTACTTTCAGACGCAGCAGGAACTTCTGGGTTTGGTCAATCCGTTCGCGAGATATGGGAGTTTGAAGCTAAGAAATGGTTGAGAAGACAACAACTTTTCCGCAATTCTGCTGCTCCACACGCTTAACCAGAATGGCCTAGGGAAAAAATACACATACCGTTGTAATCGGGCGAGTTTCTACTTTCAGACGCAACAGGAATTTTTGGGTTAGGTCAATCCGTTCGCGAGATATGGGAGTTTGAAGCCAAGAAATGGTTGAGAAGGCAAAAAATTTTTCGCAATTCTGCTGCTCCACACGCTTAACCAGAATGGCCTAGGGAAAAAATACACATACCGTTGTAATCGGGCGAGTTTCTACTTTCAGATGCAATAGGAATTTTTGGGTTAGGTCAATCCGTTCGCGAGATATGGGAGTTTGAAGCCAAGAAATGGTTAAGAAGACAACAAATTTTTCGCAATTCTGCTGCTCCAAACGCTTAACCAGAATGGCCTAGGGAAGAAATACACATACCGTTGTAATCGGGCGAGTTTCTTCTTTCAGACCCAACAGGAATTTTTGGGTTAGGTCAATCCGTTCGCGAGATATGGAAGTTTGAAGCCAAGAAATGGTTGTGAAGGCAAACAATTTTTCGCTATTCTGCTGCTCCAAACGCTTAACCAGAATGGCCTAATGAAAAAATACACATACCGTTGTAATCGGGCGAGTTTCTACTTTCAGACGGAACAGGAATTTTTGGGTTAGGTCAATCCGTTCGCGAGATATGGGAGTTTGAAGCTAAGAAATGATTGACAAGACAACAAATTTTTCGCACTTCTGCTGCTCCTAACGCTTAACCAGAATGGCCTAGGGAAAAAATACGCATATCGTTGTAATCGGGCGAGTTTCTGCTTTCAGATGCAATAGGAATTTTTGGGTTAGGCCAATCCGTTCGCGAGATATGGGAGTTTGAAGCTAAGAAATGATTGACAAGACAACAAATTTTTCGCACTTCTGCTGCTCCTAACGCTTAACCAGAATGGCCTAGGGAAAAAATACGCATATCGTTGTAATCGGGCGAGTTTCTACTATCAGACGCAGCAGGAACTTCTGGGTTTGGTCAATCCGTTCGCGAGATATGGGAGTTTGAAGCTAAGAAATGGTTGAGAAGACAACAAATTTTTCGCACTTCTGCTGCTCCTAACGCTTAACCAGAATAGCCTAGGGAAAAAATACACATATCGTTGTAATCGGGCGAGTTTCTACTTTCAGACGCAGCAGGAACTTCTGGGTTTGGTCAATCCGTTCGCGAGGTATGGGAGTTTGAAACAAAGAAATGGTTATGAAGACAACAACTTTTTCGCACTTCTGCTGCTCCTAACGCTTAACCAGAATGGCCTAGGGAAAAAATACACATACCGTTGTAATCGGGCGAGTTTCTACTTTCAGAAGCAACAGGAATTTTTGGATTAGGTAAATCCGTTCGCGAGATATGGGAGTTTGAAGCTAAGAAATGATGGAGAAGACAACAAATTTTTCGCATTTCTGCTGCTCCTAACGCTTAACCAGAATGGCCTAGGGAAAAAATACACATATCGTTGTAATCGGGCGAGTTTCTACATTCAGACGCAGCAGGAACTTCTGGGTTTGGACAATCCGTTCGCGAGATATGGGAGTTTGAATCTAAGAAATGGTTATGAAGACAACTTTTTCGCACTTCTGCTGCTCCTAACGCTTAATCAGAATGGCCTAGGGAAAAAATACACATACCGTTGTAATCGGGCGAGTTTCTACTTTCAGACGCAACAGGAATTTTTGGGTTAGGTCAATCCGTTCGCGAGCTATGGGAGTTTGAAGCCAAGAAATGGTTGAGAAGACAACAAATTTTTCGCACTTCTGCTGCTCCACACGCTTAACCAGAATGGCCTAGGGAAAAAATACACATACCGTTGTAATCGGGCGAGTTTCTACTTTCAGAAGCAACAGGAATTTTTGGATTAGGTAAATCCGTTCGCGAGATATGGGAGTTTGAAGCTAAGAAATGATGGAGAAGACAACAAATTTTTCGCATTTCTGCTGCTCCTAACGCTTAACCAGAATGGCCTAGGGAAAAAATACACATATCGTTGTAATCGGGCGAGTTTCTACATTCAGACGCAGCAGGAACTTCTGGGTTTGGACAATCCGTTCGCGAGATATGGGAGTTTGAATCTAAGAAATGGTTATGAAGACAACTTTTTCGCACTTCTGCTGCTCCTAACGCTTAATCAGAATGGCCTAGGGAAAAAATACACATACCGTTGTAATCGGGCGAGTTTCTACTTTCAGACGCAACAGGAATTTTTGGGTTAGGTCAATCCGTTCGCGAGCTATGGGAGTTTGAAGCCAAGAAATGGTTGAGAAGACAACAAATTTTTCGCACTTCTGCTGCTCCACACGTTTAACCAGAATGGCCTAGGGAAAAAATACACATACCGTTATAATCGGGCGAGTTTCTACTTTCAGATGCAATAGGAATTTTTGGGTTAGGTCAATCCGTTCGCGAGATATGGGAGTTTGAAGCTAAGAAATGGTTATGAAGACAACAAAATTTTCGCACTTCTGCTGCTCCAAACGCTTAATCAGAGTGGCCTAGGGAAAAAATACGCATATCGTTGTAATCGGGTGAGTTTCTACTTTCAGACGCAGCAGGAACTTCTGGGTTTGGTCAATCCGTTCGCGAGATATGGGAGTTTGAAGCTAAGAAATGGTTGAGAAGACAACAACTTTTTCGCACTTCTGCTGCTCCTAACGCTTAACCAGAGTGGCCTAGGGAAAAAATACACGTACCGTTGGAATCGGGCGAGTTTCTACTTTCAGATGCAACAGGAATTTTTGGGTTAGGTCAATCCGTTCGCGAGATATGGGAGTTTGAAGTAAGAACTGGTAAAGAAGACAACAAATTTTTCGCACTACTGCTGCTCCAAACGCTTAACCAGAATGGTCTAGGGAAAAAATACACATACCGTTGTAATCGGGCGAGTTTCTACTTTCAGACGCAACAGGAATTTTTGGGTTAGGTCAATCCGTTCGCGAGATATGGGAGTTTGAAGCCAAGAAATGGTTGAGAAGGCAAAAAATTTTTCGCAATTCTGCTGCTCCACACGCTTAACCAGAATGGCCTAGGGAAAAAATACACATACCGTTGTAATCGGGCGAGTTTCTACATTCAGACGCAGCAGGAACTTCTGGGTTTGGACAATCCGTTCGCGAGATATGGGAGTTTGAATCTAAGAAATGGTTATGAAGACAACAACTTTTTCGCATTTCTGCTGCTCCTAACGCTTAATCAGAATGGCCTAGGGAAAAAATACACATACCGCTGTAATCGGGCGAGTTTCTACTTTCAGACGCAACAGGAATTTTTGGGTTAGGTCAATCCGTTCGCGAGATATGGTAGTTTGAAGCCAAGAAATGGTTGAGAAGACAACAAATATTTCGCACTTCTGCTGCTCCAAACGCGTAACCAGAATGGCCTAGGGAAAAAATACGCATATCGTTGTAATCGGGCGAGTTTCTACTTTCAGACGCAGCAGGAACTTCTGGGTTTGGTCAATCCGTTCGCGAGATATGGGAGTTTGAAGCTAAGAAATGTTTGAGAAGACAACAAATTTTTCGCACTTCTGCTGCTCCTAACGCTTAACCAGAATGGCCTAGGGAAAAAATACACATATCGTTGTAATCGGGCGAGTTTCTACTTTCAGACGCAACAGGAATTTTTGGGTTAGGTCAATCCGTTCGCGAGATATGGGAGTTTGAAGCCAAGAAATGGTTGAGAAGGCAAAAAATTTTTCGCAATTCTGCTGCTCCACACGCTTAACCAGAATGGCCTAGGGAAAAAATACACATACCGTTGTAATCGGGCGAGTTTCTACTTTCAGATGCAATAGGAATTTTTGGGTTAGGTCAATCCGTTCGCGAGATATGGGGGTTTGAAGCCAAGAAATGGTTAAGAAGACAACAAATTTTTCGCAATTCTGCTGCTCCAAACGCTTAACCAGAATGGCCTAGGGAAGAAATACACATACCGTTGTAATCGGGCGAGTTTCTTCTTTCAGACCCAACAGGAATTTTTGGGTTAGGTCAATCCGTTCGCGAGATATGGAAGTTTGAAGCCAAGAAATGGTTGTGAAGGCAAACAATTTTTCGCTATTCTGCTGCTCCAAACGCTTAACCAGAATGGCCTAATGAAAAAATACTCATACCGTTGTAATCGGGCGAGTTTCTACTTTCAGACGGAACAGGAATTTTTGGGTTAGGTCAATCCGTTCGCGAGATATGGGAGTTTGAAGCTAAGAAATGATTGACAAGACAACAAATTTTTCGCACTTCTGCTGCTCCTAACGCTTAACCAGAATGGCCTAGGGAAAAAATACGCATATCGTTGTAATCGGGCGAGTTTCTGCTTTCAGATGCAATAGGAATTTTTGGGTTAGGCCAATCCGTTCGCGAGATATGGGAGTTTGAAGCTAAGAAATGATTGACAAGACAACAAATTTTTCGCACTTCTGCTGCTCCTAACGCTTAACCAGAATGGCCTAGGGAAAAAATACGCATATCGTTGTAATCGGGCGAGTTTCTACTTTCAGACGCAGCAGGAACTTCTGGGTTTGGTCAATCCGTTCGCGAGATATGGGAGTTTGAAGCTAAGAAATGGTTGAGAAGACAACAAATTTTTCGCACTTCTGCTGCTCCTAACGCTTAACCAGAATGGCCTAGGGAAAAAATACACATATCGTTGTAATCGGGCGAGTTTCTACTTTCAGACGCAGCAGGAACTTCTGGGTTTGGTCAATCCGTTCGCGAGGTATGGGAGTTTGAAACAAAGAAATGGTTATGAAGACAACAACTTTTTCGCACTTCTGCTGCTCCTAACGCTTAACCAGAATGGCCTAGGGAAAAAATACACATACCGTTGTAATCGGGCGAGTTTCTACTTTCAGAAGCAACAGGAATTTTTGGATTAGGTAAATCCGTTCGCGAGATATGGGAGTTTGAAGCTAAGAAATGATGGAGAAGACAACAAATTTTTCGCATTTCTGCTGCTCCTAACGCTTAACCAGAATGGCCTAGGGAAAAAATACACATATCGTTGTAATCGGGCGAGTTTCTACATTCAGACGCAGCAGGAACTTCTGGGTTTGGACAATCCGTTCGCGAGATATGGGAGTTTGAATCTAAGAAATGGTTATGAAGACAACTTTTTCGCACTTCTGCTGCTCCTAACGCTTAATCAGAATGGCCTAGGGAAAAAATACACATACCGTTGTAATCGGGCGAGTTTCTACTTTCAGACGCAACAGGAATTTTTGGGTTAGGTCAATCCGTTCGCGAGCTATGGGAGTTTGAAGCCAAGAAATGGTTGAGAAGACAACAAATTTTTCGCACTTCTGCTGCTCCACACGCTTAACCAGAATGGCCTAGGGAAAAAATACACATACCGTTGTAATCGGGCGAGTTTCTACTTTCAGATGCAATAGGAATTTTTGGGTTAGGTCAATCCGTTCGCGAGATATGGGAGTTTGAAGCTAAGAAATGGTTATGAAGACAACAAATTTTTCGCACTTCTGCTGCTCCAAACGCTTAATCAGAATGGCCTAGGGAAAAAATACGCATATCGTTGTAATCGGGTGAGTTTCTACTTTCAGACGCAGCAGGAACTTCTGGGTTTGGTCAATCCGTTCGCGAGATATGGGAGTTTGAAGCTAAGAAATGGTTGAGAAGACAACAACTTTTTCGCACTTCTGCTGCTCCTAACGCTTAACCAGAGTGGCCTAGGGAAAAAATACACGTACCGTTGGAATCGGGCGAGTTTCTACTTTCAGATGCAACAGGAATTTTTGGGTTAGGTCAATCCGTTCGCGAGATATGGGAGTTTGAAGTAAGAACTGGTAAAGAAGACAACAAATTTTTCGCACTACTGCTGCTCCAAACGCTTAACCAGAATGGCCTAGGGAAAAAATACACATACCGTTGTAATCGGTCGAGTTTCTACTTTCAGACGCAACAGGAATTTTTGGGTTAGGTCAATCCGTTCGCGAGATATGGGAGTTTGAAGCCAAGAAATGGTTGAGAAGGCAAAAAATTTTTCGCAATTCTGCTGCTCCACACGCTTAACCAGAATGGCCTAGGGAAAAAATACACATACCGTTGTAATCGGGCGAGTTTCTACTTTCAGATGCAATAGGAATTTTTGGGTTAGGTCAATCCGTTCGCGAGATATGGGAGTTTGAAGCCCAGAAATGGTTAAGAAGACAACAAATTTTTCGCAATTCTGCTGCTCCAAACGCTTAACCAGAATGGCCTAGGGAAGAAATACACATACCGTTGTAATCGGGCGAGTTTCTACTTTCAGACCCAACAGGAATTTTTGGGTTAGGTCAATCCGTTCGCGAGATATGGGAGTTTGAAGCCAAGAAATGGTTGTGAAGGCAAACAATTTTTCGCTATTCTGCTGCTCCAAACGCTTAACCAGAATGGCCTAGGGATAAAATACACATACCGTTGTAATCGGGCGAGTTTCTTCTTTCAGATGCAACAAGAATTTTTGGGTTAGGTCAATCCGTTCGCGAGATATGGGAGTTTGAAGCTAAGAAATGGTAAAGAAGACAACAAATTTTTCGCACTACTGCTGCTCCAAACGCTTAACCAGAATGGCCTAATGAAGAAATACACATACCGTTGTAATCGGGCGAGTTTCTACTTTCAGACGCAAAAGGAATTTTTGGGTTAGGTCAATCCGTTCGCGAGATATGGGAGTTTGAAGCCAAGAAATGGTTGAGAAGACAACAAATTTTTCGCACTTCTGCTGCTCCAAACGCTTAACCAGAATGGCCTAGGGAAAAAATACGCATATCGTTGTAATCGGGCGAGTTTCTACTTTCAGACGCAGCAGGAACTTCTGGGTTTGGTCAATCCGTTCGCGAGATATGGGAGTTTGAAGCTAAGAAATGGAAAAGAAGACAACAAATTTTTCGCACTACTGCTGCTCCAAACGCTTAACCAGAATGGCCTAATGAAGAAATTCACATACCGTTGTAATCGGGCGAGTATCTACTTTCAGACGCAACAGGAATTTTTGGGTTAGGTCAATCAGTTCGCGAGATATGGGAGTTTGAAGCCAAGAAAGGGTTGAGAAGGCAAAAAATTTTTCGCAATTCTGCTGCTCCACACGCTTAACCCGAATGGCCTAGGGAAAAAATACACATACCGCTGTAATCGGGCGAGTTTCTCTTTCAGATGCAATAGGAATTTTGGGTAAGGTCAATCCGTTCGCGAGATATGGGACTTTCAAGGTAAGGAATGGTTGACAAGACAATAAATTTTTCGCACTTCTGCTGCTCCTAACGCTTAACCAGAATGGCCTAGGGAAAAAATACGCATATCGTTGTAATCGGGCGAGTTTCTACTTTCAGATGCAACAGGAATTTTTGGGTTAGGTCAATCCGTTCGCGAGATATGGGAGTTTGAAGCTAAGAAATGATTGACAAGACAACAAATTTTTCGCACTTCTGCTGCTCCTAACGCTTAACCAGAATGGCCTAGGGAAAAAATACACATATCGTTGTAATCGGGCGAGTTTCTACTTTCAGACGCAACAGGAACTTCTGGGTTTGGTCAATCCGTTCGCGAGGTATGGGAGTTTGAAGCTAAGAAATGGTTATGAAGACAACAACTTTTTCGCACTTCTGCTGCTCCTAACGCTTAACCAGAATGGCCTAGGGAAAAAATACACATGCCGTTGTAATCGGGCGAGTTTCTACTTTCAGAAGCAACAGGAATTTTTGGATTAGGTAAATCCGTTCGCGAGATATGGGAGTTTGAAGCTAAGAAATGATTGAGAAGACAACAAATTTTTCGCATTTCTGCTGCTCCTAACGCTTAACCAGAATGGCCTAGGGAAAAAATACACATATCGTTGTAATCGGGCGAGTTTCTACATTCAGACGCAGCAGGAACTTCTGGGTTTGGACAATCCGTTCGCGAGATATGGGAGTTTGAATCTAAGAAATGGTTATGAAGACAACAACTTTTTCGCATTTCTGCTGCTCCTAACGCTTAATCAGAATGGCCTAGGGAAAAAATACACATACCGCTGTAATCGGGCGAGTTTCTACTTTCAGACGCAACAGGAATTTTTGGGTTAGGTCAATCCGTTCGCGAGATATGGTAGTTTGAAGCCAAGAAATGGTTGAGAAGACAACAAATATTTCGCACTTCTGCTGCTCCAAACGCGTAACCAGAATGGCCTAGGGAAAAAATACGCATATCGTTGTAATCGGGCGAGTTTCTACTTTCAGACGCAGCAGGAACTTCTGGGTTTGGTCAATCCGTTCGCGAGATATGGGAGTTTGAAGCTAAGAAATGGTTGAGAAGACAACAACTTTTTCACACTTCTGCTGCTCCTAACGCTTAACCAGAGTGGCCTAGGGAAAAAATACACGTACCGTTGGAATCGGGCGAGTTTCTACTTTCAGATGCAACAGGAATTTTTGGGTTAGGTCAATCCGTTCGCGAGATATGGGAGTTTGAAGTAAGAACTGGTAAAGAAGACAACAAATTTTTCGCAATACTGCTGCTCCAAACGCTTAACCAGAATGGCCTAGGGAAAAAATACACGTACCGTTGGAATCGGGCGAGTTTCTACTTTCAGATGCAACAGGAATTTTTGGGTTAGGTCAATCCGTTCGCGAGATATGGGAGTTTGAAGTAAGAACTGGTAAAGAAGACAACAAATTTTTCGCACTACTGCTGCTCCAAACGCTTAACCAGAATGGCCTAGGGAAAAAATACACATACCGTTGTAATCGGGCGAGTTTCTACTTTCAGACGCAACAGGAATTTTTGGGTTAGGTCAATCCGTTCGCGAGATATGGGAGTTTGAAGCCAAGAAATGGTTGAGAAGGCAAAAAATTTTTCGCAATTCTGCTGCTCCACACGCTTAACCAGAATGGCCTAGGGAAAAAATACACATACCGTTGTAATCGGGCGAGTTTCTACTTTCAGATGCAATAGGAATTTTTGGGTTAGGTCAATCCGTTCGCGAGATATGGGAGTTTGAAGCCCAGAAATGGTTAAGAAGACAACAAATTTTTCGCAATTCTGCTGCTCCAAACGCTTAACCAGAATGGCCTAGGGAAGAAATACACATACCGTTGTAATCGGGCGAGTTTCCACTTTCAGACCCAACAGGAATTTTTGGGTTAGGTCAATCCGTTCGCGAGATATGGGAGTTTGAAGCCAAGAAATGGTTGTGAAGGCAAACAATTTTTCGCTATTCTGCTGCTCCAAACGCTTAACCAGAATGGCCTAGGGAAAAAATACACATACCGTTGTAATCGGGCGAGTTTCTTCTTTCAGATGCAACAAGAATTTTTGGGTTAGGTCAATCCGTTCGCGAGATATGGGAGTTTGAAGCTAAGAAATGGAAAAGAAGACAACAAATTTTTCGCACTACTGCTGCTCCAAACGCTTAACCAGAATGGCCTAATGAAGAAATACACATACCGTTGTAATCGGGCGAGTATCTACTTTCAGACGCAACAGGAATTTTTGGGTTAGGTCAATCCGTTCGCGAGATATGGGAGTTTGAAGCTAAGAAATGGAAAAGAAGACAACAAATTTTTCGCACTTCTGCTGCTCCTAACGCTTAATCAGAATGGCCTAGGGAAAAAATACACATACCGTTGTAATCGGGCGAGTTTCTACTTTCAGACGCAACAGGAATTTTTGGGTTAGGTCAATCCGTTCGCGAGCTATGGGAGTTTGAAGCCAAGAAATGGTTGAGAAGACAACAAATTTTTCGCACTTCTGCTGCTCCACACGCTTAACCAGAATGGCCTAGGGAAAAAATACACATACCGTTGTAATCGGGCGAGTTTCTACTTTCAGATGCAATAGGAATTTTTGGGTTAGGTCAATCCGTTCGCGAGATATGGGAGTTTGAAGCTAAGAAATGGTTATGAAGACAACAAATTTTTCGCACTTCTGCTGCTCCAAACGCTTAATCAGAATGGCCTAGGGAAAAAATACGCATATCGTTGTAATCGGGTGAGTTTCTACTTTCAGACGCAGCAGGAACTTCTGGGTTTGGTCAATCCGTTCGCGAGATATGGGAGTTTGAAGCTAAGAAATGGTTGAGAAGACAACAACTTTTTCGCACTTCTGCTGCTCCTAACGCTTAACCAGAGTGGCCTAGGGAAAAAATACACGTACCGTTGGAATCGGGCGAGTTTCTACTTTCAGATGCAACAGGAATTTTTGGGTTAGGTCAATCCGTTCGCGAGATATGGGAGTTTGAAGTAAGAACTGGTAAAGAAGACAACAAATTTTTCGCACTACTGCTGCTCCAAACGCTTAACCAGAATGGCCTAGGGAAAAAATACACATACCGTTGTAATCGGTCGAGTTTCTACTTTCAGACGCAACAGGAATTTTTGGGTTAGGTCAATCCGTTCGCGAGATATGGGAGTTTGAAGCCAAGAAATGGTTGAGAAGGCAAAAAATTTTTCGCAATTCTGCTGCTCCACACGCTTAACCAGAATGGCCTAGGGAAAAAATACACATACCGTTGTAATCGGGCGAGTTTCTACTTTCAGATGCAATAGGAATTTTTGGGTTAGGTCAATCCGTTCGCGAGATATGGGAGTTTGAAGCCCAGAAATGGTTAAGAAGACAACAAATTTTTCGCAATTCTGCTGCTCCAAACGCTTAACCAGAATGGCCTAGGGAAGAAATACACATACCGTTGTAATCGGGCGAGTTTCTACTTTCAGACCCAACAGGAATTTTTGGGTTAGGTCAATCCGTTCGCGAGATATGGGAGTTTGAAGCCAAGAAATGGTTGTGAAGGCAAACAATTTTTCGCTATTCTGCTGCTCCAAACGCTTAACCAGAATGGCCTAGGGATAAAATACACATACCGTTGTAATCGGGCGAGTTTCTTCTTTCAGATGCAACAAGAATTTTTGGGTTAGGTCAATCCGTTCGCGAGATATGGGAGTTTGAAGCTAAGAAATGGTAAAGAAGACAACAAATTTTTCGCACTACTGCTGCTCCAAACGCTTAACCAGAATGGCCTAATGAAGAAATACACATACCGTTGTAATCGGGCGAGTTTCTACTTTCAGACGCAAAAGGAATTTTTGGGTTAGGTCAATCCGTTCGCGAGATATGGGAGTTTGAAGCCAAGAAATGGTTGAGAAGACAACAAATTTTTCGCACTTCTGCTGCTCCAAACGCTTAACCAGAATGGCCTAGGGAAAAAATACGCATATCGTTGTAATCGGGCGAGTTTCTACTTTCAGACGCAGCAGGAACTTCTGGGTTTGGTCAATCCGTTCGCGAGATATGGGAGTTTGAAGCTAAGAAATGGAAAAGAAGACAACAAATTTTTCGCACTACTGCTGCTCCAAACGCTTAACCAGAATGGCCTAATGAAGAAATTCACATACCGTTGTAATCGGGCGAGTATCTACTTTCAGACGCAACAGGAATTTTTGGGTTAGGTCAATCAGTTCGCGAGATATGGGAGTTTGAAGCCAAGAAAGGGTTGAGAAGGCAAAAAATTTTTCGCAATTCTGCTGCTCCACACGCTTAACCCGAATGGCCTAGGGAAAAAATACACATACCGCTGTAATCGGGCGAGTTTCTCTTTCAGATGCAATAGGAATTTTTGGGTAAGGTCAATCCGTTCGCGAGATATGGGACTTTCAAGGTAAGGAATGGTTGACAAGACAATAAATTTTTCGCACTTCTGCTGCTCCTAACGCTTAACCAGAATGGCCTAGGGAAAAAATACCCATATCGTTGTAATCGGGCGAGTTTCTACTTTCAGATGCAACAGGAATTTTTGGGTTAGGTCAATCCGTTCGCGAGATATGGGAGTTTGAAGCTAAGAAATGATTGACAAGACAACAAATTTTTCGCACTTCTGCTGCTCCTAACGCTTAACCAGAATGGCCTAGGGAAAAAATACACATATCGTTGTAATCGGGCGAGTTTCTACTTTCAGACGCAACAGGAACTTCTGGGTTTGGTCAATCCGTTCGCGAGGTATGGGAGTTTGAAGCTAAGAAATGGTTATGAAGACAACAACTTTTTCGCACTTCTGCTGCTCCTAACGCTTAACCAGAATGGCCTAGGGAAAAAATACACATGCCGTTGTAATCGGGCGAGTTTCTACTTTCAGAAGCAACAGGAATTTTTGGATTAGGTAAATCCGTTCGCGAGATATGGGAGTTTGAAGCTAAGAAATGATTGAGAAGACAACAAATTTTTCGCATTTCTGCTGCTCCTAACGCTTAACCAGAATGGCCTAGGGAAAAAATACACATATCGTTGTAATCGGGCGAGTTTCTACATTCAGACGCAGCAGGAACTTCTGGGTTTGGACAATCCGTTCGCGAGATATGGGAGTTTGAATCTAAGAAATGGTTATGAAGACAACAACTTTTTCGCATTTCTGCTGCTCCTAACGCTTAATCAGAATGGCCTAGGGAAAAAATACACATACCGCTGTAATCGGGCGAGTTTCTACTTTCAGACGCAACAGGAATTTTTGGGTTAGGTCAATCCGTTCGCGAGATATGGTAGTTTGAAGCCAAGAAATGGTTGAGAAGACAACAAATATTTCGCACTTCTGCTGCTCCAAACGCGTAACCAGAATGGCCTAGGGAAAAAATACGCATATCGTTGTAATCGGGCGAGTTTCTACTTTCAGACGCAGCAGGAACTTCTGGGTTTGGTCAATCCGTTCGCGAGATATGGGAGTTTGAAGCTAAGAAATGGTTGAGAAGACAACAACTTTTTCACACTTCTGCTGCTCCTAACGCTTAACCAGAGTGGCCTAGGGAAAAAATACACGTACCGTTGTAATCGGGCGAGTTTCTACTTTCAGATGCAACAGGAATTTTTGGGTTAGGTCAATCCGTTCGCGAGATATGGGAGTTTGAAGTAAGAACTGGTAAAGAAGACAACAAATTTTTCGCACTACTGCTGCTCCAAACGCTTAACCAGAATGGCCTAGGGAAAAAATACACATACCGTTGTAATCGGGCGAGTTTCTACTTTCAGATGCAATAGGAATTTTTGGGTTAGGTCAATCCGTTCGCGAGATATGGGAGTTTGAAGCTAAGAAATGGTTATGAAGACAACAAATTTTTCGCACTTCTGCTGCTCCAAACGCTTAATCAGAATGGCCTAGGGAAAAAATACGCATATCGTTGTAATCGGGTGAGTTTCTACTTTCAGACGCAGCAGGAACTTCTGGGTTTGGTCAATCCGTTCGCGAGATATGGGAGTTTGAAGCTAAGAAATGGTTGAGAAGACAACAACTTTTTCGCACTTCTGCTGCTCCTAACGCTTAACCAGAGTGGCCTAGGGAAAAAATACACGTACCGTTGGAATCGGGCGAGTTTCTACTTTCAGATGCAACAGGAATTTTTGGGTTAGGTCAATCCGTTCGCGAGATATGGGAGTTTGAAGTAAGAACTGGTAAAGAAGACAACAAATTTTTCGCACTACTGCTGCTCCAAACGCTTAACCAGAATGGCCTAGGGAAAAAATACACATACCGTTGTAATCGGTCGAGTTTCTACTTTCAGACGCAACAGGAATTTTTGGGTTAGGTCAATCCGTTCGCGAGATATGGGAGTTTGAAGCCAAGAAATGGTTGAGAAGGCAAAAAATTTTTCGCAATTCTGCTGCTCCACACGCTTAACCAGAATGGCCTAGGGAAAAAATACACATACCGTTGTAATCGGGCGAGTTTCTACTTTCAGATGCAATAGGAATTTTTGGGTTAGGTCAATCCGTTCGCGAGATATGGGAGTTTGAAGCCCAGAAATGGTTAAGAAGACAACAAATTTTTCGCAATTCTGCTGCTCCAAACGCTTAACCAGAATGGCCTAGGGAAGAAATACACATACCGTTGTAATCGGGCGAGTTTCTACTTTCAGACCCAACAGGAATTTTTGGGTTAGGTCAATCCGTTCGCGAGATATGGGAGTTTGAAGCCAAGAAATGGTTGTGAAGGCAAACAATTTTTCGCTATTCTGCTGCTCCAAACGCTTAACCAGAATGGCCTAGGGATAAAATACACATACCGTTGTAATCGGGCGAGTTTCTTCTTTCAGATGCAACAAGAATTTTTGGGTTAGGTCAATCCGTTCGCGAGATATGGGAGTTTGAAGCTAAGAAATGGTAAAGAAGACAACAAATTTTTCGCACTACTGCTGCTCCAAACGCTTAACCAGAATGGCCTAATGAAGAAATACACATACCGTTGTAATCGGGCGAGTTTCTACTTTCAGACGCAAAAGGAATTTTTGGGTTAGGTCAATCCGTTCGCGAGATATGGGAGTTTGAAGCCAAGAAATGGTTGAGAAGACAACAAATTTTTCGCACTTCTGCTGCTCCAAACGCTTAACCAGAATGGCCTAGGGAAAAAATACGCATATCGTTGTAATCGGGCGAGTTTCTACTTTCAGACGCAGCAGGAACTTCTGGGTTTGGTCAATCCGTTCGCGAGATATGGGAGTTTGAAGCTAAGAAATGGAAAAGAAGACAACAAATTTTTCGCACTACTGCTGCTCCAAACGCTTAACCAGAATGGCCTAATGAAGAAATTCACATACCGTTGTAATCGGGCGAGTATCTACTTTCAGACGCAACAGGAATTTTTGGGTTAGGTCAATCAGTTCGCGAGATATGGGAGTTTGAAGCCAAGAAAGGGTTGAGAAGGCAAAAAATTTTTCGCAATTCTGCTGCTCCACACGCTTAACCCGAATGGCCTAGGGAAAAAATACACATACCGCTGTAATCGGGCGAGTTTCTCTTTCAGATGCAATAGGAATTTTTGGGTAAGGTCAATCCGTTCGCGAGATATGGGACTTTCAAGGTAAGGAATGGTTGACAAGACAATAAATTTTTCGCACTTCTGCTGCTCCTAACGCTTAACCAGAATGGCCTAGGGAAAAAATACGCATATCGTTGTAATCGGGCGAGTTTCTACTTTCAGATGCAACAGGAATTTTTGGGTTAGGTCAATCCGTTCGCGAGATATGGGAGTTTGAAGCTAAGAAATGATTGACAAGACAACAAATTTTTCGCACTTCTGCTGCTCCTAACGCTTAACCAGAATGGCCTAGGGAAAAAATACACATATCGTTGTAATCGGGCGAGTTTCTACTTTCAGACGCAACAGGAACTTCTGGGTTTGGTCAATCCGTTCGCGAGGTATGGGAGTTTGAAGCTAAGAAATGGTTATGAAGACAACAACTTTTTCGCACTTCTGCTGCTCCTAACGCTTAACCAGAATGGCCTAGGGAAAAAATACACATGCCGTTGTAATCGGGCGAGTTTCTACTTTCAGAAGCAACAGGAATTTTTGGATTAGGTAAATCCGTTCGCGAGATATGGGAGTTTGAAGCTAAGAAATGGTTATGAAGACAACAACTTTTTCGCATTTCTGCTGCTCCTAACGCTTAATCAGAATGGCCTAGGGAAAAAATACACATACCGTTGTAATCGGGCGAGTTTCTACTTTCAGACGCAGCAGGAACTTCTGGGTTTGGTCAATCCGTTCGCGAGATATGGGAGTTTGAAGCTAAGAAATGGAAAAGAAGACAACAAATTTTTCGCACTACTGCTGCTCCAAACGCTTAACCAGAATGGCCTAATGAAGAAATTCACATACCGTTGTAATCGGGCGAGTATCTACTTTCAGACGCAACAGGAATTTTTGGGTTAGGTCAATCAGTTCGCGAGATATGGGAGTTTGAAGCCAAGAAAGGGTTGAGAAGGCAAAAAATTTTTCGCAATTCTGCTGCTCCACACGCTTAACCCGAATGGCCTAGGGAAAAAATACACATACCGCTGTAATCGGGCGAGTTTCTCTTTCAGATGCAATAGGAATTTTTGGGTAAGGTCAATCCGTTCGCGAGATATGGGACTTTCAAGGTAAGGAATGGTTGACAAGACAATAAATTTTTCGCACTTCTGCTGCTCCTAACGCTTAACCAGAATGGCCTAGGGAAAAAATACGCATATCGTTGTAATCGGGCGAGTTTCTACTTTCAGATGCAACAGGAATTTTTGGGTTAGGTCAATCCGTTCGCGAGATATGGGAGTTTGAAGCTAAGAAATGATTGACAAGACAACAAATTTTTCGCACTTCTGCTGCTCCTAACGCTTAACCAGAATGGCCTAGGGAAAAAATACACATATCGTTGTAATCGGGCGAGTTTCTACTTTCAGACGCAACAGGAACTTCTGGGTTTGGTCAATCCGTTCGCGAGGTATGGGAGTTTGAAGCTAAGAAATGGTTATGAAGACAACAACTTTTTCGCACTTCTGCTGCTCCTAACGCTTAACCAGAATGGCCTAGGGAAAAAATACACATGCCGTTGTAATCGGGCGAGTTTCTACTTTCAGAAGCAACAGGAATTTTTGGATTAGGTAAATCCGTTCGCGAGATATGGGAGTTTGAAGCTAAGAAATGATTGAGAAGACAACAAATTTTTCGCATTTCTGCTGCTCCTAACGCTTAACCAGAATGGCCTAGGGAAAAAATACACATATCGTTGTAATCGGGCGAGTTTCTACATTCAGACGCAGCAGGAACTTCTGGGTTTGGACAATCCGTTCGCGAGATATGGGAGTTTGAATCTAAGAAATGGTTATGAAGACAACAACTTTTTCGCATTTCTGCTGCTCCTAACGCTTAATCAGAATGGCCTAGGGAAAAAATACACATACCGCTGTAATCGGGCGAGTTTCTACTTTCAGACGCAACAGGAATTTTTGGGTTAGGTCAATCCGTTCGCGAGATATGGTAGTTTGAAGCCAAGAAATGGTTGAGAAGACAACAAATATTTCGCACTTCTGCTGCTCCAAACGCGTAACCAGAATGGCCTAGGGAAAAAATACGCATATCGTTGTAATCGGGCGAGTTTCTACTTTCAGACGCAGCAGGAACTTCTGGGTTTGGTCAATCCGTTCGCGAGATATGGGAGTTTGAAGCTAAGAAATGGTTGAGAAGACAACAACTTTTTCACACTTCTGCTGCTCCTAACGCTTAACCAGAGTGGCCTAGGGAAAAAATACACGTACCGTTGGAATCGGGCGAGTTTCTACTTTCAGATGCAACAGGAATTTTTGGGTTAGGTCAATCCGTTCGCGAGATATGGGAGTTTGAAGTAAGAACTGGTAAAGAAGACAACAAATTTTTCGCAATACTGCTGCTCCAAACGCTTAACCAGAATGGCCTAGGGAAAAAATACACGTACCGTTGGAATCGGGCGAGTTTCTACTTTCAGATGCAACAGGAATTTTTGGGTTAGGTCAATCCGTTCGCGAGATATGGGAGTTTGAAGTAAGAACTGGTAAAGAAGACAACAAATTTTTCGCACTACTGCTGCTCCAAACGCTTAACCAGAATGGCCTAGGGAAAAAATACACATACCGTTGTAATCGGGCGAGTTTCTACTTTCAGACGCAACAGGAATTTTTGGGTTAGGTCAATCCGTTCGCGAGATATGGGAGTTTGAAGCCAAGAAATGGTTGAGAAGGCAAAAAATTTTTCGCAATTCTGCTGCTCCACACGCTTAACCAGAATGGCCTAGGGAAAAAATACACATACCGTTGTAATCGGGCGAGTTTCTACTTTCAGATGCAATAGGAATTTTTGGGTTAGGTCAATCCGTTCGCGAGATATGGGAGTTTGAAGCCCAGAAATGGTTAAGAAGACAACAAATTTTTCGCAATTCTGCTGCTCCAAACGCTTAACCAGAATGGCCTAGGGAAGAAATACACATACCGTTGTAATCGGGCGAGTTTCCACTTTCAGACCCAACAGGAATTTTTGGGTTAGGTCAATCCGTTCGCGAGATATGGGAGTTTGAAGCCAAGAAATGGTTGTGAAGGCAAACAATTTTTCGCTATTCTGCTGCTCCAAACGCTTAACCAGAATGGCCTAGGGAAAAAATACACATACCGTTGTAATCGGGCGAGTTTCTTCTTTCAGATGCAACAAGAATTTTTGGGTTAGGTCAATCCGTTCGCGAGATATGGGAGTTTGAAGCTAAGAAATGGAAAAGAAGACAACAAATTTTTCGCACTACTGCTGCTCCAAACGCTTAACCAGAATGGCCTAATGAAGAAATACACATACCGTTGTAATCGGGCGAGTATCTACTTTCAGACGCAACAGGAATTTTTGGGTTAGGTCAATCCGTTCGCGAGATATGGGAGTTTGAAGCCAAGAAAGGGTTGAGAAGGCAAAAAATTTTTCGCAATTCTGCTGCTCCACACGCTTAACCCGAATGGCCTAGGGAAAAAATACACATACCGCTGTAATCGGGCGAGTTTCTCTTTCAGATGCAATAGGAATTTTTGGGTAAGGTCAATCCGTTCGCGAGATATGGGACTTTCAAGGTAAGGAATGGTTGACAAGACAATAAATTTTTCGCACTTCTGCTGCTCCTAACGCTTAACCAGAATGGCCTAGGGAAAAAATACGCATATCGTTGTAATCGGGCGAGTTTCTACTTTCAGATGCAACAGGAATTTTTGGGTTAGGTCAATCCGTTCGCGAGATATGGGAGTTTGAAGCTAAGAAATGATTGACAAGACAACAAATTTTTCGCACTTCTGCTGCTCCTAACGCTTAACCAGAATGGCCTAGGGAAAAAATACACATATCGTTGTAATCGGGCGAGTTTCTACTTTCAGACGCAGCAGGAATTTTTGGGTTAGGTCAATCCGTTCGCGAGATATGGTAGTTTGAAGCCAAGAAATGGTTGAGAAGACAACAAATATTTCGCACTTCTGCTGCTCCAAACGCGTAACCAGAATGGCCTAGGGAAAAAATACGCATATCGTTGTAATCGGGCGAGTTTCTACTTTCAGAAGCAACAGGAATTTTTGGATTAGGTAAATCCGTTCGCGAGATATGGGAGTTTGAAGCTAAGAAATGATTGAGAAGACAACAAATTTTTCGCATTTCTGCTGCTCCTAACGCTTAACCAGAATGGCCTAGGGAAAAAATACACATATCGTTGTAATCGGGCGAGTTTCTACATTCAGACGCAGCAGGAACTTCTGGGTTTGGACAATCCGTTCGCGAGATATGGGAGTTTGAATCTAAGAAATGGTTATGAAGACAACAACTTTTTCGCATTTCTGCTGCTCCTAACGCTTAATCAGAATGGCCTAGGGAAAAAATACACATACCGCTGTAATCGGGCGAGTTTCTACTTTCAGACGCAACAGGAATTTTTGGGTTAGGTCAATCCGTTCGCGAGATATGGTAGTTTGAAGCCAAGAAATGGTTGAGAAGACAACAAATATTTCGCACTTCTGCTGCTCCAAACGCGTAACCAGAATGGCCTAGGGAAAAAATACGCATATCGTTGTAATCGGGCGAGTTTCTACTTTCAGACGCAGCAGGAACTTCTGGGTTTGGTCAATCCGTTCGCGAGATATGGGAGTTTGAAGCTAAGAAATGTTTGAGAAGACAACAAATTTTTCGCACTTCTGCTGCTCCTAACGCTTAACCAGAATGGCCTAGGGAAAAAATACACATATCGTTGTAATCGGACGAGTTTCTACTTTCAGACGCAGCAGGAACTTCTGGGTTTGGTCAATCCGTTCGCGAGATATGGGAGTTTGAAGCTAAGAAATGGTTGAGAAGACAACAACTTTTTCACACTTCTGCTGCTCCTAACGCTTAACCAGAGTGGCCTAGGGAAAAAATACACATATCGTTGTAATCGGGCGAGTTTCTACTTTCAGACGCAGCAGGAACTTCTGGGTTTGGTCAATCCGTTCGCGAGGTATGGGAGTTTGAAGCTAAGAAATGGTTATGAAGACAACAACTTTTTCGCACTTCTGCTGCTCCTAACGCTTAACCAGAATGGCCTAGGGAAAAAATACACATGCCGTTGTAATCGGGCGAGTTTCTACTTTCAGAAGCAACAGGAATTTTTGGATTAGGTAAATCCGTTCGCGAGATATGGGAGTTTGAAGCTAAGAAATGATTGAGAAGACAACAAATTTTTCGCATTTCTGCTGCTCCTAACGCTTAACCAGAATGGCCTAGGGAAAAAATACACATATCGTTGTAATCGGGCGAGTTTCTACATTCAGACGCAGCAGGAACTTCTGGGTTTGGACAATCCGTTCGCGAGATATGGGAGTTTGAATCTAAGAAATGGTTATGAAGACAACAACTTTTTCGCATTTCTGCTGCTCCTAACGCTTAATCAGAATGGCCTAGGGAAAAAATACACATACCGCTGTAATCGGGCGAGTTTCTACTTTCAGACGCAACAGGAATTTTTGGGTTAGGTCAATCCGTTCGCGAGATATGGTAGTTTGAAGCCAAGAAATGGTTGAGAAGACAACAAATATTTCGCACTTCTGCTGCTCCAAACGCGTAACCAGAATGGCCTAGGGAAAAAATACGCATATCGTTGTAATCGGGCGAGTTTCTACTTTCAGACGCAGCAGGAACTTCTGGGTTTGGTCAATCCGTTCGCGAGATATGGGAGTTTGAAGCTAAGAAATGGTTGAGAAGACAACAACTTTTTCACACTTCTGCTGCTCCTAACGCTTAACCAGAGTGGCCTAGGGAAAAAATACACGTACCGTTGGAATCGGGCGAGTTTCTACTTTCAGATGCAACAGGAATTTTTGGGTTAGGTCAATCCGTTCGCGAGATATGGGAGTTTGAAGTAAGAACTGGTAAAGAAGACAACAAATTTTTCGCAATACTGCTGCTCCAAACGCTTAACCAGAATGGCCTAGGGAAAAAATACACATACCGTTGTAATCGGGCGAGTTTCTACTTTCAGACGCAACAGGAATTTTTGGTTTAGGTCAATCCGTTCGCGAGATATGGGAGTTTGAAGCCAAGAAATGGTTGAGAAGGCAAAAAATTTTTCGCAATTCTGCTGCTCCACACGCTTAACCAGAATGGCCTAGGGAAAAAATACACATACCGTTGTAATCGGGCGAGTTTCTACTTTCAGATGCAATAGGAATTTTTGGGTTAGGTCAATCCGTTCGCGAGATATGGGAGTTTGAAGCCAAGAAATGGTTAAGAAGACAACAAATTTTTCGCAATTCTGCTGCTCCACACGCTTAACCAGAATGGCCTAGGGAAAAAATACACATACCGCTGTAATCGGGCGAGTTTCTCTTTCAGATGCAATAGGAATTTTTGGGTAAGGTCAATCCGTTCGCGAGATATGGGACTTTCAAGGTAAGAAATGGTTGACAAGACAATAAATTTTTCGCACTTCTGCTGCTCCAATCTCTTAACCAGAATGGCCTAAGGCAAAAATACACGTACCGTTGTAATCGGGCGAGTTTCTGCTTTCAGATGCAATAGGAATTTTTGGGTTAGGCCAATCCGTTCGCGAGATATGGGAGTTTGAAGCTAAGAAATGATTGACAAGACAACAAATTTTTCGCACTTCTGCTGCTCCTAACGCTTAACCAGAATGGCCTAGGGAAAAAATACGCATATCGTTGTAATCGGGCGAGTTTCTACTTTCAGACGCAACAGGAATTTTTGGGTTAGGTCAATCCGTTCGCGAGATATGGTAGTTTGAAGCCAAGAAATGGTTGAGAAGACAACAAATATTTCGCACTTCTGCTGCTCCAAACGCGTAACCAGAATGGCCTAGGGAAAAAATACGCATATCGTTGTAATCGGGCGAGTTTCTACTTTCAGACGCAGCAGGAACTTCTGGGTTTGGTCAATCCGTTCGCGAGATATGGGAGTTTGAAGCTAAGAAATGTTTGAGAAGACAACAAATTTTTCGCACTTCTGCTGCTCCTAACGCTTAACCAGAATGGCCTAGGGAAAAAATACACATATCGTTGTAATCGGACGAGTTTCTAATTTCAGATGCAATAGGAATTTTTGGGTTATGTCAATCCGTTCGCGAGATATTGGAGTTTGAAGCCAAGAAATGGTTGAGAAGGCAACAACTTTTTCACACTTCTGCTGCTCCTAACGCTTAACCAGAGGGGCCTAGGGAAAAAATACGCATATCGTTGGAATCGGGCGAGTTTCTACTTTCAGATGCAACAGGAATTTTTGGGTTAGGTCAATCCGTTCGCGAGATATGGGAGTTTGAAGTAAGAACTGGTAAAGAAGACAACAAATTTTTCGCAATACTGCTGCTCCAAACGCTTAACCAGAATGGCCTAGGGAAAAAATACACATACCGTTGTAATCGGGCGAGTTTCTACTTTCAGACGCAACAGGAATTTTTGGGTTAGGTCAATCCGTTCGCGAGATATGGGAGTTTGAAGCCAAGAAATGGTTGAGAAGGCAAAAAATTTTTCGCAATTCTGCTGCTCCACACGCTTAACCAGAATGGCCTAGGGAAAAAATACACATACCGTTGTAATCGGGCGAGTTTCTACTTTCAGATGCAATAGGAATTTTTGGGTTAGGTCAATCCGTTCGCGAGATATGGGAGTTTGAAGCCAAGAAATGGTTAAGAAGACAACAAATTTTTCGCAATTCTGCTGCTCCAAACGCTTAACCAGAATGGCCTAGGGAAGAAATACACATACCGTTGTAATCGGGCGAGTTTCTACTTTCAGACCCAACAGGAATTTTTGGGTTAGGTCAATCCGTTCGCGAGATATGGAAGTTTGAAGCCAAGAAATGGTTGTGAAGGCAAACAATTTTTCGCTATTCTGCTGCTCCAAACGCTTAACCAGAATGGCCTAATGAAAAAATACACATACCGTTGTAATCGGGCGAGTTTCTACTTTCAGACGGAACAGGAATTTTTGGGTTAGGTCAATCCGTTCGCGAGATATGGAGTTTGAAGCCAAGAAATGGTTGAGAAGGCAAAAAATTTTTCGCAATTCTGCTGCTCCACACGCTTAACCCGAATGGCCTAGGGAAAAAATACACATACCGCTGTAATCGGGCGAGTTTCTCTTTCAGATGCAATAGGAATTTTTGGGTAAGGTCAATCCGTTCGCGAGATATGGGACTTTCAAGGTAAGAAATGGTTGACAAGACTATAAATTTTTCGCACTTCTGCTGCTCCAATCGCTTAACCAGAATGGCCT
Source organism: Ptiloglossa arizonensis (assembly GCF_051014685.1). NCBI lineage: Eukaryota > Metazoa > Arthropoda > Insecta > Hymenoptera > Colletidae > Ptiloglossa > Ptiloglossa arizonensis. The sequence goes on along the minus strand of NW_027478755.1, from coordinate 93,842 downwards.
AAGGCAAAAATACACGTACCGTTGTAATCGGGCGAGTTTCTGCTTTCAGATGCAATAGGAATTTTTGGGTTAGGCCAATCCGTTCGCGAGATATGGGAGTTTGAAGCTAAGAAATGATTGACAAGACAACAATTTTTCGCACTTCTGCTGCTCCTAACGCTTAACCAGAATGGCCTAGGGAAAAAATACGCATATCGTTGTAATCGGGCGAGTTTCTACTTTCAGACGCAGCAGGAACTTCTGGGTTTGGTCAATCCGTTCGCGAGGTATGGGAGTTTGAAACAAAGAAATGGTTATGAAGACAACTTTTTCGCACTTCTGCTGCTCCTAACGCTTAACCAGAATGGCCTAGGGAAAAAATACACATACCGTTGTAATCGGGCGAGTTTCTACTTTCAGAAGCAACAGGAATTTTTGGATTAGATAAATCCGTTCGCGAGATATGGGAGTTTGAAGCTAAGAAATGATGGAGAAGACAACAAATTTTTCGCATTTCTGCTGCTCCTAACGCTTAACCAGAATGGCCTAGGGAAAAAATACACATATCGTTGTAATCGGGCGAGTTTCTACATTCAGACGCAGCAGGAACTTCTGGGTTTGGACAATCCGTTCGCGAGATATGGGAGTTTGAATCTAAGAAATGGTTATGAAGACAACTTTTTCGCACTTCTGCTGCTCCTAACGCTTAATCAGAATGGCCTAGGGAAAAAATACACATACCGTTGTAATCGGGCGAGTTTCTACTTTCAGACGCAACAGGAATTTTTGGGTTAGGTCAATCCGTTCGCGAGCTATGGGAGTTTGAAGCCAAGAAATGGTTGAGAAGACAACAAATTTTTCGCACTTCTGCTGCTCCACACGCTTAACCAGAATGGCCTAGGGAAAAAATACACATACCGTTGTAATCGGGCGAGTTTCTACTTTCAGATGCAATAGGAATTTTTGGGTTAGGTCAATCCGTTCGCGAGATATGGGAGTTTGAAGCTAAGAAATGGTTATGAAGACAACAAATTTTTCGCACTTCTGCTGCTCCAAACGCTTAATCAGAATGGCCTAGGGAAAAAATACGCATATCGTTGTAATCGGGTGAGTTTCTACTTTCAGACGCAGCAGGAACTTCTGGGTTTGGTCAATCCGTTCGCGAGATATGGGAGTTTGAAGCTAAGAAATGGTTGAGAAGACAACAACTTTTTCGCACTTCTGCTGCTCCTAACGCTTAACCAGAGTGGCCTAGGGAAAAAATACACGTACCGTTGGAATCGGGCGAGTTTCTACTTTCAGATGCAACAGGAATTTTTGGGTTAGGTCAATCCGTTTGCGAGATATGGGAGTTTGAAGCCAAGAAATGGTTGAGAAGGCAAAAAATTTTTCGCAATTCTGCTGCTCCACACGCTTAACCAGAATGGCCTAGGGAAAAAATACACATACCGCTGTAATCGGGCGAGATTCTCTTTCAGATGCAATAGGAATTTTTGGGTAAGGTCAATCCGTTCGCGAGATATGGGACTTTCAAGGTAAGGAATGGTTGACAAGACAATAAATTTTTCGCACTTCTGCTGCTCCTAACGCTTAACCAGAATGGCCTAGGGAAGAAATACGCATATCGTTGTAATCGGGCGAGTTTCTACTTTCAGATGCAACAGGAATTTTTGGGTTAGGTCAATCCGTTCGCGAGATATGGGAGTTTGAAGCTAAGAAATGTTTGAGAAGACAACAAATTTTTCGCACTTCTGCTGCTCCTAACGCTTAACCAGAATGGCCTAGGGAAAAAATACACATATCGTTGTAATCGGGCGAGTTTCTTCTTTCAGACGCAGCAGGAACTTCTGGGTTTGGTCAATCCGTTCGCGAGATATGGGAGTTTGAAGCTAACAAATGGTTGAGAAGACAACAACTTTTTCGCACTTCTGCTGCTCCTAACGCTTAACCAGAGTGGCCTAGGGAAAAAATACACGTACCGTTGGAATCGGGCGAGTTTCTACTTTCAGATGCAACAGGAATTTTTGGGTTAGGTCAATCCGTTCGCGAGATATGGGAGTTTGAAGTAAGAACTGGTAAAGAAGACAACAAATTTTTCGCAATACTGCTGCTCCAAACGCTTAACCAGAATGGCCTAGGGAAAAAATACACATACCGTTGTAATCGGGCGAGTTTCTACTTTCAGACGCAACAGGAATTTTTGGGTTAGGTCAATCCGTTTGCGAGATATGGGAGTTTGATGCCAAGAAATGGTTGAGAAGGCAAAAAATTTTTCGCAATTCTGCTGCTCCACACGCTGAACCAGAATGGCCTAGGGAAAAAATACACATACCGTTGTAATCGGGCGAGTTTCTACTTTCAGATGCAATAGGAATTTTTGGGTAAGGTCAATCCGTTCGCGAGATATGGGACTTTCAAGGTAAGAAATGGTTGACAAGACAATAAATTTTTCGCACTTCTGCTGCTCCAATCGCTTAACCAGAATGGCCTAAGGCAAAAATACACGTACCGTTGTAATCGGGCGAGTTTCTGCTTTCAGATGCAATAGGAATTTTTGGGTTAGGCCAATCCGTTCGCGAGATATGGGAGTTTGAAGCTAAGAAATGATTGACAAGACAACAAATTTTTCGCACTTCAGCTGCTCCTAACGCTTAACCAGAATGGCCTAGGGAAAAAATACGCATATCGTTGTAATCGGGCGAGTTTCTACTTTCAGACGCAGCAGGAACTTCTGGGTTTGGTCAATCCGTTCGCGAGATATGGGAGTTTGAAGCTAAGAAATGGTTGAGAAGACAACAAATTTTTCGCAATTCTGCTGCTCCAAACGCTTAACCAGAATGGCCTAGGGAAGAAATACACATACCGTTGTAATCGGGCGAGTTTCTACTTTCAGACCCAACAGGAATTTTTGGGTTAGGTCAATCCGTTCGCGAGATATGGGAGTTTGAAGCCAAGAAGTGGCTGAGAAGGCAAACAATTTTTCGCTATTCTGCTGCTCCAAACGCTTAACCAGAATGGCCTAGGGAAAAAATACACATACCGTTGTAATCGGGCGAGTTTCTTCTTTCAGATGCAACAAGAATTTTTGGGTTAGGTCAATCCGTTCGCGAGATATGGGAGTTTGAAGCCAAGAAATGGTTGAGAAGGCAAAAAATTTTTTGCAATTCTGCTGCTCCACACGCTTAACCCGAATGGCCTAATGAAAAAATACACATACCGTTGTAATCGGGCGAGTTTCTACTTTCAGATGCATTAGGAATTTTTGGGTTAGGTCAATCCGTTCGCGAGATATGGGAGTTTGAAGCTAAGAAATGATTGACAAGACAAATTTTTCGCACTTCTGCTGCTCCTAACGCTTAACCAGAATGGCCTAGGGAAAAAATACACATATCGTTGTAATCGGGCGAGTTTCTACTTTCAGACGCAGCAGGAACTTCTGGGTTTGGTCAATCCGTTCGCGAGATATGGGAGTTTGAAGCTAAGAAATGGTTATGAAGACAACAACTTTTTCGCACTTCTGGTGCTCCTAACGCTTAACCAGAATGGCCTAGGGAAAAAATACACATACCGTTGTAATCGGGCGAGTTTCTACTTTCAGAAGCAACAGGAATTTTTGGGTTAGGTCAATCCGTTCGCGAGATATGGGAGTTTGAAGCTGAGAAATGATTGAGAAGACAACAAATTTTTCGCACTTCTGCTGCTCCTAACGCTTAACCAGAATGGCCTAGGGAAAAAATACACATATCGTTGTAATCGGGCGAGTTTCTACTTTCAGACGCAGCAGGAACTTCTGGGTTTGGTCAATCCGTTCGCGAGATATGGGAGTTTGAATCTAAGAAATGGTTATGAAGACAACAACTTTTTCGCACTTCTGCTGCTCCTAACGCTTAATCAGAAAGGCCTAGGGAAAAAATACACATACCGTTGTAATCGGGCGACTTTCTAATTTCAGACGCAACAGGAATTTTTGGGTTAGGTCAATCCGTTCGCGAGATATGGGAGTTTGAAGCCAAGAAATGGTTGAGAAGACAACAACTTTTTCGCACTTCTGGTGCTCCTAACGCTTAACCAGAATGGCCTAGGGAAAAAATACACATACCGTTGTAATCGGGCGAGTTTCTACTTTCAGAAGCAACAGGAATTTTTGGGTTAGGTCAATCCGTTCGCGAGATATGGGAGTTTGAAGCTGAGAAATGATTGAGAAGACAACAAATTTTTCGCACTTCTGCTGCTCCTAACGCTTAACCAGAATGGCCTAGGGAAAAAATACACATATCGTTGTAATCGGGCGAGTTTCTACTTTCAGACGCAGCAGGAACTTCTGGGTTTGGTCAATCCGTTCGCGAGATATGGGAGTTTGAATCTAAGAAATGGTTATGAAGACAACAACTTTTTCGCACTTCTGCTGCTCCTAACGCTTAATCAGAACGGCCTAGGGAAAAAATACACATACCGTTGTAATCGGGCGAGTTTCTAATTTCAGACGCAACAGGAATTTTTGGGTTAGGTCAATCCGTTCGCGAGATATGGGAGTTTGAAGCCAAGAAATGGTTGAGAAGACAACAAATTTTTCGCACTTCTGCTGCTCCAAACGCTTAACCAGAATGGCCTAGGGAAGAAATACACATACCGTTGTAATCGGGCGAGTTTCTACTTTCAGACCCAATAGGAATTTTTGGGTTAGGTCAATCCGTTCGCGAGATATGGGAGTTTGAAGCCAAGAAATGGCTGAGAAGGCAAACAATTTTTCGCTATTCTGCGGCTCCAAACGCTTAACCAGAATGGCCTAGGGAAAAAATACACATACCGTTGTAATCGGGCGAGTTTCTTCTTTCAGATGCAACAAGAATTTTTGGGTTAGGTCAATCCGTTCGCGAGATATGGGAGTTTGAAGCCAAGAAATGGTTGAGAAGGCAAAAAATTTTTTGCAATTCTGCTGCTCCACACGCTTAACCCGAATGGCCTAATGAAAAAATACACATACCGTTGTAAGCGGGCGAGTTTCTACTTTCAGACGCAACAGGAATTTTTGGGTTAGGTCAATCCGTTCGCGAGATATGGGAGTTTGAAGCCAAGAAATGGTTGAGAAGGCAAAAAATTTTTCGCAATTCTGCTGCTCCACACGCTTAACCCGAATGGCCTAGGGAAAAAATACACATACCGCTGTAATCGGCGAGTTTCTACTTTCAGATGCAATAGGAATTTTTGGGTAAGGTCAATCCGTTCGCGAGATATGGGACTTTCAAGGTAAGAAATGGTTGACAAGACAATAAATTTTTCGCACTTCTGCTGCTCCAATCGCTTAACCAGAATGGCCTAAGGGAAAAATACACGTACCGTTGTAATCGGGCGAGTTTCTACATTCAGATGCATTAGGAATTTTTGGGTTAGGTCAATCCGTTCGCGAGATATGGGAGTTTGAAGCTAAGAAATGATTGACAAGACAAATTTTTCGCACTTCTGCTGCTCCTAACGCTTAACCAGAATGGCCTAGGGAAAAAATACACATATCGTTGTAATCGGGCGAGTTTCTACTTTCAGACGCAGCAGGAACTTCTGGGTTTGGTCAATCCGTTCGCGAGATATGGGAGTTTGAAGCTAAGAAATGGTTGAGAAGACAACAAATTTTTCGCACTTCTGCTGCTCCTAAAGCTTAATCAGAATGGCCTAAGGGAAAAATACACATACCGTTGTAATCGGGCGAGTTTCTACTTTCAGATGCAATAGGAATTTTTGGGTTAGGTCAATCCGTTCGCGAGATATGGCAGTTTGAAGCCAAGAAATGGTTGAGAAAGCAAACAATTTTTCGCTATTCTGCTGCTCCAAACGCTTAACCAGAATGGCCTAGGGAAAAAATACGCATATCGTTGTAATCGGGTGAGTTTCTACTTTCAGACGCAACAGGAACTTCTGGGTTTGGTCAATCCGTTCGCGAGATGTGGGAGTTTGAAGCCAAGAAATGGTTGAGAAGGCAAAAAATTTTTCGCAATTCTGCTGCTCCAAACGCTTAACCAGAATGGCCTAGGGAAGAAATACACATACCGTTGTAATCGGGCGAGTTTCTACTTTCAGACGCAACAGGAATTTTTGGGTTAGGTCAATCCGTTCGCGAGATATGGGAGTTTGAAGCCAAGAAATGGTTATGAAGACAACAAATTTTTCGCACTTCTGCTGCTCCAAACGCTTAATCAGAATGGCCTAGTGAAAAAATACACATACCGTTGTAATCGGGCGAGTTTCTACTTTCAGACGCAACAGGAATTTTTGGGTTAGGTCAATCCGTTCGCGAGATATGGGACTTTCAAGCTAAGAAATGGTTGACAAGACAATAAATTTTTCGCAATTCTGCTGCTCCAATCGCTTAACCAGAATGGCCTAAGGGAAAAATACACATATCGTTGTAATCGGGCGGGTTTCTACTTTCAGACGCAACAGGAATTTTTGGGTTAGGTCAATCCGTTCGCGAGATATGGGAGTTTGAAGCCAAGAAATGGTTATGAAGACAACAAATTTTTCGCAATTCTGCTGCTCCAAACGCTTAATCAGAATGGCCTAGTGAAAAAATACACATACCGTTGTAATCGGGCGAGTTTCTACTTTCAGACGCAACAGGAATTTTTGGGTTAGGTCAATCCGTTCGCGAGATATGGGACTTTCAAGCTAAGAAATGGTTGACAAGACAATAAATTTTTCGCAATTCTGCTGCTCCAATCGCTTAACCAGAATGGCCTAAGGGAAAAATACACGTACCGTTGTAATCGGGCGAGTTTCTACTTTCAGATGCAATTGGAATTTTTGGGTTAGGTCAATCCGTTCGCGAGATATGGCAGTTTGAAGCTAAGAAATGGTTAAGAAGACAACAAATATTTCGCACTTCTGCTGCTCCAAACGCTTAACCAGAATGGCCTAGGGAAAAAATACACATACCGTTGTAAACGGGCGAGTTTCTACTTTCAGACGCAGCAGGAATTTTTGGGTTAGGTCAATCCGTTCGCGAGATATGGGAGTTTGAAGCCAAGAAATGGTTGAGAAGGCAAACAATTTTTCGCTATTCTGCTGCTCCAAACGCTTAACCAGAATGGCCTATGGAAAAAATACACATACCGTTGTAATCGGGCGAGTTTCTTGTTTCAGATGCAACAAGAATTTTTGGGTTAGGTCAATCCGTTCGCGAGATATGGGTGTTTGAAGCTAAGAACTGGTAAAGAAGGCAAAAAATTTTTCGCAATTCTGCTGCTCCAAACGCTTAACCAGAATGGCCTAGGGAAGAAATACACATACCGTTGTAATCGGGCGAGTTTCTACTTTCAGACCCAACAGGAATTTTTGGCTTAGGTCAATCCGTTCGCGAGATATGGGAGTTTGAAGCCAAGAAATGGCTGAGAAGGCAAACAATTTTTCGCTATTCTGCTGCTCCAAACGCTTAACCAGAATGGCCTAGGGAAAAAATACACATACCGTTGTAATCGGGCGAGTTTCTTCTTTCAGATGCAACAAGAATTTTTGGGTTAGGTCAATCCGTTCGCGAGATATGGGAGTTTGAAGCCAAGAAATGGTTGAGAAGGCAAAAAATTTTTTGCAATTCTGCTGCTCCACACGCTTAACCCGAATGGCCTAATGAAAAAATACACATACCGTTGTAATCGGGCGAGTTTCTACTTTCAGATGCATTAGGAATTTTTGGGTTAGGTCAATCCGTTCGCGAGATATGGGAGTTTGAAGCTAAGAAATGATTGACAAGACAAATTTTTCGCACTTCTGCTGCTCCTAACGCTTAACAAGAATGGCCTAGGGAAAAAATACACATATCGTTGTAATCGGGCGAGTTTCTACTTTCAGACGCAGCAGGAACTTCTGGGTTTGGTCAATCCGTTCGCGAGATATGGGAGTTTGAAGCTAAGAAATGGTTATGAAGACAACAACTTTTTCGCATTTCTGCTGCTCCTAACGCTTAACCAGAATGGCCTAGGGAAAAAATACACATACCGTTGTAATCGGGCGAGTTTCTACTTTCAGAAGCAACAGGAATTTTTGGGTTAGGTCAATCCGTTCGCGAGATATGGGAGTTTGAAGCTGAGAAATGATTGAGAAGACAACAAATTTTTCGCACTTCTGCTGCTCCTAACGCTTAACCAGAATGGCCTAGGGAAAAAATACACATATCGTTGTAATCGGGCGAGTTTCTACTTTCAGACGCAGCAGGAACTTCTGGGTTTGGTCAATCCGTTCGGGAGATATGGGAGTTTGAATCTAAGAAATGGTTATGAAGACAACAACTTTTTCGCACTTCTGCTGCTCCTAACGCTTAATCAGAATGGCCTAGTGAAAAAATACACATACCGTTGTAATCGGGCGAGTTTCTACTTTCAGACGCAACAGGAATTTTTGGGTTAGGTCAATCCGTTCGCGAGATATGGGACTTTCAAGCTAAGAAATGGTTGACAAGACAATAAATTTTTCGCAATTCTGCTGCTCCAATCGCTTAACCAGAATGGCCTAAGGGAAAAATACACGTACCGTTGTAATCGGGCGAGTTTCTACTTTCAGATGCAATTGGAATTTTTGGGTTAGGTCAATCCGTTCGCGAGATATGGGAGTTTGAAGCTGAGAAATGATTGAGAAGACAACAAATTTTTCGCTATTCTGCTGCTCCAAACGCTTAACCAGAATGGCCTAGGGAAAAAATACGCATATCGTTGTAATCGGGTGAGTTTCTACTTTCAGACGCAACAGGAACTTCTGGGTTTGGACAATCCGTTCGCGAGATGTGGGAGTTTGAAGCCAAGAAATGGTTGAGAAGGCAAAAAATTTTTCGCAATTCTGCTGCTCCAAACGCTTAACCAGAATGGCCTAGGGAAGAAATACACATACCGTTGTAATCGGGCGAGTTTCTACTTTCAGACGCAACAGGAATTTTTGGGTTAGGTCAATCCGTTCGCGAGATATGGGAGTTTGAAGCCAAGAAATGGTTATGAAGACAACAAATTTTTCGCACTTCTGCTGCTCCAAACGCTTAATCAGAATGGCCTAGTGAAAAAATACACATACCGTTGTAATCGGGCGAGTTTCTACTTTCAGACGCAACAGGAATTTTTGGGTTAGGTCAATCCGTTCGCGAGATATGGGACTTTCAAGCTAAGAAATGGTTGACAAGACAATAAATTTTTCGCAATTCTGCTGCTCCAATCGCTTAACCAGAATGGCCTAAGGGAAAAATACACATATCGTTGTAATCGGGCGGGTTTCTACTTTCAGACGCAACAGGAATTTTTGGGTTAGGTCAATCCGTTCGCGAGATATGGGAGTTTGAAGCCAAGAAATGGTTATGAAGACAACAAATTTTTCGCACTTCTGCTGCTCCAAACGCTTAATCAGAATGGCCTAGTGAAAAAATACACATACCGTTGTAATCGGGCGAGTTTCTACTTTCAGACGCAACAGGAATTTTTGGGTTAGGTCAATCCGTTCGCGAGATATGGGACTTTCAAGCTAAGAAATGGTTGACAAGACAATAAATTTTTCGCAATTCTGCTGCTCCAATCGCTTAACCAGAATGGCCTAAGGGAAAAATACACGTACCGTTGTAATCGGGCGAGTTTCTACTTTCAGATGCAATTGGAATTTTTGGGTTAGGTCAATCCGTTCGCGAGATATGGCAGTTTGAAGCTAAGAAATGGTTAAGAAGACAACAAATATTTCGCACTTCTGCTGCTCCAAACGCTTAACCAGAATGGCCTAGGGAAAAAATACACATACCGTTGTAAACGGGCGAGTTTCTACTTTCAGACGCAGCAGGAATTTTTGGGTTAGGTCAATCCGTTCGCGAGATATGGGAGTTTGAAGCCAAGAAATGGTTGAGAAGGCAAACAATTTTTCGCTATTCTGCTGCTCCAAACGCTTAACCAGAATGGCCTATGGAAAAAATACACATACCGTTGTAATCGGGCGAGTTTCTTGTTTCAGATGCAACAAGAATTTTTGGGTTAGGTCAATCCGTTCGCGAGATATGGGTGTTTGAAGCTAAGAACTGGTAAAGAAGGCAAAAAATTTTTCGCAATTCTGCTGCTCCAAACGCTTAACCAGAATGGCCTAGGGAAGAAATACACATACCGTTGTAATCGGGCGAGTTTCTACTTTCAGACCCAACAGGAATTTTTGGCTTAGGTCAATCCGTTCGCGAGATATGGGAGTTTGAAGCCAAGAAATGGCTGAGAAGGCAAACAATTTTTCGCTATTCTGCTGCTCCAAACGCTTAACCAGAATGGCCTAGGGAAAAAATACACATACCGTTGTAATCGGGCGAGTTTCTTCTTTCAGATGCAACAAGAATTTTTGGGTTAGGTCAATCCGTTCGCGAGATATGGGAGTTTGAAGCCAAGAAATGGTTGAGAAGGCAAAAAATTTTTTGCAATTCTGCTGCTCCACACGCTTAACCCGAATGGCCTAATGAAAAAATACACATACCGTTGTAATCGGGCGAGTTTCTACTTTCAGATGCATTAGGAATTTTTGGGTTAGGTCAATCCGTTCGCGAGATATGGGAGTTTGAAGCTAAGAAATGATTGACAAGACAAATTTTTCGCACTTCTGCTGCTCCTAACGCTTAACAAGAATGGCCTAGGGAAAAAATACACATATCGTTGTAATCGGGCGAGTTTCTACTTTCAGACGCAGCAGGAACTTCTGGGTTTGGTCAATCCGTTCGCGAGATATGGGAGTTTGAAGCTAAGAAATGGTTATGAAGACAACAACTTTTTCGCATTTCTGCTGCTCCTAACGCTTAACCAGAATGGCCTAGGGAAAAAATACACATACCGTTGTAATCGGGCGAGTTTCTACTTTCAGAAGCAACAGGAATTTTTGGGTTAGGTCAATCCGTTCGCGAGATATGGGAGTTTGAAGCTGAGAAATGATTGAGAAGACAACAAATTTTTCGCACTTCTGCTGCTCCTAACGCTTAACCAGAATGGCCTAGGGAAAAAATACACATATCGTTGTAATCGGGCGAGTTTCTACTTTCAGACGCAGCAGGAACTTCTGGGTTTGGTCAATCCGTTCGGGAGATATGGGAGTTTGAATCTAAGAAATGGTTATGAAGACAACAACTTTTTCGCAATTCTGCTGCTCCACACGCTTAACCCGAATGGCCTACGGAAAAAATACACATACCGCTGTAACCGGCGAGTTTCTACTTTCAGATGCAATAGGAATTTTTGGGTAAGGTCAATCCGTTCGCGAGATATGGGACTTTCAAGGTAAGAAATGGTTGACAAGACAATAAATTTTTCGCACTTCTGCTGCTCCAATCGCTTAACCAGAATGGCCTAAGGGAAAAATACACGTACCGTTGTAATCGGGCGAGTTTCTACTTTCAGATGCATTAGGAATTTTTGGGTTAGGTCAATCCGTTCGCGAGATATGGGAGTTTGAAGCTAAGAAATGATTGACAAGACAAATTTTTCGCACTTCTGCTGCTCCTAACGCTTAACCAGAATGGCCTAGGGAAAAAATACACATATCGTTGTAATCGGGCGAGTTTCTACTTTCAGACGCAGCAGGAACTTCTGGGTTTGGTCAATCCGTTCGCGAGATATGGGAGTTTGAAGCTAAGAAATGGTTGAGAAGACAACAAATTTTTCGCACTTCTGCTGCTCCTAAAGCTTAACCAGAATGGCCTAGGGAAAAAATACACATACCGTTGTAATCGGGCGAGTTTCTACTTTCAGATGCAACAGGAATTTTTGGGTTAGGTCAATCCGTTCGCGAGATATGGGAGTTTGAAGCTAAGAAATGATTGACAAGGCAACAAATTTTTCGCACTTCTGCTGCTCCTAACGCTTAACCAGAATGGCCTAGGAAAAAAATACACATATCGTTGTAATCGGGCGAGTTTCTACTTTCAGACGCAGCAGGAACTTCTGGGTTTGGTCAATCCGTTCGCGAGATATGGGAGTTTGAAGCTAAGAAATGGTTATGAAGACAACAACTTTTTCGCACTTCTGCTGCTCCTAACGCTTAACCAGAATGGCCTAGGGAAAAAATACACATACCGTTGTAATCGGGCGAGTTTCAACTTTCAGAAGCAACAGGAATTTTTGGGTTAGGTCAATCCGTTCGCGAGATATGGGAGTTTGAAGCGAAGAAATGATTGAGAAGACAACAAATTTTTCGCACTTCTGCTGCTCCTAACGCTTAACCAGAATGGCCTAGGGAAAAAATACACATATCGTTGTAATCGGGCGAGTTTCTACTTTCAGACGCAACAGGAATTTTTGGGTTAGGTCAATCCGTTCGCGAGATATGGGAGTTTGAAGCCAAGAAATGGTTATGAAGACAACAAATTTTTCGCACTTCTGCTGCTCCAAACGCTTAATCGGAATGGCCTAGTGAAAAAATACACATACCGTTGTAATCGGGCGAGTTTCTACTTTCAGACGCAACAGGAATTTTTGGGTTAGGTCAATCCGTTCGCGAGATATGGGACTTTCAAGCTAAGAAATGGTTGACAAGACAATAAATTTTTCGCATTTCTGCTGCTCCAATCGCTTAACCAGAATGGCCTAAGGGAAAAATACACGTACCGTTGTAATCGGGCGAGTTTCTACTTTCAGATGCAATAGGAATTTTTGGGTTAGGTCAATCCGTTCGCGAGATATGGCGGTTTGAAGCTAAGAAATGGTTAAGAAGACAACAAATATTTCGCACTTCTGCTGCTCCAAACGCTTAACCAGAATGGCCTAGGGAAAAAATACACATACCGTTGTAAACGGGCGAGTTTCTACTTTCAGACGCAGCAGGAATTTTTGGGTTAGGTCAATCCGTTCGCGAGATATGGGAGTTTGAAGCCAAGAAATGGTTGAGAAGGCAAACAATTTTTCGCTATTCTGCTGCTCCAAACGCTTAACCAGAATGGCCTATGGAAAAAATACACATACCGTTGTAATCGGGCGAGTTTCTTGTTTCAGATGCAACTAGAATTTTTGGGTTAGGTCAATCCGTTCGCGAGATATGGGAGTTTGAAGCGAAGAAATGATTGAGAAGACAAAAAATTTTTCGCACTTCTGCTGCTCCTAACGCTTAACCAGAATGGCCTAGGGAAAAAATACACATATCGTTGTAATCGGGCGAGTTTCTTGTTTCAGATGCAACAAGAATTTTTGGGTTAGGTCAATCCGTTCGCGAGATATGGGTGTTTGAAGCTAAGAACTGGTAAAGAAGGCAAAAAATTTTTCGCAATTCTGCTGCTCCAAACGCTTAACCAGAATGGCCTAGGGAAGAAATACACATACCGTTGTAATCGGGCGAGTTTCTACTTTCAGACCCAACAGGAATTTTTGGGTTAGGTCAATCCGTTCGCGAGATATGGGAGTTTGAAGCCAAGAAATGGCTGAGAAGGCAAACAATTTTTCGCTATTCTGCTGCTCCAAACGCTTAACCAGAATGGCCTAGGGAAAAAATACACATACCGTTGTAATCGGGCGAGTTTCTTCTTTCAGATGCAACAAGAATTTTTGGGTTAGGTCAATCCGTTCGCGAGATATGGGAGTTTGAAGCCAAGAAATGGTTGAGAAGGCAAAAAATTTTTTGCAATTCTGCTGCTCCACACGCTTAACCCGAATGGCCTAATGAAAAAATACACATACCGTTGTAATCGGGCGAGTTTCTACTTTCAGATGCATTAGGAATTTTTGGGTTAGGTCAATCCGTTCGCGAGATATGGGAGTTTGAAGCTAAGAAATGATTGACAAGACAAATTTTTCGCACTTCTGCTGCTCCTAACGCTTAACCAGAATGGCCTAGGGAAAGAATACACATATCGTTGTAATCGGGCGAGTTTCTACTTTCAGACGCAGCAGGAACTTCTGGGATTGGTCAATCCGTTCGCGAGATATGGGAGTTTGAAGCTAAGAAATGGTTATGAAGACAACAACTTTTTCGCATTTCTGCTGCTCCTAACGCTTAACCAGAATGGCCTAGGGAAAAAATACACATACCGTTGTAATCGGGCGAGTTTCTACTTTCAGAAGCAACAGGAATTTTTGGGTTAGGTCAATCCGTTCGCGAGATATGGGAGTTTGAAGCTGAGAAATGATTGAGAAGACAACAAATTTTTCGCACTTCTGCTGCTCCTAACGCTTAACCAGAATGGCCTAGGGAAAAAATACACATATCGTTGTAATCGGGCGAGTTTCTACTTTCAGACGCAGCAGGAACTTCTGGGTTTGGTCAATCCGTTCGGGAGATATGGGAGTTTGAATCTAAGAAATGGTTATGAAGACAACAACTTTTTCGCACTTCTGCTGCTCCTAACGCTTAATCAGAATGGCCTAGGGAAAAAATACACATACCGTTGTAATCGGGCGAGTTTCTAATTTCAGACGCAACAGGAATTTTTGGGTTAGGTCAATCCGTTCGCGAGATATGGGAGTTTGAAGCCAAGAAATGGTTGAGAAGACAACAAATTTTTCGCACTTCTGCTGCTCCAAACGCTTAACCAGAATGGCCTAGGGAAGAAATACACATACCGTTGTAATCGGGCGAGTTTCTACTTTCAGACCCAACAGGAATTTTTGGGTTAGGTCAATCCGTTCGCGAGATATGGGAGTTTGAAGCCATGAAATGGTTGAGAAGGCAAAAAATTTTTCGCAATTCTGCTGCTCCACACGCTTAACCCGAATGGCCTAGGGAAAAAATACACATACCGTTGTAATCGGGCGAGTTTCTTCTTTCAGATGCAACAAGAATTTTTGGGTTAGGTCAATCCGTTCGCGAGATATGGGAGTTTGAAGCCAAGAAATGGTTGAGAAGGCAAAAAATTTTTTGCAATTCTGCTGCTCCACACGCTTAACCCGAATGGCCTAATGAAAAAATACACATACCGTTGTAATCGGGCGAGTTTCTACTTTCAGACGCAACAGGAATTTTTGGGTTAGGTCAATCCGTTCGCGAGATATGGGAGTTTGAAGCCAAGAAATGGTTGAGAAGGCAAAAAATTTTTCGCAATTCTGCTGCTCCACACGCTTAACCCGAATGGCCTAGGGAAAAAATACACATACCGCTGTAATCGGCGAGTTTCTACTTTCAGATGCAATAGGAATTTTTGGGTAAGGTCAATCCGTTCGCGAGATATGGGACTTTCAAGGTAAGAAATGGTTGACAAGACAATAAATTTTTCGCACTTCTGCTGCTCCAATCGCTTAACCAGAATGGCCTAAGGGAAAAATACACGTACCGTTGTAATCGGGCGAGTTTCTACTTTCAGATGCATTAGGAATTTTTGGGTTAGGTCAATCCGTTCGCGAGATATGGGAGTTTGAAGCTAAGAAATGATTGACAAGACAAATTTTTCGCACTTCTGCTGCTCCTAACGCTTAACCAGAATGGCCTAGGGAAAAAATACACATATCGTTGTAATCGGGCGAGTTTCTACTTTCAGACGCAGCAGGAACTTCTGGGTTTGGTCAATCCGTTCGCGAGATATGGGAGTTTGAAGCTAAGAAATGGTTGAGAAGACAACAAATTTTTCGCACTTCTGCTGCTCCTAAAGCTTAACCAGAATGGCCTAGGGAAAAAATACACATACCGTTGTAATCGGGCGAGTTTCTACTTTCAGATGCAATAGGAATTTTTGGGTTAGGTCAATCCGTTCGCGAGATATGGCGGTTTGAAGCTAAGAAATGGTTAAGAAGACAACAAATATTTCGCACTTCTGCTGCTCCAAACGCTTAACCAGAATGGCCTAGGGAAAAAATACACATACCGTTGTAAACGGGCGAGTTTCTACTTTCACACGCAGTAGGAATTTTTGGGTTAGGTCAATCCGTTCGCGAGATATGGGAGTTTGAAGCCAAGAAATGGTTGAGAAGGCAAACAATTTTTCGCTATTCTGCTGCTCCAAACGCTTAACCAGAATGGCCTATGGAAAAAATACACATACCGTTGTATTCGGGCGAGTTTCTTGTTTCAGATGCAACAAGAATTTTTGGGTTAGGTCAATCCGTTCGCGAGATATGGGTGTTTGAAGCTAAGAACTGGTAAAGAAGGCAAAAAATTTTTCGCAATTCTGCTGCTCCAAACGCTTAACCAGAATGGCCTAGGGAAGAAATACACATACCGTTGTAATCGGGCGAGTTTCTACTTTCAGACGCAGCAGGAACTTCTGGGTTTGGTCAATCCGTTCGCGAGATATGGGAGTTTGAAGCTAAGAAATGGTTGAGAAGACAACAAATTTTTCGCACTTCTGCTGCTCCTAAAGCTTAACCAGAATGGCCTAGGGAAAAAATACACATACCGTTGTAATCGGGCGAGTTTCTACTTTCAGATGCAACAGGAATTTTTGGGTTAGGTCAATCCGTTCGCGAGATATGGGAGTTTGAAGCTAAGAAATGATTGACAAGGCAACAAATTTTTCGCACTTCTGCTGCTCCTAACGCTTAACCAGAATGGCCTAGGAAAAAAATACACATATCGTTGTAATCGGGCGAGTTTCTACTTTCAGACGCAGCAGGAACTTCTGGGTTTGGTCAATCCGTTCGCGAGATATGGGAGTTTGAAGCTAAGAAATGGTTATGAAGACAACAACTTTTTCGCACTTCTGCTGCTCCTAACGCTTAACCAGAATGGCCTAGGGAAAAAATACACATACCGTTGTAATCGGGCGAGTTTCAACTTTCAGAAGCAACAGGAATTTTTGGGTTAGGTCAATCCGTTCGCGAGATATGGGAGTTTGAAGCGAAGAAATGATTGAGAAGACAACAAATTTTTCGCACTTCTGCTGCTCCTAACGCTTAACCAGAATGGCCTAGGGAAAAAATACACATATCGTTGTAATCGGGCGAGTTTCTACTTTCAGACGCAACAGGAATTTTTGGGTTAGGTCAATCCGTTCGCGAGATATGGGAGTTTGAAGCCAAGAAATGGTTATGAAGACAACAAATTTTTCGCACTTCTGCTGCTCCAAACGCTTAATCGAAATGGCCTAGTGAAAAAATACACATACCGTTGTAATCGGGCGAGTTTCTACTTTCAGACGCAACAGGAATTTTTGGGTTAGGTCAATCCGTTCGCGAGATATGGGACTTTCAAGCTAAGAAATTGTTGACAAGACAATAAATTTTTCGCATTTCTGCTGCTCCAATCGCTTAACCAGAATGGCCTAAGGGAAAAATACACGTACCGTTGTAATCGGGCGAGTTTCTACTTTCAGATGCAATAGGAATTTTTGGGTTAGGTCAATCCGTTCGCGAGATATGGCGGTTTGAAGCTAAGAAATGGTTAAGAAGACAACAAATATTTCGCACTTCTGCTGCTCCAAACGCTTAACCAGAATGGCCTAGGGAAAAAATACACATACCGTTGTAAACGGGCGAGTTTCTACTTTCAGACGCAGCAGGAATTTTTGGGTTAGGTCAATCCGTTCGCGAGATATGGGAGTTTGAAGCCAAGAAATGGTTGAGAAGGCAAACAATTTTTCGCTATTCTGCTGCTCCAAACGCTTAACCAGAATGGCCTATGGAAAAAATACACATACCGTTGTAATCGGGCGAGTTTCTTGTTTCAGATGCAACAAGAATTTTTGGGTTAGGTCAATCCGTTCGCGAGATATGGGAGTTTGAAGCGAAGAAATGATTGAGAAGACAACAAATTTTTCGCACTTCTGCTGCTCCTAACGCTTAACCAGAATGGCCTAGGGAAAAAATACACATATCGTTGTAATCGGGCGAGTTTCTACTTTCAGACGCAACAGGAATTTTTGGGTTAGGTCAATCCGTTCGCGAGATATGGGAGTTTGAAGCCAAGAAATGGTTATGAAGACAACAAATTTTTCGCACTTCTGCTGCTCCAAACGCTTAATCAGAATGGCCTAGTGAAAAAATACACATACCGTTGTAATCGGGCGAGTTTCTACTTTCAGACGCAACAGGAATTTTTGGGTTAGGTCAATCCGTTCGCGA
Source organism: Ptiloglossa arizonensis (assembly GCF_051014685.1). Classification (NCBI taxonomy): domain Eukaryota; kingdom Metazoa; phylum Arthropoda; class Insecta; order Hymenoptera; family Colletidae; genus Ptiloglossa; species Ptiloglossa arizonensis. The sequence continues at coordinate 75,909 of NW_027478755.1, read as the reverse complement.
GATATGGGACTTTCAAGCTAAGAAATGGTTGACAAGACAATAAATTTTTCGCATTTCTGCTGCTCCAATCGCTTAACCAGAATGGCCTAAGGGAAAAATACACGTACCGTTGTAATCGGGCGAGTTTCTACTTTCAGATGCAATAGGAATTTTTGGGTTAGGTCAATCCGTTCGCGAGATATGGCGGTTTGAAGCTAAGAAATGGTTAAGAAGACAACAAATATTTCGCACTTCTGCTGCTCCAAACGCTTAACCAGAATGGCCTAGGGAAAAAATACACATACCGTTGTAAACGGGCGAGTTTCTACTTTCACACGCAGTAGGAATTTTTGGGTTAGGTCAATCCGTTCGCGAAATATGGGAGTTTGAAGCCAAGAAATGGTTGAGAAGGCAAACAATTTTTCGCTATTCTGCTGCTCCAAACGCTTAACCAGAATGGCCTAGGGAAAAAATACACATACCGTTGTAATCGGGCGAGTTTCTTCTTTCAGATGCAACAAGAATTTTTGGGTTAGGTCAATCCGTTCGCGAGATATGGGAGTTTGAAGCCAAGAAATGGTTGAGAAGGCAAAAATTTTTTTGCATTTCTGCTGCTCCACACGCTTAACCCGAATGGCCTAATGAAAAAATACACATACCGTTGTAATCGGGCGAGTTTCTACTTTCAGACGCAACAGGAATTTTTGGGTTAGGTCAATCCGTTCGCGAGATATGGGAGTTTGAAGCCAAGAAATGGTTGAGAAGGCAAAAAATTTTTCGCAATTCTGCTGCTCCACACGCTTAACCCGAATGGCCTAGGGAAAAAATACACATACCGCTGTAATCGGCGAGTTTCTACTTTCAGATGCAATAGGAATTTTTGGGTAAGGTCAATCCGTTCGCGAGATATGGGACTTTCAAGGTAAGAAATGGTTGACAAGACAATAAATTTTTCGCACTTCTGCTGCTCCAATCGCTTAACCAGAATGGCCTAAGGGAAAAATACACGTACCGTTGTAATCGGGCGAGTTTCTACTTTCAGATGCATTAGGAATTTTTGGGTTAGGTCAATCCGTTCGCGAGATATGGGAGTTTGAAGCTAAGAAATGATTGACAAGACAAATTTTTCGCACTTCTGCTGCTCCTAACGCTTAACCAGAATGGCCTAGGGAAAAAATACACATATCGTTGTAATCGGGCGAGTTTCTACTTTCAGACGCAGCAGGAACTTCTGGGTTTGGTCAATCCGTTCGCGAGATATGGGAGTTTGAAGCTAAGAAATGGTTGAGAAGACAACAAATTTTTCGCACTTCTGCTGCTCCTAAAGCTTAACCAGAATGGCCTAGGGAAAAAATACACATACCGTTGTAATCGGGCGAGTTTCTACTTTCAGATGCAACAGGAATTTTTGGGTTAGGTCAATCCGTTCGCGAGATATGGGAGTTTGAAGCTAAGACATGATTGACAAGGCAACAAATTTTTCGCACTTCTGCTGCTCCTAACGCTTAACCAGAATGGCCTAGGAAAAAAATACACATATCGTTGTAATCGGGCGAGTTTCTACTTTCAGACGCAGCAGGAACTTCTGGGTTTGGTCAATCCGTTCGCGAGATATGGGAGTTTGAAGCTAAGAAATGGTTAAGAAGACAACAAATATTTCGCACTTCTGCTGCTCCAAACGCTTAACCAGAATGGCCTAGGGAAAAAATACACATACCGTTGTAATCGGGCGAGTTTCTACTTTCAGACGCAACAGGAATTTTTGGGTTAGGTCAATCCGTTCGCGAGATATGGGAGTTTGAAGCCAAGAAATGGTTATGAAGACAACAAATTTTTCGCACTTCTGCTGCTCCAAACGCTTAATCAGAATGGCCTAGTGAAAAAATACACATACCGTTGTAATCGGGCGAGTTTCTACTTTCAGACGCAACAGGAATTTTTGGGTTAGGTCAATCCGTTCGCGAGATATGGGAGTTTGAAGCTAAGAAATGATTGACAAGGCAACAAATTTTTCGCACTTCTGCTGCTCCTAACGCTTAACCAGAATGGCCTAGGGAAAAAATACACATATCGTTGTAATCGGGCGAGTTTCTACTTTCAGACGCAACAGGAATTTTTGGGTTAGGTCAATCCGTTCGCGAGATATGGGAGTTTGAAGACAAGAAATGGTTATGAAGACAACAAATTTTTCGCACTTCTGCTGCTCCAAACGCTTAATCAGAATGGCCTAGTGAAAAAATACACATACCGTTGTAATCGGGCGAGTTTCTACTTTCAGACGCAACAGGAATTTTTGGGTTAGGTCAATCCGTTCGCGAGATATGGGACTTTCAAGCTAAGAAATGGTTGACAAGACAATAAATTTTTCGCATTTCTGCTGCTCCAATCGCTTAACCAGAATGGCCTAAGGGAAAAATACACGTACCGTTGTAATCGGGCGAGTTTCTACTTTCAGATGCAATAGGAATTTTTGGGTTAGGTCAATCCGTTCGCGAGATATGGGAGTTTGAAGCTAAGAAATGATTGACAAGACAAATTTTTCGCACTTCTGCTGCTCCTAACGCTTAACCAGAATGGCCTAGGGAAAAAATACACATATCGTTGTAATCGGGCGAGTTTCTACTTTCAGACGCAGCAGGAACTTCTGGGTTTGGTCAATCCGTTCGCGAGATATGGGAGTTTGAAGCTAAGAAATGGTTGAGAAGACAACAAATTTTTCGCACTTCTGCTGCTCCTAAAGCTTAACCAGAATGGCCTAGGGAAAAAATACACATACCGTTGTAATCGGGCGAGTTTCTACTTTCAGATGCAACAGGAATTTTTGGGTTAGGTCAATCCGTTCGCGAGATATGGGAGTTTGAAGCTAAGAAATGATTGACAAGGCAACAAATTTTTCGCACTTCTGCTGCTCCTAACGCTTAACCAGAATGGCCTAGGAAAAAAATACACATATCGTTGTAATCGGGCGAGTTTCTACTTTCAGACGCAGCAGGAACTTCTGGGTTTGGTCAATCCGTTCGCGAGATATGGGAGTTTGAAGCTAAGAAATGGTTAAGAAGACAACAAATATTTCGCACTTCTGCTGCTCCAAACGCTTAACCAGAATGGCCTAGGGAAAAAATACACATACCGTTGTAATCGGGCGAGTTTCTACTTTCAGACGCAACAGGAATTTTTGGGTTAGGTCAATCCGTTCGCGAGATATGGGAGTTTGAAGCCAAGAAATGGTTATGAAGACAACAAATTTTTCGCACTTCTGCTGCTCCAAACGCTTAATCAGAATGGCCTAGTGAAAAAATACACATACCGTTGTAATCGGGCGAGTTTCTACTTTCAGACGCAACAGGAATTTTTGGGTTAGGTCAATCCGTTCGCGAGATATGGGAGTTTGAAGCTAAGAAATGATTGACAAGGCAACAAATTTTTCGCACTTCTGCTGCTCCTAACGCTTAACCAGAATGGCCTAGGGAAAAAATACACATATCGTTGTAATCGGGCGAGTTTCTACTTTCAGACGCAACAGGAATTTTTGGGTTAGGTCAATCCGTTCGCGAGATATGGGAGTTTGAAGCCAAGAAATGGTTATGAAGACAACAAATTTTTCGCACTTCTGCTGCTCCAAACGCTTAATCAGAATGGCCTAGTGAAAAAATACACATACCCTTGTAATCGGGCGAGTTTCTACTTTCAGACGCAACAGGAATTTTTGGGTTAGGTCAATCCGTTCGCGAGATATGGGACTTTCAAGCTAAGAAATGGTTGACAAGACAATAAATTTTTCGCATTTCTGCTGCTCCAATCGCTTAACCAGAATGGCCTAAGGGAAAAATACACGTACCGTTGTAATCGGGCGAGTTTCTACTTTCAGATGCAATAGGAATTTTTGGGTTAGGTCAATCCGTTCGCGAGATATGGCGGTTTGAAGCTAAGAAATGGTTAAGAAGACAACAAATATTTCGCACTTCTGCTGCTCCAAACGCTTAACCAGAATGGCCTAGGGAAAAAATACACATACCGTTGTAAACGGGCGAGTTTCTACTTTCAGACGCAGCAGGAATTTTTGGGTTAGGTCAATCCGTTCGCGAGATATGGGAGTTTGAAGCCAAGAAATGGTTGAGAAGGCAAACAATTTTTCGCTATTCTGCTGCTCCAAACGCTTAACCAGAATGGCCTATGGAAAAAATACACATACCGTTGTAATCGGGCGAGTTTCTTGTTTCAGATGCAACAAGAATTTTTGGGTTAGGTCAATCCGTTCGCGAGATATGGGTGTTTGAAGCTAAGAACTGGTAAAGAAGGCAAAAAATTTTTCGCAATTCTGCTGCTCCAAACGCTTAACCAGAATGGCCTAGGGAAGAAATACACATACCGTTGTAATCGGGCGAGTTTCTACTTTCAGACCCAACAGGAATTTTTGGGTTAGGTCAATCCGTTCGCGAGATATGGGAGTTCGAAGCCAAGAAATGGCTGAGAAGGCAAACAATTTTTCGCTATTCTGCTGCTCCAAACGCTTAACCAGAATGGCCTAGGGAAAAAATACACATACCGTTGTAAACGGGCGAGTTTCTACTTTCAGACGCAGCAGGAATTTTTGGGTTAGGTCAATCCGTTCGCGAGATATGGGAGTTTGAAGCCAAGAAATGGTTGAGAAGGCAAACAATTTTTCGCTATTCTGCTGCTCCAAACGCTTAACCAGAATGGCCTATGGAAAAAATACACATACCGTTGTAATCGGGCGAGTTTCTTGTTTCAGATGCAACAAGAATTTTTGGGTTAGGTCAATCCGTTCGCGAGATATGGGTGTTTGAAGCTAAGAACTGGTAAAGAAGGCAAAAAATTTTTCGCAATTCTGCTGCTCCAAACGCTTAACCAGAATGGCCTAGGGAAGAAATACACATACCGTTGTAATCGGGCGAGTTTCTACTTTCAGACCCAACAGGAATTTTTGGGTTAGGTCAGTCCGTTCGCGAGATATGGGAGTTTGAAGCCAAGAAATGGCTGAGAAGGCAAACAATTTTTCGCTATTCTGCTGCTCCAAACGCTTAACCAGAATGGCCTAGGGAAAAAATACACATACCGTTGTAATCGGCGAGTTTCTACTTTCAGATGCAATAGGAATTTTTGGGTAAGGTCAATCCGTTCGCGAGATATGGGACTTTCAAGGTAAGAAATGGTTGACAAGACAATAAATTTTTCGCACTTCTGCTGCTCCAATCGCTTAACCAGAATGGCCTAAGGGAAAAATACACGTACCGCTGTAATCGGGCGAGTTTCTACTTTCAGATGCATTAGGAATTTTTGGGTTAGGTCAATCCGTTCGCGAGATATGGGAGTTTGAAGCTAAGAAATGATTGACAAGACAAATTCTTCGCACTTCTGCTGCTCCTAACGCGTAACCAGAATGGCCTAGGGAAAAAATACACATACCGTTGTAATCCGGCGAGTTTCTACTTTCAGATGCAACAGGAATTTTTGGGTTAGGTCAATCCGTTCGCGAGATATGGGAGTTTGAAGCTAAGAAATGATTGACAAGACAACAAATTTTTCGCACTTCTGCTGCTCCTAACGCTTAACCAGAATGGCCTAGGAAAAAAATACACATATCGTTGTAATCGGGCGAGTTTCTACTTTCAGACGCAGCAGGAACTTCTGTGTTTGGTCAATCCGTTCGCGAGATATGGGAGTTTGAAGCTAAGAAATGGTTATGAAGACAACAACTTTTTCGCACTTCTGCTGCTCCTAACGCTTAACCAGAATGGCCTAGAGAAAAAATACACATACCGTTGTAATCGGGCGAGTTTCTACTTTCAGAAGCAACAGGAATTTTTGGGTTAGGTCAATCCGTTCGCGAGATATGGGAGTTTGAAGCTAAGAAATGGTTGACAAGACAATAAATTTTTCGCACTTCTGCTGCTCCAATCGCTTAACCAGAATGGCCTAAGGGAAAAATACACGTACCGTTGTAATCGGGCGAGTTTCTACTTTCAGATGCATTAGGAATTTTTGGGTTAGGTCAATCCGTTCGCGAGATATGGGAGTTTGAAGCTAAGAAATGATTGACAAGACAAATTTTTCGCACTTCTGCTGCTCCTAACGCTTAACCAGAATGGCCTAGGGAAAAAATACACATATCGTTGTAATCGGGCGAGTTTCTACTTTCAGACGCAGCAGGAACTTCTGGGTTTGGTCAATCCGTTCGCGAGATATGGGAGTTTGAAGCTAAGAAATGGTTGAGAAGACAACAAATTTTTCGCACTTCTGCTGCTCCTAACGCTTAACCAGAATGGCCTAGGGAAAAAATACACATACCGTTGTAATCGGGCGAGTTTCTACTTTCAGACGCAACAGGAATTTTTGGGTTAGGTCAATCCGTTCGCGAGATATGGGAGTTTGAAGCCAAGAAATGGCTGAGAAGGCAAACAATTTTTCGCTATTCTGCTGCTCTAAACGCTTAACCAGAATGGCCTAGGGAAAAAATACACATACCGTTGTAATCGGGCGAGTTTCTTCTTTCAGATGCAACAAGAATTTTTGGGTTAGGTCAATCCGTTCGCGAGATATGGGAGTTTGAAGCCAAGAAATGGTTGAGAAGGCAAAAAATTTTTTGCAATTCTGCTGCTCCACACGCTTAACCCGAATGGCCTAATGAAAAAATACACATACCGTTGTAATCGGCGAGTTTCTACTTTCAGATGCAATAGGAATTTTTGGGTAAGGTCAATCCGTTCGCGAGATATGGGACTTTCAAGGTAAGAAATGGTTGACAAGACAATAAATTTTTCGCACTTCTGCTGCTCCTAACGCTTAACCAGAATGGCCTAGGGAAAAAATACACATACCGTTGTAATCGGGCGAGTTTCTACTTTCAGATGCAACAGGAATTTTTGGGTTAGGTCAATCCGTTCGCGAGATATGGGAGTTTGAAGCTAAGAAATGATTGACAAGACAACAAATTTTTCGCACTTCTGCTGCTCCTAACGCTTAACCAGAATGGCCTAGGAACAAAATACACATATCGTTGTAATCGGGCGAGTTTCTACTTTCAGACGCAGCAGGAACTTCTGTGTTTGGTCAATCCGTTCGCGAGATATGGGAGTTTGAAGCTAAGAAATGGTTATGAAGACAACAACTTTTTCGCACTTCTGCTGCTCCTAACGCTTAACCAGAATGGCCTAGAGAAAAAATACACATACCGTTGTAATCGGGCGAGTTTCTACTTTCAGAAGCAACAGGAATTTTTGGGTTAGGTCAATCCGTTCGCGAGATATGGGAGTTTGAAGCTAAGAAATGGTTGACAAGACAATAAATTTTTCGCACTTCTGCTGCTCCAATCGCTTAACCAGAATGGCCTAAGGGAAAAATACACGTACCGTTGTAATCGGGCGAGTTTCTACTTTCAGATGCATTAGGAATTTTTGGGTTAGGTCAATCCGTTCGCGAGATATGGGAGTTTGAAGCTAAGAAATGATTGACAAGACAAATTTTTCGCACTTCTGCTGCTCCTAACGCTTAACCAGAATGGCCTAGGGAAAAAATACACATATCGTTGTAATCGGGCGAGTTTCTACTTTCAGACGCAGCAGGAACTTCTGGGTTTGGTCAATCCGTTCGCGAGATATGGGAGTTTGAAGCTAAGAAATGGTTGAGAAGACAACAAATTTTTCGCACTTCTGCTGCTCCTAACGCTTAACCAGAATGGCCTAGGGAAAAAATACACATACCGTTGTAATCGGGCGAGTTTCTACTTTCAGACGCAACAAGAATTTTTGGGTTAGGTCAATCCGTTCGCGAGATATGGGAGTTTGAAGCCAAGAAATGGTTGAGAAGGCAAAAAATTTTTTGCAATTCTGCTGCTCCACACGCTTAACCCGAATGGCCTAATGAAAAAATACACATACCGTTGTAATCGGCGAGTTTCTACTTTCAGATGCAATAGGAATTTTTGGGTAAGGTCAATCCGTTCGCGAGATATGGGACTTTCAAGGTAAGAAATGGTTGACAAGACAATAAATTTTTCGCACTTCTGCTGCTCCTAACGCTTAACCAGAATGGCCTAGGGAGAAAATACACATACCGTTGTAATCGGGCGAGTTTCTACTCTCAGACGCAGCAGGAACTTCTGGGTTTGGTCAATCCGTTCGCGAGATATGGGAGTTTGAAGCTAAGAAATGGTTGAGAAGACAACAAATTTTTCGCACTTCTGCTGCTCCTAACGCTTAACCAGAATGGCCTAGGGGAAAAATACACATATCGTTGTAATCGAGGGAGTTTCTACTTTCAGACGCAGCAGGAACTTCTGGGTTTGTTCAATCCGTTCGCGAGATATGGGAGTTTGAATCTAAGAAATGGTTATGAAGACAACAACTTTTTCGCAATTCTGCTGCTCCTAACGCTTAATCAGAATGGCCTAGGGAAAAAATACACATACCGTTGTAATCGGGCGAGTTTCTACTTTCAGACGCAACTGGAATTTTTGGGTTAGGTCAATCCGTTCGCGAGATATGGGAGTTTGAAGCCAAGAAATGGTTGAGAAGACAACAAATTTTTCGCACTTCTGCTGCTCCAAACGCTTAACCAGAATGGCCTAGGGAAAAAATACGCATGTCGTTGTAATCGGGCGAGTTTCTACTTTCAGACGCAGCAGGAACTTCTGGGTTTGGTCAATCCGTTCGCGAGATATGGGAGTTTGAAGGTAAGAAATGTTTGAGAAGACAACAAATTTTTTGCACTTCTGCTGCTCCTAACGCTTAACCAGAATGGCCTAGGGAAAAAATACACATATCGTTGTAATCGGGCGAGTATCTACTTTCAGGCGCAGCAGGAACTTCTGGGTTTGGTCAATCCGTTCGCGAGATATGGGAGTTTGAAGCTAAGAAATGGTTGAGAAGACAACAACTTTTTCGCACTTCTGCTGCTCCTAACGCTTAACCAGAATGGCCTAGGGAAAAAATACACATACCGTTGTAATCGGGCGAGATTCTACTTTCAGATGCAACAGGAATTTTTGGGTTAGGTCAATACGTTCGCGAGATATGGGACTTTCAAGCTAAGAAATGGTTGACAAGACAATAAATTTTTCGCACTTCTGCTGCTCCAATCGCTTAACCAGAATGGCCTAAGGGAAAAATACACGTACCGTTGTAATCGGGCGAGTTTCTTCTTTCAGATGCAACAAGAATTTTTGGGTTAGGTCAATCCGTTCGCGAGATATGGGAGTTTGAAGCCAAGAAATGGTTGAGAAGGCAAAAAATTTTTTGCAATTCTGCTGCTCCAAACGCTTAACCAGAATTGCCTAGGGAAAAAATACACATACCGCTGTAATCGGGCGAGTTTCTACTTTCAGACGCAACAGGGATTTTTGGGTTAGGTCAATCCGTTCGCGAGATATGGGAGTTTGAAGCCAAGAAATGGTTATGAAGACAACAAATTTTTCGCACTTCTGCTGCTCCAAACGCTTAATCAGAATGGCCTAGTGAAACAATACACATACCGTTGTAATCGGGCGAGTTTCTACTTTCAGACGCAACAGGAATTTTTGGGTTAGGTCAATCCGTTCGCGAGATATGGGACTTTCAAGCTAAGAAATGGTTGACAAGACAATAAATTTTTCGCAATTCTGCTGCTCCAATCGCTTAACCAGAATGGCCTAAGGGAAAAATACACGTACCGTTGTAATCGGGCGAGTTTCTACTTTCAGATGCAATAGGAATTTTTGGGTTAGGTCAATCCGTTCGCGAGATATGGCAGTTTGAAGCCAAGAAATGGTTGAGAAAGCAAAAAATTTTTCGCAATTCTGCTGCTCCAAACGCTTAACCAGAATGCTCTAGGGAAAAAATACACATACCGTTGTAAACGGGCGAGTTTCTACTTTCAGACGCAGCAGGAACTTCTGGGTTTGGTCAATCCGTTCGCGAGATATGGGAGTTTGAAGCTAAGAAATGGTTGAGAAGACAACAAATTTTTCGCACTTCTGCTGCTCCTAACGCTTAACCAGAATGGCCTAGGGAAAAAATACACATACCGTTGTAATCGGGCGAGTTTCTACTTTCAGACGCAACAGGAATTTTTGGGTTAGGTCAATCCGTTCGCGAGATATGGGAGTTTGAAGCCAAGAAATGGCTGAGAAGGCAAACAATTTTTCGCTATTCTGCTGCTCCAAACGCTTAACCAGAATGGCCTAGGGAAAAAATACACATACCGTTGTAATCGGGCGAGTTTCTTCTTTCAGATGCAACAAGAATTTTTGGGTTAGGTCAATCCGTTCGCGAGATATGGGAGTTTGAAGCCAAGAAATGGTTGAGAAGGCAAAAAATTTTTTGCAATTCTGCTGCTCCACACGCTTAACCCGAATGGCCTAATGAAAAAATACACATACCGTTGTAATCGGCGAGTTTCTACTTTCAGATGCAATAGGAATTTTTGGGTAAGGTCAATCCGTTCGCGAGATATGGGACTTTCAAGGTAAGAAATGGTTGACAAGACAATAAATTTTTCGCACTTCTGCTGCTCCTAACGCTTAACCAGAATGGCCTAGGGAAAAAATACACATACCGTTGTAATCGGGCGAGTTTCTACTTTCAGATGCAACAGGAATTTTTGGGTTAGGTCAATCCGTTCGCGAGATATGGGAGTTTGAAGCTAAGAAATGATTGACAAGACAACAAATTTTTCGCACTTCTGCTGCTCCTAACGCTTAACCAGAATGGCCTAGGAAAAAAATACACATATCGTTGTAATCGGGCGAGTTTCTACTTTCAGACGCAGCAGGAACTTCTGGGTTTGGTCAATCCGTTCGCGAGATATGGGAGTTTGAAGCCAAGAAATGGTTGAGAAGACAACAAATTTTTCGCACTTCTGCTGCTCCAAACGCTTAACCAGAATGGCCTAGGGAAAAAATACGCATGTCGTTGTAATCGGGCGAGTTTCTACTTTCAGACGCAGCAGGAACTTCTGGGTTTGGTCAATCCGTTCGCGAGATATGGGAGTTTGAAGGTAAGAAATGTTTGAGAAGACAACAAATTTTTTGCACTTCTGCTGCTCCTAACGCTTAACCAGAATGGCCTAGGGAAAAAATACACATATCGTTGTAATCGGGCGAGTATCTACTTTCAGGCGCAGCAGGAACTTCTGGGTTTGGTCAATCCGTTCGCGAGATATGGGAGTTTGAAGCTAAGAAATGGTTGAGAAGACAACAACTTTTTCGCACTTCTGCTGCTCCTAACGCTTAACCAGAATGGCCTAGGGAAAAAATACACATACCGTTGTAATCGGGCGAGATTCTACTTTCAGATGCAACAGGAATTTTTGGGTTAGGTCAATACGTTCGCGAGATATGGGACTTTCAAGCTAAGAAATGGTTGACAAGACAATAAATTTTTCGCACTTCTGCTGCTCCAATCGCTTAACCAGAATGGCCTAAGGGAAAAATACACGTACCGTTGTAATCGGGCGAGTTTCTTCTTTCAGATGCAACAAGAATTTTTGGGTTAGGTCAATCCGTTCGCGAGATATGGGAGTTTGAAGCCAAGAAATGGTTGAGAAGGCAAAAAATTTTTTGCAATTCTGCTGCTCCAAACGCTTAACCAGAATTGCCTAGGGAAAAAATACACATACCGCTGTAATCGGGCGAGTTTCTACTTTCAGACGCAACAGGGATTTTTGGGTTAGGTCAATCCGTTCGCGAGATATGGGAGTTTGAAGCCAAGAAATGGTTATGAAGACAACAAATTTTTCGCACTTCTGCTGCTCCAAACGCTTAATCAGAATGGCCTAGTGAAACAATACACATACCGTTGTAATCGGGCGAGTTTCTACTTTCAGACGCAACAGGAATTTTTGGGTTAGGTCAATCCGTTCGCGAGATATGGGACTTTCAAGCTAAGAAATGGTTGACAAGACAATAAATTTTTCGCAATTCTGCTGCTCCAATCGCTTAACCAGAATGGCCTAAGGGAAAAATACACGTACCGTTGTAATCGGGCGAGTTTCTACTTTCAGATGCAATAGGAATTTTTGGGTTAGGTCAATCCGTTCGCGAGATATGGCAGTTTGAAGCCAAGAAATGGTTGAGAAAGCAAAAAATTTTTCGCAATTCTGCTGCTCCAAACGCTTAACCAGAATGCTCTAGGGAAAAAATACACATACCGTTGTAAACGGGCGAGTTTCTACTTTCAGACGCAGCAGGAACTTCTGGGTTTGGTCAATCCGTTCGCGAGATATGGGAGTTTGAAGCTAAGAAATGGTTGAGAAGACAACAAATTTTTCGCACTTCTGCTGCTCCTAACGCTTAACCAGAATGGCCTAGGGAAAAAATACACATACCGTTGTAATCGGGCGAGTTTCTACTTTCAGACGCAACAGGAATTTTTGGGTTAGGTCAATCCGTTCGCGAGATATGGGAGTTTGAAGCCAAGAAATGGCTGAGAAGGCAAACAATTTTTCGCTATTCTGCTGCTCCAAACGCTTAACCAGAATGGCCTAGGGAAAAAATACACATACCGTTGTAATCGGGCGAGTTTCTTCTTTCAGATGCAACAAGAATTTTTGGGTTAGGTCAATCCGTTCGCGAGATATGGGAGTTTGAAGCCAAGAAATGGTTGAGAAGGCAAAAAATTTTTTGCAATTCTGCTGCTCCACACGCTTAACCCGAATGGCCTAATGAAAAAATACACATACCGTTGTAATCGGCGAGTTTCTACTTTCAGATGCAATAGGAATTTTTGGGTAAGGTCAATCCGTTCGCGAGATATGGGACTTTCAAGGTAAGAAATGGTTGACAAGACAATAAATTTTTCGCACTTCTGCTGCTCCTAACGCTTAACCAGAATGGCCTAGGGAAAAAATACACATACCGTTGTAATCGGGCGAGTTTCTACTTTCAGATGCAACAGGAATTTTTGGGTTAGGTCAATCCGTTCGCGAGATATGGGAGTTTGAAGCTAAGAAATGATTGACAAGACAACAAATTTTTCGCACTTCTGCTGCTCCTAACGCTTAACCAGAATGGCCTAGGAAAAAAATACACATATCGTTGTAATCGGGCGAGTTTCTACTTTCAGACGCAGCAGGAACTTCTGTGTTTGGTCAATCCGTTCGCGAGATATGGGAGTTTGAAGCTAAGAAATGGTTATGAAGACAACAACTTTTTCGCACTTCTGCTGCTCCTAACGCTTAACCAGAATGGCCTAGAGAAAAAATACACATACCGTTGTAATCGGGCGAGTTTCTACTTTCAGAAGCAACAGGAATTTTTGGGTTAGGTCAATCCGTTCGCGAGATATGGGAGTTTGAAGCTAAGAAATGGTTGACAAGACAATAAATTTTTCGCACTTCTGCTGCTCCAATCGCTTAACCAGAATGGCCTAAGGGAAAAATACACGTACCGTTGTAATCGGGCGAGTTTCTACTTTCAGATGCATTAGGAATTTTTGGGTTAGGTCAATCCGTTCGCGAGATATGGGAGTTTGAAGCTAAGAAATGATTGACAAGACAAATTTTTCGCACTTCTGCTGCTCCTAACGCTTAACCAGAATGGCCTAGGGAAAAAATACACATATCGTTGTAATCGGGCGAGTTTCTACTTTCAGACGCAGCAGGAACTTCTGGGTTTGGTCAATCCGTTCGCGAGATATGGGAGTTTGAAGCTAAGAAATGGTTGAGAAGACAACAAATTTTTCGCACTTCTGCTGCTCCTAACGCTTAACCAGAATGGCCTAGGGAAAAAATACACATACCGTTGTAATCGGGCGAGTTTCTACTTTCAGACGCAACAGGAATTTTTGGGTTAGGTCAATCCGTTCGCGAGATATGGGAGTTTGAAGCCAAGAAATGGCTGAGAAGGCAAACAATTTTTCGCTATTCTGCTGCTCCAAACGCTTAACCAGAATGGCCTAGGGAAAAAATACACATACCGTTGTAATCGGGCGAGTTTCTTCTTTCAGATGCAACAAGAATTTTTGGGTTAGGTCAATCCGTTCGCGAGATATGGGAGTTTGAAGCCAAGAAATGGTTGAGAAGGCAAAAAATTTTTTGCAATTCTGCTGCTCCACACGCTTAACCCGAATGGCCTAATGAAAAAATACACATACCGTTGTAATCGGCGAGTTTCTACTTTCAGATGCAATAGGAATTTTTGGGTAAGGTCAATCCGTTCGCGAGATATGGGACTTTCAAGGTAAGAAATGGTTGACAAGACAATAAATTTTTCGCACTTCTGCTGCTCCTAACGCTTAACCAGAATGGCCTAGGGAAAAAATACACATACCGTTGTAATCGGGCGAGTTTCTACTTTCAGATGCAACAGGAATTTTTGGGTTAGGTCAATCCGTTCGCGAGATATGGGAGTTTGAAGCTAAGAAATGATTGACAAGACAACAAATTTTTCGCACTTCTGCTGCTGCTAACGCTTAACCAGAATGGCCTAGGAAAAAAATACACATATCGTTGTAATCGGGCGAGTTTCTACTTTCAGACGCAGCAGGAACTTCTGGGTTTGGTCAATCCGTTCGCGAGATATGGGAGTTTGAAGCTAAGAAATGGTTGAGAAGACAACAAATTTTTCGCACTTCTGCTGCTCCTAACGCTTAACCAGAATGGCCTAGGGGAAAAATACACATATCGTTGTAATCGGGCGAGTTTCTACTTTCAGACGCAGCAGGAACTTCTGGGTTTGTTCAATCCGTTCGCGAGATATGGGAGTTTGAATCTAAGAAATGGTTATGAAGACAACAACTTTTTCGCAATTCTGCTGCTCCTAACGCTTAATCAGAATGGCCTAGGGAAAAAATACACATACCGTTGTAATCGGGCGAGTTTCTACTTTCAGACGCAACTGGAATTTTTGGGTTAGGTCAATCCGTTCGCGAGATATGGGAGTTTGAAGCCAAGAAATGGTTGAGAAGACAACAAATTTTTCGCACTTCTGCTGCTCCAAACGCTTAACCAGAATGGCCTAGGGAAAAAATACGCATGTCGTTGTAATCGGGCGAGTTTCTACTTTCAGACGCAGCAGGAACTTCTGGGTTTGGTCAATCCGTTCGCGAGATATGGGAGTTTGAAGGTAAGAAATGTTTGAGAAGACAACAAATTTTTTGCACTTCTGCTGCTCCTAACGCTTAACCAGAATGGCCTAGGGAAAAAATACACATATCGTTGTAATCGGGCGAGTATCTACTTTCAGGCGCAGCAGGAACTTCTGGGTTTGGTCAATCCGTTCGCGAGATATGGGAGTTTGAAGCTAAGAAATGGTTGAGAAGACAACAACTTTTTCGCACTTCTGCTGCTCCTAACGCTTAACCAGAATGGCCTAGGGAAAAAATACACATACCGTTGTAATCGGGCGAGATTCTACTTTCAGATGCAACAGGAATTTTTGGGTTAGGTCAATACGTTCGCGAGATATGGGACTTTCAAGCTAAGAAATGGTTGACAAGACAATAAATTTTTCGCACTTCTGCTGCTCCAATCGCTTAACCAGAATGGCCTAAGGGAAAAATACACGTACCGTTGTAATCGGGCGAGTTTCTTCTTTCAGATGCAACAAGAATTTTTGGGTTAGGTCAATCCGTTCGCGAGATATGGGAGTTTGAAGCCAAGAAATGGTTGAGAAGGCAAAAAATTTTTTGCAATTCTGCTGCTCCAAACGCTTAACCAGAATTGCCTAGGGAAAAAATACACATACCGCTGTAATCGGGCGAGTTTCTACTTTCAGATGCAATAGGAATTTTTGGGTTAGGTCAATCCGTTCGCGAGATATGGGAGATTGAAGCCAAGAAATGGTTGAGACGGCAAAACATTTTTCGCAATTCTGCTGCACCAAACGCTTAACCAGAATGGCCTAGGGAAAAAATACGCATATTGTTGTAATCGGGTGAGTTTCTACTTTCAGACGCAGCAGGAACTTCTGGGTTTGGTCAATCCGTTCGCGAGATATGGGAGTTTGAGGCCAAGAAATGGTTGAGAAGGCAAAAAATTTTTCGCAATTCTGCTGCTCCAAACGCTTAACCAGAATGGCCTAGGGAAGAAATACACATACCGTTGTAATCGGGCGAGTTTCTACTTTCAGACGCAACAGGGATTTTTGGGTTAGGTCAATCCGTTCGCGAGATATGGGAGTTTGAAGCCAAGAAATGGTTATGAAGACAACAAATTTTTCGCACTTCTGCTGCTCCAAACGCTTAATCAGAATGGCCTAGTGAAACAATACACATACCGTTGTAATCGGGCGAGTTTCTACTTTCAGACGCAACAGGAATTTTTGGGTTAGGTCAATCCGTTCGCGAGATATGGGACTTTCAAGCTAAGAAATGGTTGACAAGACAATAAATTTTTCGCAATTCTGCTGCTCCAATCGCTTAACCAGAATGGCCTAAGGGAAAAATACACGTACCGTTGTAATCGGGCGAGTTTCTACTTTCAGATGCAATAGGAATTTTTGGGTTAGGTCAATCCGTTCGCGAGATATGGCAGTTTGAAGCCAAGAAATGGTTGAGAAAGCAAAAAATTTTTCGCAATTCTGCTGCTCCAAACGCTTAACCAGAATGCTCTAGGGAAAAAATACACATACCGTTGTAATCGGGCGAGTTTCTACTTTCAGATGCAATAGGAATTTTTGGGTTAGGTCAATCCGTTCGCGAGATATGGGAGTTTGAAGCTAAGAAATGGTTAAGAAGACAAGAAATATTTCGCACTTCTGCTGCTCCAAACGCTTAACCAGAATGGCCTAGGGAAAAAATACACATACCGTTGTAAACGGGCGAGTTTCTACTTTCAGACGCAGCAGGAATTTTTGGGTTAGGTCAATCCGTTCGCGAGATATGGGAGTTTGAAGCCAAGAAATGGTTGAGAAGGCAAACAATTTTTCGCTATTCTGCTGCTCCAAACGCTTAACCAGAATGGCCTATGGAAAAAATACACATACCGTTGTAATCAGGCGAGTTTCTTGTTTCAGATGCAACAAGAATTTTTGGGTTAGGTCAATCCGTTCGCGAGATATGGGTGTTTGAAGCTAAGAACTGGTAAAGAAGGCAAAAAATTTTTCGCAATTCTGCTGCTCCAAACGCTTAACCAGAATGGCCTAGGGAAGAAATACACATACCGTTGTAATCGGGCGAGTTTCTACTTTCAGAAGCAACAGGAATTTTTGGGTTAGGTCAATCCGTTCGCGAGATATGGGAGTTTGAAGCTAAGAAATGGTTGAGAAGACAACAAATTTTTCGCACTTCTGCTGCTCCTAACGCTTAACCAGAATGGCCTAGGGAAAAAATACACATACCGTTGTAATCGGGCGAGTTTCTACTTTCAGATGCAACAGGAATTTTTGGGTTAGGTCAATCCGTTCGCGAGATATGGGAGTTTGAAGCTAAGAAATGATTGACAGGACAACAAATTTTTCGCACTTCTGCTGCTCCTAACGCTTAACCAGAATGGCCTAGGAAAAAAATACACATATCGTTGTAATCGGGCGAGTTTCTACTTTCAGACGCAGCAGGAACTTCTGGGTTTGGTCAATCCGTTCGCGAGATATGGGAGTTTGAAGCTAAGAAATGGTTATGAAGACAACAACTTTTTCGCACTTCTGCTGCTCCTAACGCTTAATCAGAATGGCCTAGGGAAAAAATACACATACCGTTGTAATCGGGCGAGTTTCTACTTTCAGACGCAACAGGAATTTTTGGGTTAGGTCAATCCGTTCGCGAGATATGGGAGTTTGAAGCCAAGAAATGGTTGAGAAGACAACAAATTTTTCGCACTTCTGCTGCTCCAAACGCTTAACCAGAATGGCCTAGGGAAAAAATACACATACCGTTGTAAACGGGCGAGTTTCTACTTTCAGACGCAGCAGGAATTTTTGGGTTAGGTCAATCCGTTCGCGAGATATGGGAGTTTGAAGCCAAGAAATGGTTGAGAAGACAACAAATTTTTCGCACTTCTGCTGCTCCAAACGCTTAACCAGAATGGCCTAGGGAAAAAATACACATACCGTTGTAAACGGGCGAGTTTCTACTTTCAGACGCAGCAGGAATTTTTGGGTTAGGTCAATCCGTTCGCGAGATATGGGAGTTTGAAGCCAAGAAATGGTTGAGAAGGCAAACAATTTTTCGCTATTCTGCTGCTCCAAACGCTTAACCAGAATGGCCTATGGAAAAAATACACATACCGTTGTAATCGGGCGAGTTTCTTGTTTCAGATGCAACAAGAATTTTTGGGTTAGGTCAATCCGTTCGCGAGATATGGGTGTTTGAAGCTAAGAACTGGTAAAGAAGGCAAAAAATTTTTCGCAATTCTGCTGCTCCAAACGCTTAACCAGAATGGCCTAGGGAAGAAATACACATACCGTTGTAATCGGGCGAGTTTCTACTTTCAGACCCAACAGGAATTTTTGGGTTAGGTCAGTCCGTTCGCGAGATATGGGAGTTTGAAGCCAAGAAATGGCTGAGAAGGCAAACAATTTTTCGCTATTCTGCTGCTCCAAACGCTTAACCAGAATGGCCTAGGGAAAAAATACACATACCGTTGTAATCGGCGAGTTTCTACTTTCAGATGCAATAGGAATTTTTGGGTAAGGTCAATCCGTTCGCGAGATATGGGACTTTCAAGGTAAGAAATGGTTGACAAGACAATAAATTTTTCGCACTTCTGCTGCTCCAATCGCTTAACCAGAATGGCCTAAGGGAAAAATACACGTACCGTTGTAATCGGGCGAGTTTCTACTTTCAGATGCATTAGGAATTTTTGGGTTAGGTCAATCCGTTCGCGAGATATGGGAGTTTGAAGCTAAGAAATGATTGACAAGACAAATTCTTCGCACTTCTGCTGCTCCTAACGCTTAACCAGAATGGCCTAGGGAAAAAATACACATACCGTTGTAATCCGGCGAGTTTCTACTTTCAGATGCAACAGGAATTTTTGGGTTAGGTCAATCCGTTCGCGAGATATGGGAGTTTGAAGCTAAGAAATGATTGACAAGACAACAAATTTTTCGCACTTCTGCTGCTCCTAACGCTTAACCAGAATGGCCTAGGAAAAAAATACACATATCGTTGTAATCGGGCGAGTTTCTACTTTCAGACGCAGCAGGAACTTCTGGGTTTGGTCAATCCGTTCGCGAGATATGGGAGTTTGAAGCTAAGAAATGGTTATGAAGACAACAACTTTTTCGCACTTCTGCTGCTCCTAACGCTTAACCAGAATGGCCTAGAGAAAAAATACACATACCGTTGTAATCGGGCGAGTTTCTACTTTCAGAAGCAACAGGAATTTTTGGGTTAGGTCAATCCGTTCGCGAGATATGGGAGTTTGAAGCTAAGAAATGGTTGACAAGACAATAAATTTTTCGCACTTCTGCTGCTCCAATCGCTTAACCAGAATGGCCTAAGGGAAAAATACACGTACCGTTGTAATCGGGCGAGTTTCTACTTTCAGATGCATTAGGAATTTTTGGGTTAGGTCAATCCGTTCGCGAGATATGGGAGTTTGAAGCTAAGAAATGATTGACAAGACAAATTTTTCGCACTTCTGCTGCTCCTAACGCTTAACCAGAATGGCCTAGGGAAAAAATACACATATCGTTGTAATCGGGCGAGTTTCTACTTTCAGACGCAGCAGGAACTTCTGGGTTTGGTCAATCCGTTCGCGAGATATGGGAGTTTGAAGCTAAGAAATGGTTGAGAAGACAACAAATTTTTCGCACTTCTGCTGCTCCTAACGCTTAACCAGAATGGCCTAGGGAAAAAATACACATACCGTTGTAATCGGGCGAGTTTCTACTTTCAGACGCAACAGGAATTTTTGGGTTAGGTCAATCCGTTCGCGAGATATGGGAGTTTGAAGCCAAGAAATGGCTGAGAAGGCAAACAATTTTTCGCTATTCTGCTGCTCCAAACGCTTAACCAGAATGGCCTAGGGAAAAAATACACATACCGTTGTAATCGGGCGAGTTTCTTCTTTCAGATGCAACAAGAATTTTTGGGTTTGGTCAATCCGTTCGCGAGATATGGGAGTTTGAAGCCAAGAAATGGTTGAGAAGGCAAAAAATTTTTTGCAATTCTGCTGCTCCACACGCTTAACCCGAATGGCCTAATGAAAAAATACACATACCGTTGTAATCGGCGAGTTTCTACTTTCAGATGCAATAGGAATTTTTGGGTAAGGTCAATCCGTTCGCGAGATATGGGACTTTCAAGGTAAGAAATGGTTGACAAGACAATAAATTTTTCGCACTTCTGCTGCTCCAATCGCTTAACCAGAATGGCCTAAGGGAAAAATACACGTACCGTTGTAATCGGGCGAGTTTCTACTTTCAGATGCATTAGGAATTTTTGGGTTAGGTCAATCCGTTCGCGAGATATGGGAGTTTGAAGCTAAGAAATGATTGACAAGACAAATTCTTCGCACTTCTGCTGCTCCTAACGCTTAACCAGAATGGCCTAGGGAAAAAATACACATACCGTTGTAATCGGGCGAGTTTCTACTTTCAGATGCAACAGGAATTTTTGGGTTAGGTCAATCCGTTCGCGAGATATGGGAGTTTGAAGCTAAGAAATGATTGACAAGACAACAAATTTTTCGCACTTCTGCTGCTCCTAACGCTTAACCAGAATGGCCTAGGAAAAAAATACACATATCGTTGTAATCGGGCGAGTTTCTAATTTCAGACGCAGCAGGAACTTCTGGGTTTGGTCAATCCGTTCGCGAGATATGGGAGTTTGAAGCTAAGAAATGGTTGAGAAGACAACAAATTTTTCGCACTTCTGCTACTCCTAACGCTTAACCAGAATGGCCTAGGGGAAAAATACACATATCGTTGTAATCGGGCGAGTTTCTACTTTCAGACGCAGCAGGAACTTCTGGGTTTGTTCAATCCGTTCGCGAGATATGGGAGTTTGAATCTAAGAAATGGTTATGAAGACAACAACTTTTTCGCAATTCTGCTGCTCCTAACGCTTAATCAGAATGGCCTAGGGAAAAAATACACATACCGTTGTAATCGGGCGAGTTTCTACTTTCAGACGCAACTGGAATTTTTGGGTTAGGTCAATCCGTTCGCGAGATATGGGAGT
Source organism: Ptiloglossa arizonensis (assembly GCF_051014685.1). Classification (NCBI taxonomy): domain Eukaryota; kingdom Metazoa; phylum Arthropoda; class Insecta; order Hymenoptera; family Colletidae; genus Ptiloglossa; species Ptiloglossa arizonensis. The sequence goes on along the minus strand of NW_027478755.1, from coordinate 54,871 downwards.
TTGAAGCCAAGAAATGGTTGAGAAGACAACAAATTTTTCGCACTTCTGCTGCTCCAAATGCTTAACCAGAATGGCCTAGGGAAAAAATACGCATGTCGTTGTAATCGGGCGAGATTCTACTTTCAGATGCAACAGGAATTTTTGGGTTAGGTCAATACGTTCGCGAGATATGGGACTTTCAAGCTAAGAAATGGTTGACAAGACAATAAATTTTTCGCACTTCTGCTGCTCCAATCGCTTAACCAGAATGGCCTAAGGGAAAAATACACGTACCGTTGTAATCGGGCGAGTTTCTACTTTCAGATGCAATAGGAATTTTTGGGTTAGGTCAACCCGTTCGCGAGATATGGGAGTTTGAAGCCAAGAAATGGTTGAGACGGCAAAACATTTTTCGCAATTCTGCTGCACCAAACGCTTAACCAGAATGGCCTAGGGAAAAAATACGCATATCGTTGTAATCGGGTGAGTTTCTACTTTCAGACGCAGCAGGAACTTCTGGGTTTGGTCAATCCGTTCGCGAGATATGGGAGTTTGAGGCCAAGAAATGGTTGAGAAGGCAAAAAATTTTTCGCAATTCTGCTGCTCCAAACGCTTAACCAGAATGGCCTAGGGAAGAAATACACATACCGTTGTAATCGGGCGAGTTTCTACTTTCAGACGCAACAGGGATTTTTGGGTTAGGTCAATCCGTTCGCGAGATATGGGAGTTTGAAGCCAAGAAATGGTTATGAAGACAACAAATTTTTCGCACTTCTGCTGCTCCAAACGCTTAATCAGAATGGCCTAGTGAAACAATACACATACCGTTGTAATCGGGCGAGTTTCTACTTTCAGACGCAACAGGAATTTTTGGGTTAGGTCAATCCGTTCGCGAGATATGGGACTTTCAAGCTAAGAAATGGTTGACAAGACAATAAATTTTTCGCAATTCTGCTGCTCCAATCGCTTAACCAGAATGGCCTAAGGGAAAAATACACGTACCGTTGTAATCGGGCGAGTTTCTACTTTCAGATGCAATAGGAATTTTTGGGTTAGGTCAATCCGTTCGCGAGATATGGCAGTTTGAAGCCAAGAAATGGTTGAGAAAGCAAAAAATTTTTCGCAATTCTGCTGCTCCAAACGCTTAACCAGAATGCTCTAGGGAAAAAATACACATACCGTTGTAATCGGGCGAGTTTCTACTTTCAGATGCAATAGGAATTTTTGGGTTAGGTCAATCCGTTCGCGAGATATGGGAGTTTGAAGCTAAGAAATGGTTAAGAAGACAAGAAATATTTCGCACTTCTGCTGCTCCAAACGCTTAACCAGAATGGCCTAGGGAAAAAATACACATACCGTTGTAAACGGGCGAGTTTCTACTTTCAGACGCAGCAGGAATTTTTGGGTTAGGTCAATCCGTTCGCGAGATATGGGAGTTTGAAGCCAAGAAATGGTTGAGAAGGCAAACAATTTTTCGCTATTCTGCTGCTCCAAACGCTTAACCAGAATGGCCTATGGAAAAAATACACATACCGTTGTAATCAGGCGAGTTTCTTGTTTCAGATGCAACAAGAATTTTTGGGTTAGGTCAATCCGTTCGCGAGATATGGGTGTTTGAAGCTAAGAACTAGTAAAGAAGGCAAAAAATTTTTCGCAATTCTGCTGCTCCAAACGCTTAACCAGAATGGCCTAGGGAAGAAATACACATACCGTTGTAATCGGGCGAGTTTCTACTTTCAGAAGCAACAGGAATTTTTGGGTTAGGTCAATCCGTTCGCGAGATATGGGAGTTTGAAGCTAAGAAATGATTGACAAGACAAATTTTTCGCACTTCTGCTGCTCCTAACGCTTAACCAGAATGGCCTAGGGAAAAAATACACATATCGTTGTAATCGGGCGAGTTTCTACTTTCAGACGCAGCAGGAACTTCTGGGTTTGGTCAATCCGTTCGCGAGATATGGGAGTTTGAAGCTGAGAAATGGTTGAGAAGACAACAAATTTTTCGCACTTCTGCTGCTCCTAACGCTTAACCAGAATGGCCTAGGGAAAAAATACACATACCGTTGTAATCGGGCGAGTTTCTACTTTCAGATGCAACAGGAATTTTTGGGTTAGGTCAATCCGTTCGCGAGATATGGGAGTTTGAAGCTAAGAAATGATTGACAAGACAACAAATTTTTCGCACTTCTGCTGCTCCTAACGCTTAACCAGAATGGCCTAGGAAAAAAATACACATATCGTTGTAATCGGGCGAGTTTCTACTTTCAGACGCAGCAGGAACTTCTGGGTTTGGTCAATCCGTTCGCGAGATATGGGAGTTTGAAGCTAAGAAATGGTTATGAAGACAACAACTTTTTCGCACTTCTGCTGCTCCTAACGCTTAATCAGAATGGCCCAGGGAAAAAATACACATACCGTTGTAATCGGGCGAGTTTCTACTTTCAGACGCAACAGGAATTTTTGGGTTAGGTCAATCCGTTCGCGAGATATGGGAGTTTGAAGCCAAGAAATGGCTGAGAAGGCAAACAATTTTTCGCTATTCTGCTGCTCCAAACGCTTAACCAGAATGGCCTAGGGAAAAAATACACATACCGTTGTAATCGGGCGAGTTTCTTCTTTCAGATGCAACAAGAATTTTTGGGTTAGGTCAATCCGTTCGCGAGATATGGGAGTTTGAAGCCAAGAAATGGTTGAGAAGGCAAAAAATTTTTTGCAATTCTGCTGCTCCACACGCTTAACCCGAATGGCCTAATGAAAAAATACACATACCGTTGTAATCGGCGAGTTTCTACTTTCAGATGCAATAGGAATTTTTGGGTAAGGTCAATCCGTTCGCGAGATATGGGACTTTCAAGGTAAGAAATGGTTGACAAGACAATAAATTTTTCGCACTTCTGCTGCTCCAATCGCTTAACCAGAATGGCCTAAGGGAAAAATACACGTACCGTTGTAATCGGGCGAGTTTCTACTTTCAGATGCATTAGGAATTTTTGGGTTAGGTCAATCCGTTCGCGAGATATGGGAGTTTGAAGCTAAGAAATGATTGACAAGACAAATTCTTCGCACTTCTGCTGCTCCTAACGCTTAACCAGAATGGCCTAGGGAAAAAATACACATACCGTTGTAATCGGGCGAGTTTCTACTTTCAGATGCAACAGGAATTTTTGGGTTAGGTCAATCCGTTCGCGAGATATGGGAGTTTGAAGCTAAGAAATGATTGACAAGACAACAAATTTTTCGCACTTCTGCTGCTCCTAACGCTTAACCAGAATGGCCTAGGAAAAAAATACACATATCGTTGTAATCGGGCGAGTTTCTACTTTCAGACGCAGCAGGAACTTCTGGGTTTGGTCAATCCGTTCGCGAGATATGGGAGTTTGAAGCTAAGAAATGGTTGAGAAGACAACAAATTTTTCGCACTTCTGCTGCTCCTAACGCTTAACCAGAATGGCCTAGGGGAAAAATACACATATCGTTGTAATCGGGCGAGTTTCTACTTTCAGACGCAGCAGGAACTTCTGGGTTTGTTCAATCCGTTCGCGAGATATGGGAGTTTGAATCTAAGAAATGGTTATGAAGACAACAACTTTTTCGCAATTCTGCTGCTCCTAACGCTTAATCAGAATGGCCTAGGGAAAAAATACACATACCGTTGTAATCGGGCGAGTTTCTACTTTCAGACGCAACTGGAATTTTTGGGTTAGGTCAATCCGTTCGCGAGATATGGGAGTTTGAAGCCAAGAAATGGTTGAGAAGACAACAAATTTTTCGCACTTCTGCTGCTCCTAACGCTTAACCAGAATGGCCTAGGGAAAAAATACACATATCGTTGTAATCGGGCGAGTATCTACTTTCAGGCGCAGCAGGAACTTCTGGGTTTGGTCAATCCGTTCGCGAGATATGGGAGTTTGAAGCTAAGAAATGGTTGAGAAGACAACAACTTTTTCGCACTTCTGCTGCTCCTAACGCTTAACCAGAATGGCCTAGGGAAAAAATACACATACCGTTGTAATCGGGCGAGATTCTACTTTCAGATGCAACAGGAATTTTTGGGTTAGGTCAATCCGTTCGCGAGATATGGGAGTTTGAAGCCAAGAAATGGTTGAGAAGGCAAAAAATTTTTTGCAATTCTGCTGCTCCAAACGCTTAACCAGAATTGCCTAGGGAAAAAATACACATACCGCTGTAATCGGGCGAGTTTCTACTTTCAGATGCAATAGGAATTTTTGGGTTAGGTCAATCCGTTCGCGAGATATGGGAGATTGAAGCCAAGAAATGGTTGAGACGGCAAAACATTTTTCGCAATTCTGCTGCACCAAACGCTTAACCAGAATGGCCTAGGGAAAAAATACGCATATCGTTGTAATCGGGTGAGTTTCTACTTTCAGACGCAGCAGGAACTTCTGGGTTTGGTCAATCCGTTCGCGAGATATGGGAGTTTGAGGCCAAGAAATGGTTGAGAAGGCAAAAAATTTTTCGCAATTCTGCTGCTCCAAACGCTTAACCAGAATGGCCTAGGGAAGAAATACACATACCGTTGTAATCGGGCGAGTTTCTACTTTCAGACGCAACAGGGATTTTTGGGTTAGGTCAATCCGTTCGCGAGATATGGGAGTTTGAAGCCAAGAAATGGTTATGAAGACAACAAATTTTTCGCACTTCTGCTGCTCCAAACGCTTAATCAGAATGGCCTAGTGAAACAATACACATACCGTTGTAATCGGGCGAGTTTCTACTTTCAGACGCAACAGGAATTTTTGGGTTAGGTCAATCCGTTCGCGAGATATGGGACTTTCAAGCTAAGAAATGGTTGACAAGACAATAAATTTTTCGCAATTCTGCTGCTCCAATCGCTTAACCAGAATGGCCTAAGGGAAAAATACACGTACCGTTGTAATCGGGCGAGTTTCTACTTTCAGATGCAATAGGAATTTTTGGGTTAGGTCAATCCGTTCGCGAGATATGGCAGTTTGAAGCCAAGAAATGGTTGAGAAAGCAAAAAATTTTTCGCAATTCTGCTGCTCCAAACGCTTAACCAGAATGCTCTAGGGAAAAAATACACATACCGTTGTAATCGGGCGAGTTTCTACTTTCAGACGCAACAGGAATTTTTGGGTTAGGTCAATCCGTTCGCGAGATATGGGAGTTTGAAGCCAAGAAATGGCTGAGAAGGCAAACAATTTTTCGCTATTCTGCTGCTCCAAACGCTTAACCAGAATGGCCTATGGAAAAAATACACATACCGTTGTAATCGGGCGAGTTTCTTGTTTCAGATGCAACAAGAATTTTTGGGTTAGGTCAATCCGTTCGCGAGATATGGGTGTTTGAAGCTAAGAACTGGTAAAGAAGGCAAAAAATTTTTCGCAATTCTGCTGCTCCAAACGCTTAACCAGAATGGCCTAGGGAAGAAATACACATACCGTTGTAATCGGGCGAGTTTCTACTTTCAGACCCAACAGGAATTTTTGGGTTAGGTCAATCCGTTCGCGAGATATGGGAGTTTGAAGCCAAGAAATGGCTGAGAAGGCAAACAATTTTTCGCTATTCTGCTGCTCCAAACGCTGAACCAGAATGGCCTAGGGAAAAAATACACATACCGTTGTAATCGGGCGAGTTTCTTCTTTCAGATGCAACAAGAATTTTTGGGTTAGGTCAATCCGTTCGCGAGATATGGGAGATTGAAGCCAAGAAATGGTTGAGAAGGCAAAAAATTTTTTGCAATTCTGCTGCTCCAAACGCTTAACCAGAATGGCCTAGGGAAAAAATACGCATATCGTTGTAATCGGGTGAGTTTCTACTTTCAGACGCAGCAGGAACTTCTGGGTTTGGTCAATCCGTTCGCGAGATATGGGAGTTTGAGGCCAAGAAATGGTTGAGAAGGCAAAAAATTTTTCGCAATTCTGCTGCTCCAAACGCTTAACCAGAATGGCCTAGGGAAGAAATACACATACCGTTGTAATCGGGCGAGTTTCTACTTTCAGACGCAACAGGGATTTTTGGGTTAGGTCAATCCGTTCGCGAGATATGGGAGTTTGAAGCCAAGAAATGGTTATGAAGACAACAAATCTTTCGCACTTCTGCTGCTCCAAACGCTTAATCAGAATGGCCTAGTGAAAAAATACACATACCGTTGTAATCGGGCGAGCTTCTACTTTCAGACGCAACAGGAATTTTTGGGTTAGGTCAATCCGTTCGCGAGATATGGGACTTTCAAGCTAAGAAATGGTTGACAAGACAATAAATTTTTCGCAATTCTGCTGCTCCAAACGCTTAACCAGAATGGCCTATGGAAAAAATACACATACCGTTGTAATCGGGCGAGTTTCTTGTTTCAGATGCAACAAGAATTTTTGGGTTAGGTCAATCCGTTCGCGAGATATGGGTGTTTGAAGCTAAGAACTGGTAAAGAAGGCAAAAAATTTTTCGCAATTCTGCTGCTCCAAACGCTTAACCAGAACGGCCAAGGGAAGAAATACACATACCGTTGTAATCGGGCGAGTTTCTACTTTCAGAACCAACAGGAATTTTTGGGTTAGGTCAATCCGTTCGCGAGATATGGTAGTTTGAAGCCAAGAAATGGCTGAGAAGGCAAACAATTTTTCGCTATTCTGCTGCTCCAAACGCTTAACCAGAATGGCCTAGGGAAAAAATACACATACCGTTGTAATCGGGCGAGTTTCTACTTTCAGACGCAACAGGGATTTTTGGGTTAGGTCAATCCGTTCGCGAGATATGGGAGTTTGAAGCCAAGAAATGGTTATGAAGACAACAAATCTTTCGCACTTCTGCTGCTCCAAACGCTTAATCAGAATGGCCTAGTGAAAAAATACACATACCGTTGTAATCGGGCGAGTTTCTACTTTCAGACGCAACAGGAATTTTTGGGTTAGGTCAATCCGTTCGCGAGATATGGGACTTTCAAGCTAAGAAATGGTTGACAAGACAATAAATTTTTCGCAATTCTGCTGCTCCAATCGCTTAACCAGAATGGCCTAGGGAAGAAATACACATACCGTTGTAATCGGGCGAGTTTCTACTTTCAGACGCAACAGGGATTTTTGGGTTAGGTCAATCCGTTCGCGAGATATGGGAGTTTGAAGCCAAGAAATGGTTATGAAGACAACAAATTTTTCGCACTTCTGCTGCTCCAAACGCTTAATCAGAATGGCCTAGTGAAACAATACACATACCGTTGTAATCGGGCGAGTTTCTACTTTCAGACGCAACAGGAATTTTTGGGTTAGGTCAATCCGTTCGCGAGATATGGGACTTTCAAGCTAAGAAATGGTTGACAAGACAATAAATTTTTCGCAATTCTGCTGCTCCAATCGCTTAACCAGAATGGCCTAAGGGAAAAATACACGTACCGTTGTAATCGGGCGAGTTTCTACTTTCAGATGCAATAGGAATTTTTGGGTTAGGTCAATCCGTTCGCGAGATATGGCAGTTTGAAGCCAAGAAATGGTTGAGAAAGCAAAAAATTTTTCGCAATTCTGCTGCTCCAAACGCTTAACCAGAATGCTCTAGGGAAAAAATACACATACCGTTGTAATCGGGCGAGTTTCTACTTTCAGATGCAATAGGAATTTTTGGGTTAGGTCAATCCGTTCGCGAGATATGGGAGTTTGAAGCTAAGAAATGGTTAAGAAGACAAGAAATATTTCGCACTTCTGCTGCTCCAAACGCTTAACCAGAATGGCCTAGGGAAAAAATACACATACCGTTGTAAACGGGCGAGTTTCTACTTTCAGACGCAGCAGGAATTTTTGGGTTAGGTCAATCCGTTCGCGAGATATGGGAGTTTGAAGCCAAGAAATGGTTGAGAAGGCAAACAATTTTTCGCTATTCTGCTGCTCCAATCGCTTAACCAGAATGGCCTAAGGGAAAAATACACGTACCGTTGTAATCGGGCGAGTTTCTACTTTCAGATGCAATAGGAATTTTTGGGTTAGGTCAATCCGTTCGCGAGATGTGGCAGTTTGAAGCCAAGAAATGGTTGAGAAAGCAAAAAATTTTTCGCAATTCTGCTGCTCCAAACGCTTAACCAGAATGCTCTAGGGAAAAAATACACATACCGTTGTAATCGGGCGAGTTTCTACTTTCAGATGCAATAGGAATTTTTGGGTTAGGTCAATCCGTTCGCGAGATATGGGAGTTTGAAGCTAAGAAATGGTTAAGAAGACAAGAAATATTTCGCACTTCTGCTGCTCCAAACGCTTAACCAGAATGGCCTAGGGAAAAAATACACATACCGTTGTAAACGGGCGAGTTTCTACTTTCAGACGCAGCAGGAATTTTTGGGTTAGGTCAATCCGTTCGCGAGATATGGGAGTTTGAAGCCAAGAAATGGTTGAGAAGGCAAACAATTTTTCGCTATTCTGCTGCTCCAAACGCTTAACCAGAATGGCCTATGGAAAAAATACACATACCGTTGTAATCGGGCGAGTTTCTTGTTTCAGATGCAACAAGAATTTTTGGGTTAGGTCAATCCGTTCGCGAGATATGGGTGTTTGAAGCTAAGAACTGGTAAAGAAGGCAAAAAATTTTTCGCAATTCTGCTGCTCCAAACGCTTAACCAGAATGGCCTAGGGAAGAAATACACATACCGTTGTAATCGGGCGATTTTCTACTTTCAGACCCAACAGGAATTTTTGGGTTAGGTCAATCCGTTCGCGAGATATGGGAGTTTGAAGCCAAGAAATGGCTGAGAAGGCAAACAATTTTTCGCTATTCTGCTGCTCCAAACGCTTAACCAGAATGGCCTAGGGAAAAAATACACATACCGTTGTAATCGGGCGAGTTTCTTCTTTCAGATGCAACAAGAATTTTTGGGTTAGGTCAATCCGTTCGCGAGATATGGGAGTTTGAAGCCAAGAAATGGTTGAGAAGGCAAAAAATTTTTTGCAATTCTGCTGCTCCAAACGCTTAACCAGAATGGCCTAGGGAAAAAATACGCATATCGTTGTAATCGGGTGAGTTTCTACTTTCAGACGCAGCAGGAACTTCTGGGTTTGGTCAATCCGTTCGCGAGATATGGGAGTTTGAGGCCAAGAAATGGTTGAGAAGGCAAAAAATTTTTCGCAATTCTGCTGCTCCAAACGCTTAACCAGAATGGCCTAGGGAAGAAATACACATACCGTTGTAATCGGGCGAGTTTCTACTTTCAGACGCAACAGGGATTTTTGGGTTAGGTCAATCCGTTCGCGAGATATGGGAGTTTGAAGCCAAGAAATGGTTATGAAGACAACAAATCTTTCGCACTTCTGCTGCTCCAAACGCTTAACCAGAATGGCCAAGGGAAGAAATACACATACCGTTGTAATCGGGCGAGTTTCTACTTTCAGACGCAACAGGAATTTTTGGGTTAGGTCAATCCGTTCGCGAGATATGGTAGTTTGAAGCCAAGAAATGGCTGAGAAGGCAAACAATTTTTCGCTATTCTGCTGCTCCAAACGCTTAACCAGAATGGCCTAGGGAAAAAATACACATACCGTTGTAATCGGGCGAGTTTCTTCTTTCAGATGCAACAAGAATTTTTGGGTTAGGTCAATCCGTTCGCGAGATATGGGAGTTTGAAGCCAAGAAATGGTTGAGAAGGCAAAAAATTTTTTGCAATTCTGCTGCTCCACACGCTTAACCCGAATGGCCTAATGAAAAAATACACATACCGTTGTAATCGGGCGAGTTTCTACTTTCAGACGCAACAGGAATTTTTGGGTTAGGTCAATCCGTTCGCGAGATATGGGAGTTTGAAGCCAAGAAACGGTTGAGAAGGCAAAAAATTTTTCGCAATTCTGCTGCTCCACACGCTTAACCCGAATGGCCTAGGGAAAAAATACACATACCGCTGTAATCGGCGAGTTTCTACTTTCAGATGCAATAGGAATTTTTGGGTAAGGTCAATCCGTTCGCGAGATATGGGACTTTCAAGGTAAGAAATGGTTGACAAGACAATAAATTTTTCGCACTTCTGCTGCTCCAATCGCTTAACCAGAATGGCCTAAGGGAAAAATACACGTACCGTTGTAATCGGGCGAGTTTCTACTTTCAGATGCAATAGGAATTTTTGGGTTAGGTCAATCCGTTCGCGAGATATGGGAGTTTGAAGCTAAGAAATGATTGACAAGACAACAAATTTTTCGCACTTCTGCTGCTCCTAACGCTTCACCAGAATGGCCTAGGGAAAAAATACACATATCGTTGTAATCGGGCGAGTTTCTACTTTCAGACGCAGCAGGAACTTCTGGGTTTGGTCAATCCGTTCGCGAGATATGGGAGTTTGAAGCTAAGAAATGGTTGAGAAGACAACAAATTTTTCGCAATTCTGCTGCTCCTAACGCTTAACCAGAATGGCCTAGGGAAAAAATACACATACCGTTGTAGTCGGGCGAGTTTCTACTTTCAGATGCAACAGGAATTTTTGGGTTAGGTCAATCCGTTCGCGAGATATGGGAGTTTGAAGCTAAGAAATGAATGACAAGACAACAAATTTTTCGCACTTCTGCTGCTCCTAACGCTTCACCAGAATGGCCTAGGGAAAAAATACACATATCGTTGTAATCGGGCGAGTTTCTACTTTCAGACGCAGCAGGAACTTCTGGGTTTGGTCAATCCGTTCGCGAGATATGGGAGTTTGAAGCTAAGAAATGGTTATGAAGACAACAACTTTTTCGCACTTCTGCTTCTCCTAACGCTTAACCAGAATGGCCTAGGGAAAAAATACACATACCGTTTTAATCGGGCGAGTTTCTACTTTCAGAAGCAACAGGAATTTTTGGGTTAGGTCAATCCGTTCGCGAGATATGGGAGTTTGAAGCTAAGAAATGATTGAGAAGACAACAAATTTTTCGCACTTCTGCTGCTCCTAACGCTTAACCAGAATGGCCTAGGGAAAAAATACACATATCGTTGTAATCGGGCGAGTTTCTACTTTCAGACGCAGCAGGAACTTCTGGGTTTGGTCAATCCGTTCGCGAGATATGGGAGTTTGAATCTAAGAAATGGTTATGAAGACAACAACTTTTTCGCACTTCTGCTGCTCCTAACGCTTAACCAGAATGGCCTAGGGAAAAAATACACATACCGTTGTAATCGGGCGAGTTTCTACTTTCAGATGCAACAGGAATTTTTGGGTTAGGTCAATACGTTCGCGAGATATGGGACTTTCAAGCTATGAAATGGTTGACAAGACAATAAATTTTTCGCACTTCTGCTGCTCCAATCGCTTAACCAGAATGGCCTAAGGGAAAAATACACGTACCGTTGTAATCGGGCGAGTTTCTACTTTCAGATGCAATAGGAATTTTTGGGTTAGGTCAATCCGTTCGCGAGATATGGCAGTTTGAAGCCAAGAAATGGTTGAGAAAGCAAAAAATTTTTCGCAATTCTGCTGCTCCAAACGCTTAACCAGAATTGCATAGGGAAAAAATACACATACCGTTGTAATGGGGCGAGTTTCTACTTTCAGATGCAACAGGAATTTTTGGGTTAGGTCAATCCGTTCGCGAGATATGGGAGTTTGAAACTAAGAAATGGTTGAGAAGACAACAACTTTTTCGCACTTCTGCTGCTCCTAACGCTTAACCAGAATGGCCCAGGGAAAAAATACACATACCGTTGTAATCGGGCGAGTTTCTACTTTCAGATGCAACAGGAATTTTTGGGTTAGGTCAATCCGTTCCCGAGATATGGGAGTTTGAAACTAAGAAATGGTTGAGAAGACAACAACTTTTTCGCACTTCTGCTGCTCCTAACGCTTAACCAGAATGGCCTAGGGAAAAAATACACATACCGTTGTAATCGGGCGAGTTTCTACTTTCAGATGCAACAGGAATTTTTGGGTTAGGTCAATCCGTTCGCGAGATATGGGAGTTTGAAGCTAAGAAATGATTGAGAAGACAACAAATTTTTCGCACTCCTGCAGCTCCTAACGCTTAACCAGAATGGCCTAGGGAAAAAATACACATATCGTTGTAATCGGGCGAGTTTCTACTTTCAGACGCAGCAGGAACTTCTGGGTTTGGTCCATCCGTTCGCGAGATATGGGAGTTTGAAGCTAAGAAATGGTTATGAAGACAACAACTTTTTCGCACTTCTGCTGCTCCTAACCCTTAATCAGGATGGCCTAGGGAAAAAATACACATACCGTTCTAATCGGGCGAGTTTCTACTTTCAGACGCAATAGGAATTTTTGGGTTAGGTCAATCCGTTCGCGAGATATGGGAGTTTGAAGCCAAGAAATGGTTGAGAAGGCAAACAATTTTTCGCTATTCTGCTGCTCCAAACGCTTAACCCGAATGGCCTAATGAAAAAATACACATACCATTGTAATCGGGCGAGTTTCTACTTTCAGACCCAACAGGAATTTTTGGGTTAGGTCAATCCGTTCGCGAGATATGGGAGTTTGAAGCCAAGAAATGGCTGAGAAGGCAAACAATTTTTCGCTATTCTGCTGCTCCAAACGCTTAACCAGAATGGCCTAGGGAAAAAATACACATACCGTTGTAATCGGGCGAGTTTCTTCTTTCAGATGCAACAAGAATTTTTGGGTTAGGTCAATCCGTTCGCGAGATATGGGAGTTTGAAGCCAAGAAATGGTTGAGAAGGCAAAAAATTTTTTGCAATTCTGCTGCTCCAAACGCTTAACCAGAATGGCCTAGGGAAAAAATACGCATATCGATGTAATCGGGTGAGTTTCTACTTTCAGACGCAGCAGGAACTTCTGGGTTTGGTCAATCCGTTCGCGAGATATGGGAGTTTGAGGCCAAGAAATGGTTGAGAAGGCAAAAAATTTTTCGCAATTCTGCTGCTCCAAACGCTTAACCAGAATGGCCTAAGGAAGAAATACACATACCGTTGTAATCGGGCGAGTTTCTACTTTCAGACGCAACAGGGATTTTTGGGTTAGGTCAATCCGTTCGCGAGATATGGGAGTTTGAAGCCAAGAAATGGTTATGAAGACAACAAATCTTTCGCACTTCTGCTGCTCCAAACGCTTAATCAGAATGGCCTAGTGAAAAAATACACATACCGTTGTAATCGGGCGAGTTTCTACTTTCAGACGCAACAGGAATTTTTGGGTTAGGTCAATCCGTTCGCGAGATATGGCAGTTTGAAGCCAAGAAATGGTTGAGAAAGCAAAAAATTTTTCGCAATTCTGCTGCTCCAAACGCTTAACCAGAATGGCCTAGGGAAAAAATACACATACCGTTGTAATGGGGCGAGTTTCTACTTTCAGATGCAACAGGAATTTTTGGGTTAGGTCAATCCGTTCGCGAGATATGGGAGTTTGAAACTAAGAAATGGTTGAGAAGACAACAACTTTTTCGCACTTCTGCTGCTCCTAACGCTTAACCAGAATGGCCTAGGGAAAAAATACACATACCGTTGTAATCGGGCGAGTTTCTACTTTCAGATGCAACAGGAATTTTTGGGTTAGGTCAATCCGTTCGCGAGATATGGGAGTTTGAAGCTAAGAAATGATTGAGAAGACAACAAATTTTTCGCACTCCTGCAGCTCCTAACGCTTAACCAGAATGGCCTAGGATAAAAATACACATATCGTTGTAATCGGGCGAGTTTCTACTTTCAGACGCAGCAGGAACTTCTGGGTTTGGTCCATCCGTTCGCGAGATATGGGAGTTTGAAGCTAAGAAATGGTTATGAAGACAACAACTTTTTCGCACTTCTGCTGCTCCTAACCCTTAATCAGGATGGCCTAGGGAAAAAATACACATACCGTTCTAATCGGGCGAGTTTCTACTTTCAGACGCAATAGGAATTTTTGGGTTAGGTCAATCCGTTCGCGAGATATGGGAGTTTGAAGCCAAGAAATGGTTGAGAAGGCAAACAATTTTTCGCTATTCTGCTGCTCCAAACGCTTAACCCGAATGGCCTAATGAAAAAATACACATACCATTGTAATCGGGCGAGTTTCTACTTTCAGACCCAACAGGAATTTTTGGGTTAGGTCAATCCGTTCGCGAGATATGGGAGTTTGAAGCCAAGAAATGGCTGAGAAGGCAAACAATTTTTCGCTATTCTGCTGCTCCAAACGCTTAACCAGAATGGCCTAGGGAAAAAATACACATACCGTTGTAATCGGGCGAGTTTCTTCTTTCAGATGCAACAAGAATTTTTGGGTTAGGTCAATCCGTTCGCAAGATATGGGAGTTTGAAGCCAAGAAATGGTTGAGAAGGCAAAAAATTTTTTGCAATTCTGCTGCTCCAAACGCTTAACCAGAATGGCCTAGGGAAAAAATACGCATATCGATGTAATCGGGTGAGTTTCTACTTTCAGACGCAGCAGGAACTTCTGGGTTTGGTCAATCCGTTCGCGAGATATGGGAGTTTGAGGCCAAGAAATGGTTGAGAAGGCAAAAAATTTTTCGCAATTCTGCTGCTCCAAACGCTTAACCAGAATGGCCTAAGGAAGAAATACACATACCGTTGTAATCGGGCGAGTTTCTACTTTCAGACGCAACAGGGATTTTTGGGTTAGGTCAATCCGTTCGCGAGATATGGGAGTTTGAAGCCAAGAAATGGTTATGAAGACAACAAATCTTTCGCACTTCTGCTGCTCCAAACGCTTAATCAGAATGGCCTAGTGAAAAAATACACATACCGTTGTAATCGGGCGAGTTTCTACTTTCAGACGCAACAGGAATTTTTGGGTTAGGTCAATCCGTTCGCGAGATATGGCAGTTTGAAGCCAAGAAATGGTTGAGAAAGCAAAAAATTTTTCGCAATTCTGCTGCTCCAAACGCTTAACCAGAATGGCCTAGGGAAAAAATACACATACCGTTGTAATGGGGCGAGTTTCTACTTTCAGATGCAACAGGAATTTTTGGGTTAGGTCAATCCGTTCGCGAGATATGGGAGTTTGAAACTAAGAAATGGTTGAGAAGACAACAACTTTTTCGCACTTCTGCTGCTCCTAACGCTTAACCAGAATGGCCTAGGGAAAAAATACACATACCGTTGTAATCGGGCGAGTTTCTACTTTCAGATGCAACAGGAATTTTTGGGTTAGGTCAATCCGTTCCCGAGATATGGGAGTTTGAAACTAAGAAATGGTTGAGAAGACAACAACTTTTTCGCACTTCTGCTGCTCCTAACGCTTAACCAGAATGGCCAAGGGAAAAAATACACATACCGTTGTAATCGGGCGAGTTTCTACTTTTAGATGCAACAAGAATTTTTGGGTTAGGTCAATCCGTTCGCGAGATATGGGAGTTTGAAGCCAAGAAATGGTTGAGAAGGCAAAAAATTTTTTGCAATTCTGCTGCTCCAAACGCTTAACCAGAATGGCCTAGGGAAAAAATACGCATATCGTTGTAATCAGGTGAGTTTCTACTTTCAGACGCAGCAGGAACTTCTGGGTTTGGTCAATCCGTTCGCGAGATATGGGAGTTTGAGGCCAAGAAATGGTTGAGAAGGCAAAAAATTTTTCGCAATTCTGCTGCTCCAAACGCTTAACCAGAATGGCCTAGGGAAGAAATACACATACCGTTGTAATCGGGCGAGTTTCTACTTTCAGACGCAACAGGGATTTTTGGGTTAGGTCAATCCGTTCGCGAGATATGGGAGTTTGAAGCCAAGAAATGGTTATGAAGACAACAAATCTTTCGCACTTCTGCTGCTCCAAACGCTTAATCAGAATGGCCTAGTGAAAAAATACACATACCGTTGTAATCGGGCGAGTTTCTACTTTCAGACGCAACAGGAATTTTTGGGTTAGGTCAATCCGTTCGCGAGATATGGGACTTTCAAGCTAAGAAATGGTTGACAAGACAACAAATTTTTCGCAATTCTGCTGCTCCAATCGCTTAACCAGAATGGCCTAAGGGAAAAATACACGCTTCGTTGTAATCGGGCGAGTTTCTACTTTCAGATGCAATAGGAATTTTTGGGTTAGGTCAATCCGTTCGCGAGATATGGCAGTTTGAAGCCAAGAAATGGTTGAGAAAGCAAAAAATTTTTCGCAATTCTGCTGCTCCAAACGCTTAACCAGAATGGCCTAGGGAAAAAATACACATACCGTTGTAATGGGGCGAGTTTCTACTTTCAGATGCAACAGGAATTTTTGGGTTAGGTCAATCCGTTCGCGAGATATGGGAGTTTGAAACTAAGAAATGGTTGGGAAGACAACAACTTTTTCGCACTTCTGCTGCTCCTAACGCTTAACCAGAATGGCCAAGGGAAAAAATACACATACCGTTGTAATCGGGCGAGTTTCTACTTTCAGATGCAACAAGAATTTTTGGGTTAGGTCAATCCGTTCGCGAGATATGGGAGTTTGAAGCCAAGAAATGGTTGAGAAGGCAAAAAATTTTTTGCAATTCTGCTGCTCCAAACGCTTAACCAGAATGGCCTAGGGAAAAAATACGCATATCGTTGTAATCAGGTGAGTTTCTACTTTCAGACGCAGCAGGAACTTCTGGGTTTGGTCAATCCGTTCGCGAGATATGGGAGTTTGAGGCCAAGAAATGGTTGAGAAGGCAAAAAATTTTTCGCAATTCTGCTGCTCCAAACGCTTAACCAGAATGGCCTAGGGAAGAAATACACATACCGTTGTAATCGGGCGAGTTTCTACTTTCAGACGCAACAGGGATTTTTGGGTTAGGTCAATCCGTTCGCGAGATATGGGAGTTTGAAGCCAAGAAATGGTTATGAAGACAACAAATCTTTCGCACTTCTACTGCTCCAAACGCTTAATCAGAATGGCCTAGTGAAAAAATACACATACCGTTGTAATCGGGCGAGTTTCTACTTTCAGACGCAACAGGAATTTTTGGGTTAGGTCAATCCGTTCGCGAGATATGGGACTTTCAAGCTAAGAAATGGTTGACAAGACAACAAATTTTTCGCAATTCTGCTGCTCCAATCGCTTAACCAGAATGGCCTAAGGGAAAAATACACGCTTCGTTGTAATCGGGCGAGTTTCTACTTTCAGATGCAATAGGAATTTTTGGGTTAGGTCAATCCGTTCGCGAGATATGGGAGTTTGAAGCCAAGAAATGGTTGAGAAGGCAAACAATTTTTCGCTATTCTGCTGCTCCAAACGCTTAACCCGAATGGCCTAATGAAAAAATACACATACCATTGTAATCGGGCGAGTTTCTACTTTCAGACCCAACAGGAATTTTTGGGTTAGGTCAATCCGTTCGCGAGATATGGGAGTTTGAAGCCAAGAAATGGCTGAGAAGGCAAACAATTTTTCGCTATTCTGCTGCTCCAAACGCTTAACCAGAATGGCCTAGGGAAAAAATACACATACCGTTGTAATCGGGCGAGTTTCTTCTTTCAGATGCAACAAGAATTTTTGGGTTAGGTCAATCCGTTCGCGAGATATGGGAGTTTGAAGCCAAGAAATGGTTGAGAAGGCAAAAAATTTTTTGCAATTCTGCTGCTCCAAACGCTTAACCAGAATGGCCTAGGGAAAAAATACGCATATCGTTGTAATCGGGTGAGTTTCTACTTTCAGACGCAGCAGGAACTTCTGGGTTTGGTCAATCCGTTCGCGAGATATGGGAGTTTGAGGCCAAGAAATGGTTGAGAAGGCAAAAAATTTTTCGCAATTCTGCTGCTCCAAACGGTTAACCAGAATGGCCTAGGGAAGAAATACACATACCGTTGTAATCGGGCGAGTTTCTACTTTCAGACGCAACAGGGATTTTTGGGTTAGGTCAATCCGTTCGCGAGATATGGGAGTTTGAAGCCAAGAAATGGTTATGAAGACAACAAATCTTTCGCACTTCTGCTGCTCCAAACGCTTAATCAGAATGGCCTAGTGAAAAAATACACATACCGTTGTAATCGGGCGAGTTTCTACTTTCAGACGCAACAGGAATTTTTGGGTTAGGTCAATCCGTTCGCGAGATATGGCAGTTTGAAGCCAAGAAATGGTTGAGAAAGCAAAAAATTTTTCGCAATTCTGCTGCTCCAAACGCTTAACCAGAATGGCCTAGGGAAAAAATACACATACCGTTGTAATGGGGCGAGTTTCTACTTTCAGATGCAACAGGAATTTTTGGGTTAGGTCAATCCGTTCGCGAGATATGGGAGTTTGAAACTAAGAAATGGTTGAGAAGACAACAACTTTTTCGCACTTCTGCTGCTCCTAACGCTTAACCAGAATGGCCTAGGGAAAAAATACACATACCGTTGTAATCGGGCGAGTTTCTACTTTCAGATGCAACAGGAATTTTTGGGTTAGGTCAATCCGTTCCCGAGATATGGGAGTTTGAAACTAAGAAATGGTTGAGAAGACAACAACTTTTTCGCACTTCTGCTGCTCCTAACGCTTAACCAGAATGGCCTAGGGAAAAAATACACATACCGTTGTAATCGGGCGAGTTTCTACTTTCAGATGCAACAAGAATTTTTGGGTTAGGTCAATCCGTTCGCGAGATATGGCAGTTTGAAGCCAAGAAATGGTTGAGAAAGCAAAAAATTTTTCGCACTTCTGCTGCACCTAACGCTTAACCAGAATGGCCTAGGGAAAAAATACACATACCGTTGTAATCGGGCGAGTTTCTACTTTCAGATGCAATAGGAATTTTTGGGTTAGGTCAATCCGTTCGCGAGATATGGGAGTTTGAAGCTAAGAAATGGTTAAGAGGACAAGAAATATTTCGCACTTCTGCTGCTCCAAACGCTTAACCAGAATGGCCTAGGGAAAAAATACACATACCGTTGTAAACGGGCGAGTTTCTACTTTCAGACGCAGCAGGAATTTTTGGGTTAGGTCAATCCGTTCGCGAGATATGGGAGTTTGAAGCCAAGAAATGGTTGAGAAGGCAAACAATTTTTCGCTATTCTGCTGCTCCAAACGCTTAACCAGAATGGCCTATGGAAAAAATACACATACCGTTGTAATCGGGCGAGTTTCTTGTTTCAGATGCAACAAGAATTTTTGGGTTAGGTCAATCCGTTCGCGAGATATGGGTGTTTGAAGCTAAGAACTGGTAAAGAAGGCAAAAAATTTTTCGCAATTCTGCTGCTCCAAACGCTTAACCAGAATGGCCAAGGGAAGAAATACACATACCGTTGTAATCGGGCGAGTTTCTACTTTCAGACCCAACAGGAATTTTTGGGTTAGGTCAATCCGTTCGCGAGATATGGTAGTTTGAAGCCAAGAAATGGCTGAGAAGGCAAACAATTTTTCGCTATTCTGCTGCTCCAAACGCTTAACCAGAATGGCCTATGGAAAAAATACACATACCGTTGTAATCGGGCGAGTTTCTTGTTTCAGATGCAACAAGAATTTTTGGGTTAGGTCAATCCGTTCGCGAGATATGGGAGTTTGAATCCAAGAAATGGTTGAGAAGGCAAAAAATTTTTTGCAATTCTGCTGCTCCAAACGCTTAACCAGAATGGCCAAGGGAAGAAATACACATACCGTTGTAATCGGGCGAGTTTCTACTTTCAGACCCAACAGGAATTTTTGGGTTAGGTCAATCCGTTCGCGAGATATGGTAGTTTGAAGCCAAGAAATGGCTGAGAAGGCAAACAATTTTTCGCTATTCTGCTGCTCCAAACGCTTAACCAGAAGGGCCTAGGGAAAAAATACACATACCGTTGTAATCGGGCGAGTTTCTTCTTTCAGATGCAACAAGAATTTTTGGGTTAGGTCAATCCGTTCGCGAGATATGGGAGTTTGAATCCAAGAAATGGTTGAGAAGGCAAAAAATTTTTTGCAATTCTGCTGCTCCACACGCTTAACCCGAATGGCCTAATGAAAAAATACACATACCGTTATAATCGGGCGAGTTTCTACTTTCAGACGCAACAGGAATTTTTGGGTTAGGTCAATCCGTTCGCGAGATATGGGAGTTTGAAGCCAAGAAATGGTTGAGAAGGCAAAAAATTTTTCGCAATTCTGCTGCTCCACACGCTTAACCCGAATGGCCTAGGGAAAAAATACACATACCGCTGTAATCGGCGAGTTTCTACTTTCAGATGCAATAGGAATTTTTGGGTAAGGTCAATCCGTTCGCGAGATATGGGACTTTCAAGGTAAGAAATGGTTGACAAGACAATAAATTTTTCGCACTTCTGCTGCTCCAATCGCTTAACCAGAATGGCCTAAGGGAAAAATACACGTACCGTTGTAATCGGGCGAGTTTCTACTTTCAGATGCAATAGGAATTTTTGGGTTAGGTCAATCCGTTCGCGAGATATGGGAGTTTGAAGCTAAGAAATGGTTGAGAAGACAACAAATTTTTCGCACTTCTGCTGCTCCTAACGCTTAACCAGAATGGCCTAGGGAAAAAATACACATACCGTTGTAATCGGGCGAGTTTCTTCTTTCAGACGCAACAGGAATTTTTGGGTTAGGTCAATCCGT
This sequence comes from Ptiloglossa arizonensis, assembly GCF_051014685.1. Lineage (NCBI taxonomy): Eukaryota > Metazoa > Arthropoda > Insecta > Hymenoptera > Colletidae > Ptiloglossa > Ptiloglossa arizonensis. Next base: position 34,542 of record NW_027478755.1, on the reverse strand, counting down.
TCGCGAGATATGGGAGTTTGAAGCTAAGAAATGGTTGAGAAGACAACAAATTTTTCGCACTTCTGCTGCTCCTAACGCTTAACCAGAATGGCCTAGTGAAAAAATACACATACCGTTGTAATCGGGCGAGTTTCTTCTTTCAGACGCAACAGGAATTTTTGGGTTAGGTCAATCCGTTCGCGAGATATGGGAGTTTGAAGCCAAGAAATGGTTGAGAAGGCAAACAATTTTTCGCTATTCTGCTGCTCCAAACGCTTAACCCGAATGGCCTAATGAAAAAATACACATACCATTGTAATCGGGCGAGTTTCTACTTTCAGACCCAACAGGAATTTTTGGGTTAGGTCAATCCGTTCGCGAGATATGGGAGTTTGAAGCCAAGAAATGGCTGAGAAGGCAAACAATTTTTCGCTATTCTGCTGCTCCAAACGCTTAACCAGAATGGCCTAGGGAAAAAATACACATACCGTTGTAATCGGGCGAGTTTCTTCTTTCAGATGCAACAAGAATTTTTGGGTTAGGTCAATCCGTTCGCGAGATATGGGAGTTTGAAGCCAAGAAATGGTTGAGAAGGCAAAAAATTTTTTGCAATTCTGCTGCTCCAAACGCTTAACCAGAATGGCCTAGGGAAAAAATACGCATATCGTTGTAATCGGGTGAGTTTCTACTTTCAGACGCAGCAGGAACTTCTGGGTTTGGTCAATCCGTTCGCGAGATATGGGAGTTTGAGGCCAAGAAATGGTTGAGAAGGCAAAAAATTTTTCGCAATTCTGCTGCTCCAAACGGTTAACCAGAATGGCCTAGGGAAGAAATACACATACCGTTGTAATCGGGCGAGTTTCTACTTTCAGACGCAACAGGGATTTTTGGGTTAGGTCAATCCGTTCGCGAGATATGGGAGTTTGAAGCCAAGAAATGGTTATGAAGACAACAAATCTTTCGCACTTCTGCTGCTCCAAACGCTTAATCAGAATGGCCTAGTGAAAAAATACACATACCGTTGTAATCGGGCGAGTTTCTACTTTCAGACGCAACAGGAATTTTTGGGTTAGGTCAATCCGTTCGCGAGATATGGCAGTTTGAAGCCAAGAAATGGTTGAGAAAGCAAAAAATTTTTCGCAATTCTGCTGCTCCAAACGCTTAACCAGAATGGCCTAGGGAAAAAATACACATACCGTTGTAATGGGGCGAGTTTCTACTTTCAGATGCAACAGGAATTTTTGGGTTAGGTCAATCCGTTCGCGAGATATGGGAGTTTGAAACTAAGAAATGGTTGAGAAGACAACAACTTTTTCGCACTTCTGCTGCTCCTAACGCTTAACCAGAATGGCCTAGGGAAAAAATACACATTCCGTTGTAATCGGGCGAGTTTCTACTTTCAGATGCAACAAGAATTTTTGGGTTAGGTCAATCCGTTCGCGAGATATGGGAGTTTGAATCCAAGAAATGGTGGAGAAGGCAAAAAATTTTTTGCAATTCTGCTGCTCCAAACGCTTAACCAGAATGGCCAAGGGAAGAAATACACATACCGTTGTAATCGGGCGAGTTTCTACTTTCAGACCCAACAGGAATTTTTGGGTTAGGTCAATCCGTTCGCGAGATATGGTAGTTTGAAGCCAAGAAATGGCTGAGAAGGCAAACAATTTTTCGCTATTCTGCTGCTCCAAACGCTTAACCAGAATGGCCTAGGGAAAAAATACACATACCGTTGTAATCGGGCGAGTTTCTACTTTCAGATGCAACAAGAATTTTTGGGTTAGGTCAATCCGTTCGCGAGATATGGGAGTTTGAAGCCAAGAAATGGTTGAGAAGGCAAAAAATTTTTTGCAATTCTGCTGCTCCAAACGCTTAACCAGAATGGCCTAGGGAAGAAATACACATACCGTTGTAATCGGGCGAGTTTCTTGTTTCAGATGCAACAAGAATTTTTGGGTTAGGTCAATCCGTTCGCGAGATATGGGAGTTTGAATCCAAGAAATGGTTGAGAAGGCAAAAAATTTTTTGCAATTCTGCTGCTCCAAACGCTTAACCAGAATGGCCAAGGGAAGAAATACACATACCGTTGTAATCGGGCGAGTTTCTACTTTCAGACCCAACAGGAATTTTTGGGTTAGGTCAATCCGTTCGCGAGATATGGTAGTTTGAAGCCAAGAAATGGCTGAGAAGGCAAACAATTTTTCGCTATTCTGCTGCTCCAAACGCTTAACCAGAATGGCCTAGGGAAAAAATACACATACCGTTGTAATCGGGCGAGTTTCTTCTTTCAGATGCAACAAGAATTTTTGGGTTAGGTCAATCCGTTCGCGAGATATGGGAGTTTGAATCCAAGAAATGGTTGAGAAGGCAAAAAATTTTTTGCAATTCTGCTGCTCCACACGCTTAACCCGAATGGCCTAATGAAAAAATACACATACCGTTATAATCGGGCGAGTTTCTACTTTCAGACGCAACAGGAATTTTTGGGTTAGGTCAATCCGTTCGCGAGATATGGGAGTTTGAAGCCAAGAAATGGTTGAGAAGGCAAAAAATTTTTCGCAATTCTGCTGCTCCACACGCTTAACCCGAATGGCCTAGGGAAAAAATACACATACCGCTGTAATCGGCGAGTTTCTACTTTCAGATGCAATAGGAATTTTTGGGTAAGGTCAATCCGTTCGCGAGATATGGGGCTTTCAAGGTAAGAAATGGTTGACAAGACAATAAATTTTTCGCACTTCTGCTGCTCCAATCGCTTAACCAGAATGGCCTAAGGGAAAAATACACGTACCGTTGTAATCGGGCGAGTTTCTACTTTCAGATGCAATAGGAATTTTTGGGTTAGGTCAATCCGTTCGCGAGATATGGGAGTTTGAAGCTAAGAAATGATTGACAAGACAACAAATTTTTCGCACTTCTGCTGCTCCTAACGCTTAACCAGAATGGCCTAGGGAAAAAATACACATATCGTTGTAATCGGGCGAGTTTCTACTTTCAGACGCAGCAGGAACTTCTGGGTTTGGTCAATCCGTTCGCGAGATATGGGAGTTTGAAGCTAAGAAATGGTTGAGAAGACAACAAATTTTTCGCACTTCTGCTGCTCCTAACGCTTAACCAGAATGGCCTAGGGAAAAAATACACATACCGTTGTAATCGGGCGAGTTTCTACTTTCAGACCCAACAGGAATTTTTGGGTTAGGTCAATCCGTTCGCGAGATATGGTAGTTTGAAGCCAAGAAATGGCTGAGAAGGCAAACAATTTTTCGCTATTCTGCTGCTCCAAACGCTTAACCAGAATGGCCTAGGGAAAAAATACACATACCGTTGTAATCGGGCGAGTTTCTTCTTTCAGATGCAACAAGAATTTTTGGGTTAGGTCAATCCGTTCGCGAGATATGGGAGTTTGAATCCAAGAAATGGTTGAGAAGGCAAAAAATTTTTTGCAATTCTGCTGCTCCACACGCTTAACCCGAATGGCCTAATGAAAAAATACACATACCGTTATAATCGGGCGAGTTTCTACTTTCAGACGCAACAGGAATTTTTGGGTTAGGTCAATCCGTTCGCGAGATATGGGAGTTTGAAGCCAAGAAATGGTTGAGAAGGCAAAAAATTTTTCGCAATTCTGCTGCTCCACACGCTTAACCCGAATGGCCTAGGGAAAAAATACACATACCGCTGTAATCGGCGAGTTTCTACTTTCAGATGCAATAGGAATTTTTGGGTAAGGTCAATCCGTTCGCGAGATATGGGGCTTTCAAGGTAAGAAATGGTTGACAAGACAATAAATTTTTCGCACTTCTGCTGCTCCAATCGCTTAACCAGAATGGCCTAAGGGAAAAATACACGTACCGTTGTAATCGGGCGAGTTTCTACTTTCAGATGCAATAGGAATTTTTGGGTTAGGTCAATCCGTTCGCGAGATATGGGAGTTTGAAGCTAAGAAATGATTGACAAGACAACAAATTTTTCGCACTTCTGCTGCTCCTAACGCTTAACCAGAATGGCCTAGGGAAAAAATACACATATCGTTGTAATCGGGCGAGTTTCTACTTTCAGACGCAGCAGGAACTTCTGGGTTTGGTCAATCCGTTCGCGAGATATGGGAGTTTGAAGCTAAGAAATGGTTGAGAAGACAACAAATTTTTCGCACTTCTGCTGCTCCTAACGCTTAACCAGAATGGCCTAGGGAAAAAATACACATACCGTTGTAATCGGGCGAGTTTCTACTTTCAGATGCAACAGGAATTTTTGGGTTAGGTCAATCCGTTCGCGAGATATGGGAGTTTGAAACTAAGAAATGGTTGAGAAGACAACAACTTTTTCGCACTTCTGCTGCTCCTAACGCTTAACCAGAATGGCCTAGGGAAAAAATACACATACCGTTGTAATCGGGCGAGTTTCTACTTTCAGATGCAACAGGAATTTTTGGGTTAGGTCAATCCGTTCCCGAGATATGGGAGTTTGAAACTAAGAAATGGTTGAGAAGACAACAACTTTTTCGCACTTCTGCTGCTCCTAACGCTTAACCAGAATGGCCAAGGGAAAAAATACACATACCGTTGTAATCGGGCGAGTTTCTACTTTCAGATGCAACAAGAATTTTTGGGTTAGGTCAATCCGTTCGCGAGATATGGGAGTTTGAAGCCAAGAAATGGTTGAGAAGGCAAAAAATTTTTTGCAATTCTGCTGCTCCAAACGCTTAACCAGAATGGCCTAGGGAAAAAATACGCATATCGTTGTAATCAGGTGAGTTTCTACTTTCAGACGCAGCAGGAACTTCTGGGTTTGGTCAATCCGTTCGCGAGATATGGGAGTTTGAGGCCAAGAAATGGTTGAGAAGGCAAAAAATTTTTCGCAATTCTGCTGCTCCAAACGCTTAACCAGAATGGCCTAGGGAAGAAATACACATACCGTTGTAATCGGGCGAGTTTCTACTTTCAGACGCAACAGGGATTTTTGGGTTAGGTCAATCCGTTCGCGAGATATGGGAGTTTGAAGCCAAGAAATGGTTATGAAGACAACAAATCTTTCGCACTTCTGGTGCTCCAAACGCTTAATCAGAATGGCCTAGTGAAAAAATACACATACCGTTGTAATCGGGCGAGTTTCTACTTTCAGACGCAACAGGAATTTTTGGGTTAGGTCAATCCGTTCGCGAGATATGGGACTTTCAAGCTAAGAAATGGTTGACAAGACAACAAATTTTTCGCAATTCTGCTGCTCCAATCGCTTAACCAGAATGGCCTAAGGGAAAAATACACGCTTCGTTGTAATCGGGCGAGTTTCTACTTTCAGATGCAATAGGAATTTTTGGGTTAGGTCAATCCGTTCGCGAGATATGGGAGTTTGAAGCCAAGAAATGGTTGAGAAGGCAAACAATTTTTCGCTATTCTGCTGCTCCAAACGCTTAACCCGAATGGCCTAATGAAAAAATACACATACCATTGTAATCGGGCGAGTTTCTACTTTCAGACGCAACAGGAATTTTTGGGTTAGGTCAATCCGTTCGCGAGATATGGGAGTTTGAAGCCAAGAAATGGCTGAGAAGGCAAACAATTTTTCGCTATTCTGCTGCTCCAAACGCTTAACCAGAATGGCCTAGGGAAAAAATACACATACCGTTGTAATCGGGCGAGTTTCTTCTTTCAGATGCAACAAGAATTTTTGGGTTAGGTCAATCCGTTCGCGAGATATGGGAGTTTGAAGCCAAGAAATGGTTATGAAGACAACAAATCTTTCGCACTTCTGCTGCTCCAAACGCTTAATCAGAATGGCCTAGTGAAAAAATACACATACCGTTGTAATCGGGCGAGTTTCTACTTTCAGACGCAACAGGAATTTTTGGGTTAGGTCAATCCGTTCGCGAGATATGGCAGTTTGAAGCCAAGGAATGGTTGAGAAAGCAAAAAATTTTTCGCAATTCTGCTGCTCCAAACGCTTAACCAGAATGGCCTAGGGAAAAAATACACATACCGTTGTAATGGGGCGAGTTTCTACTTTCAGATGCAACAGGAATTTTTGGGTTAGGTCAATCCGTTCGCGAGATATGGGAGTTTGAAACTAAGAAATGGTTGAGAAGACAACAACTTTTTCGCACTTCTGCTGCTCCTAACGCTTAACCAGAATGGCCTAGGGAAAAAATACACGTTTCGTTGTAATCGGGCGAGTTTCTACTTTCAGATGCAATAGGAATTTTTGGGTTAGGTCAATCCGTTCGCGAGATATGGCAGTTTGAAGCCAAGAAATGGTTGAGAAAGCAAAAAATTTTTCGCAATTCTGCTGCTCCAATCGCTTAACCAGAATGGCCTAGGGAAGAAATACACATACCGTTGTAATCGGGCGAGTTTCTACTTTCAGATGCAATAGGAATTTTTGGGTTAGGTCAATCCGTTCGCGAGGTATGGGAGTTTGAAGCTAAGAAATGGTTAAGAAGACAAGAAATATTTCGCACTTCTGCTGCTCCAAACGCTTAAACAGAATGGCCTAGGGAAAAAATACACATACCGTTGTAAACGGGCGAGTTTCTACTTTCAGACGCAGCAGGAATTTTTGGGTTAGGTCAATCCGTTCGCGAGATATGGGAGTTTGAAGCCAAGAAATGGTTGAGAAGGCAAACAATTTTTCGCTATTCTGCTGCTCCAAACGCTTAACCAGAATGGCCTATGGAAAAAATACACATACCGTTGTAATCGGGCGAGTTTCTTGTTTCAGATGCAACAAGAATTTTTGGGTTAGGTCAATCCGTTCGCGAGATATGGGTGTTTGAAGCTAAGAACTGGTAAAGAAGGCAAAAAATTTTTCGCAATTCTGCTGCTCCAAACGCTTAACCAGAATGGCCAAGGGAAGAAATACACATACCGTTGTAATCGGGCGAGTTTCTACTTTCAGACCCAACAGGAATTTTTGGGTTAGGTCAATCCGTTCGCGAGATATGGGAGTTTGAAGCCAAGAAATGGTTGAGAAGGCAAAAAATTTTTTGCAATTCTGCTGCTCCAAACGCTTAACCAGAATGGCCTAGGGAAAAAATACGCATATCGTTGTAATCAGGTGAGTTTCTACTTTCAGACGCAGCAGGAACTTCTGGGTTTGGTCAATCCGTTCGCGAGATATGGGAGTTTGAGGCCAAGAAATGGTTGAGAAGGCAAAAAATTTTTCGCAATTCTGCTGCTCCAAACGCTTAACCAGAATGGCCTAGGGAAGAAATACACATACCGTTGTAATCGGGCGAGTTTCTACTTTCAGACGCAACAGGGATTTTTGGGTTAGGTCAATCCGTTCGCGAGATATGGGAGTTTGAAGCCAAGAAATGGTTATGAAGACAACAAATCTTTCGCACTTCTGCTGCTCCAAACGCTTAATCAGAATGGCCTAGTGAAAAAATACACATACCGTTGTAATCGGGCGAGTTTCTACTTTCAGACGCAACAGGAATTTTTGGGTTAGGTCAATCCGTTCGCGAGATATGGGACTTTCAAGCTAAGAAATGGTTGACAAGACAACAAATTTTTCGCAATTCTGCTGCTCCAATCGCTTAACCAGAATGGCCTAAGGGAAAAATACACGCTTCGTTGTAATCGGGCGAGTTTCTACTTTCAGATGCAATAGGAATTTTTGGGTTAGGTCAATCCGTTCGCGAGATATGGGAGTTTGAAGCCAAGAAATGGTTGAGAAGGCAAACAATTTTTCGCTATTCTGCTGCTCCAAACGCTTAACCCGAATGGCCTAATGAAAAAATACACATACCATTGTAATCGGGCGAGTTTCTACTTTCAGACCCAACAGGAATTTTTGGGTTAGGTCAATCCGTTCGCGAGATATGGGAGTTTGAAGCCAAGAAATGGCTGAGAAGGCAAACAATTTTTCGCTATTCTGCTGCTCCAAACGCTTAACCAGAATGGCCTAGGGAAAAAATACACATACCGTTGTAATCGGGCGAGTTTCTTCTTTCAGATGCAACAAGAATTTTTGGGTTAGGTCAATCCGTTCGCGAGATATGGGAGTTTGAAGCCAAGAAATGGTTGAGAAGGCAAAAAATTTTTTGCAATTCTGCTGCTCCAAACGCTTAACCAGAATGGCCTAGGGAAAAAATACGCATATCGTTGTAATCGGGTGAGTTTCTACTTTCAGACGCAGCAGGAACTTCTGGGTTTGGTCAATCCGTTCGCGAGATATGGGAGTTTGAGGCCAAGAAATGGTTGAGAAGGCAAAAAATTTTTCGCAATTCTGCTGCTCCGAACGGTTAACCAGAATGGCCTAGGGAAGAAATACACATACCGTTGTAATCGGGCGAGTTTCTACTTTCAGACGCAACAGGGATTTTTGGGTTAGGTCAATCCGTTCGCGAGATATGGGAGTTTGAAGCCAAGAAATGGTTATGAAGACAACAAATCTTTCGCACTTCTGCTGCTCCAAACGCTTAATCAGAATGGCCTAGTGAAAAAATACACATACCGTTGTAATCGGGCGAGTTTCTACTTTCAGACGCAACAGGAATTTTTGGGTTAGGTCAATCCGTTCGCGAGATATGGGAGCTTGAAACTAAGAAATGGTTGAGAAGACAACAACTTTTTCGCACTTCTGCTGCTCCTAACGCTTAACCAGAATGGCCTAGGGAAAAAATACACATACCGTTGTAATCGGGCGAGTTTCTACTTTCAGATGCAACAGGAATTTTTGGGTTAGGTCAATCCGTTCCCGAGATATGGGAGTTTGAAACTAAGAAATGGTTGAGAAGACAACAACTTTTTCGCACTTCTGCTGCTCCTAACGCTTAACCAGAATGGCCTAGGGAAAAAATACACATACCGTTGTAATCGGGCGAGTTTCTACTTTCAGATGCAACAAGAATTTTTGGGTTAGGTCAATCCGTTCGCGAGATATGGGAGTTTGAAGCCAAGAAATGGTTGAGAAGGCAAAAAATTTTTTGCAATTCTGCTGCTCCAAACGCTTAACCAGAATGGCCTAGGGAAGAAATACACATACCGTTGTAATCGGGCGAGTTTCTACTTTCAGACGCAACAGGGATTTTTGGGTTAGGTCAATCCGTTCGCGAGATATGGCAGTTTGAAGCCAAGAAATGGTTGAGAAAGCAAAAAATTTTTCGCAATTCTGCTGCTCCAAACGCTTAACCAGAATGGCCTAGGGAAAAAATACACATACCGTTGTAATCGGGCGAGTTTCTACTTTCAGATGCAATAGGAATTTTTGGGTTAGGTCAATCCGTTCGCGAGATATGGGAGTTTGAAGCTAAGAAATGGTTAAGAAGACAAGAAATATTTCGCACTTCTGCTGCTCCAAACGCTTAACCAGAATGGCCTAGGGAAAAAATACACATACCGTTGTAAACGGGCGAGTTTCTACTTTCAGACGCAGCAGGAATTTTTGGGTTAGGTCAATCCGTTCGCGAGATATGGGAGTTTGAAGCCAAGAAATGGTTGAGAAGGCAAACAATTTTTCGCTATTCTGCTGCTCCAAACGCTTAACCAGAATGGCCTATGGAAAAAATACACATACCGTTGTAATCGGGCGAGTTTCTTGTTTCAGATGCAACAAGAATTTTTGGGTTAGGTCAATCCGTTCGCGAGATATGGGAGTTTGAATCCAAGAAATGGTTGAGAAGGCAAAAAATTTTTTGCAATTCTGCTGCTCCACACGCTTAACCCGAATGGCCTAATGAAAAAATACACATACCGTTATAATCGGGCGAGTTTCTACTTTCAGACGCAACAGGAATTTTTGGGTTAGGTCAATCCGTTCGCGAGATATGGGAGTTTGAAGCCAAGAAATGGTTGAGAAGGCAAAAAATTTTTCGCAATTCTGCTGCTCCACACGCTTAACCCGAATGGCCTAGGGAAAAAATACACATACCGCTGTAATCGGCGAGTTTCTACTTTCAGATGCAATAGGAATTTTTGGGTAAGGTTAATCCGTTCGCGAGATATGGGACTTTCAAGGTAAGAAATGGTTGACAAGACAATAAATTTTTCGCACTTCTGCTGCTCCAATCGCTTAACCAGAATGGCCTAAGGGAAAAATACACGTACCGTTGTAATCGGGCGAGTTTCTACTTTCAGATGCAATAGGAATTTTTGGGTTAGGTCAATCCGTTCGCGAGATATGGGAGTTTGAAGCTAAGAAATGATTGACAAGACAACAAATTTTTCGCACTTCTGCTGCTCCTAACGCTTAACCAGAATGGCCTAGGGAAAAAATACACATATCGTTGTAATCGGGCGAGTTTCTACTTTCAGACGCAGCAGGAACTTCTGGGTTTGGTCAATCCGTTCGCGAGATATGGGAGTTTGAATCTAAGAAATGGTTATGAAGACAACAACTTTTTCGCACTTCTGCTGCTCCTAACGCTTAACCAGAATGGCCTAGGGAAAAAATACACATACCGTTGTAATCGGGCGAGTTTCTACTTTCAGATGCAACAGGAATTTTTGGGTTAGGTCAATACGTTCGCGAGATATGGGACTTTCAAGCTAAGAAATGGTTGACAAGACAATAAATTTTTCGCAATTCTGCTGCTCCAATCGCTTAACCAGAATGGCCTAAGGGAAAAATACACGTACCGTTGTAATCGGGCGAGTTTCTACTTTCAGATGCAATAGGAATTTTTGGGTTAGGTCAATCCGTTCGCGAGATATGGCAGTTTGAAGCCAAGAAATGGTAGAGAAAGCAAAAAATTTTTCGCAATTCTGCTGCTCCAAACGCTTAACCAGAATGGCATAGGGAAAAAATACACATACCGTTGTAATGGGGCGAGTTTCTACTTTCAGATGCAACAGGAATTTTTGGGTTAGGTCAATCCGTTCGCGAGATATGGGAGTTTGAAGCCAAGAAATGGTTGAGAAGGCAAAAAATTTTTTGCAATTCTGCTGCTCCAAACGCTTAACCAGAATGGCCTAGGGAAAAAATACGCATATCGTTGTAATCGGGTGAGTTTCTACTTTCAGACGCAGCAGGAACTTCTGGGTTTGGTCAATCCGTTCGCGAGATATGGGAGTTTGAGGCCAAGAAATGGTTGAGAAGGCAAAAAATTTTTCGCAATTCTGCTGCTCCGAACGGTTAACCAGAATGGCCTAGGGAAGAAATACACATACCGTTGTAATCGGGCGAGTTTCTACTTTCAGACGCAACAGGGATTTTTGGGTTAGGTCAATCCGTTCGCGAGATATGGGAGTTTGAAGCCAAGAAATGGTTATGAAGACAACAAATCTTTCGCACTTCTGCTGCTCCAAACGCTTAATCAGAATGGCCTAGTGAAAAAATACACATACCGTTGTAATCGGGCGAGTTTCTACTTTCAGACGCAACAGGAATTTTTGGGTTAGGTCAATCCGTTCGCGAGATATGGGAGCTTGAAACTAAGAAATGGTTGAGAAGACAACAACTTTTTCGCACTTCTGCTGCTCCTAACGCTTAACCAGAATGGCCTAGGGAAAAAATACACATACCGTTGTAATCGGGCGAGTTTCTACTTTCAGATGCAACAGGAATTTTTGGGTTAGGTCAATCCGTTCCCGAGATATGGGAGTTTGAAACTAAGAAATGGTTGAGAAGACAACAACTTTTTCGCACTTCTGCTGCTCCTAACGCTTAACCAGAATGGCCTAGGGAAAAAATACACATACCGTTGTAATCGGGCGAGTTTCTACTTTCAGATGCAACAAGAATTTTTGGGTTAGGTCAATCCGTTCGCGAGATATGGGAGTTTGAAGCCAAGAAATGGTTGAGAAGGCAAAAAATTTTTTGCAATTCTGCTGCTCCAAACGCTTAACCAGAATGGCCTAGGGAAGAAATACACATACCGTTGTAATCGGGCGAGTTTCTACTTTCAGACGCAACAGGGATTTTTGGGTTAGGTCAATCCGTTCGCGAGATATGGCAGTTTGAAGCCAAGAAATGGTTGAGAAAGCAAAAAATTTTTCGCAATTCTGCTGCTCCAAACGCTTAACCAGAATGGCCTAGGGAAAAAATACACATACCGTTGTAATCGGGCGAGTTTCTACTTTCAGATGCAATAGGAATTTTTGGGTTAGGTCAATCCGTTCGCGAGATATGGGAGTTTGAAGCTAAGAAATGGTTAAGAAGACAAGAAATATTTCGCACTTCTGCTGCTCCAAACGCTTAACCAGAATGGCCTAGGGAAAAAATACACATACCGTTGTAAACGGGCGAGTTTCTACTTTCAGACGCAGCAGGAATTTTTGGGTTAGGTCAATCCGTTCGCGAGATATGGGAGTTTGAAGCCAAGAAATGGTTGAGAAGGCAAACAATTTTTCGCTATTCTGCTGCTCCAAACGCTTAACCAGAATGGCCTATGGAAAAAATACACATACCGTTGTAATCGGGCGAGTTTCTTGTTTCAGATGCAACAAGAATTTTTGGGTTAGGTCAATCCGTTCGCGAGATATGGGAGTTTGAATCCAAGAAATGGTTGAAAGGCAAAAAATTTTTTGCAATTCTGCTGCTCCAAACGCTTAACCAGAATGGCCAAGGGAAGAAATACACATACCGTTGTAATCGGGCGAGTTTCTACTTTCAGACCCGACAGGAATTTTTGGGTTAGGTCAATCCGTTCGCGAGATATGGTAGTTTGAAGCCAAGAAATGGCTGAGAAGGCAAACAATTTTTCGCTATTCTGCTGCTCCAAACGCTTAACCAGAATGGCCTAGGGAAAAAATACACATACCGTTGTAATCGGGCGAGTTTCTTCTTTCAGATGCAACAAGAATTTTTGGGTTAGGTCAATCCGTTCGCGAGATATGGGAGTTTGAATCCAAGAAATGGTTGAGAAGGCAAAAAATTTTTTGCAATTCTGCTGCTCCACACGCTTAACCCGAATGGCCTAATGAAAAAATACACATACCGTTATAATCGGGCGAGTTTCTACTTTCAGACGCAACAGGAATTTTTGGGTTAGGTCAATCCGTTCGCGAGATATGGGAGTTTGAAGCCAAGAAATGGTTGAGAAGGCAAAAAATTTTTCGCAATTCTGCTGCTCCACACGCTTAACCCGAATGGCCTAGGGAAAAAATACACATACCGCTGTAATCGGCGAGTTTCTACTTTCAGATGCAATAGGAATTTTTGGGTAAGGTTAATCCGTTCGCGAGATATGGGACTTTCAAGGTAAGAAATGGTTGACAAGACAATAAATTTTTCGCACTTCTGCTGCTCCAATCGCTTAACCAGAATGGCCTAAGGGAAAAATACACGTACCGTTGTAATCGGGCGAGTTTCTACTTTCAGATGCAATAGGAATTTTTGGGTTAGGTCAATCCGTTCGCGAGATATGGGAGTTTGAAGCTAAGAAATGATTGACAAGACAACAAATTTTTCGCACTTCTGCTGCTCCTAACGCTTAACCAGAATGGCCTAGGGAAAAAATACACATATCGTTGTAATCGGGCGAGTTTCTACTTTCAGACGCAGCAGGAACTTCTGGGTTTGGTCAATCCGTTCGCGAGATATGGGAGTTTGAATCTAAGAAATGGTTATGAAGACAACAACTTTTTCGCACTTCTGCTGCTCCTAACGCTTAACCAGAATGGCCTAGGGAAAAAATACACATACCGTTGTAATCGGGCGAGTTTCTACTTTCAGATGCAACAGGAATTTTTGGGTTAGGTCAATACGTTCGCGAGATATGGGACTTTCAAGCTAAGAAATGGTTGACAAGACAATAAATTTTTCGCAATTCTGCTGCTCCAATCGCTTAACCAGAATGGCCTAAGGGAAAAATACACGTACCGTTGTAATCGGGCGAGTTTCTACTTTCAGATGCAATAGGAATTTTTGGGTTAGGTCAATCCGTTCGCGAGATATGGCAGTTTGAAGCCAAGAAATGGTAGAGAAAGCAAAAAATTTTTCGCAATTCTGCTGCTCCAAACGCTTAACCAGAATGGCATAGGGAAAAAATACACATACCGTTGTAATGGGGCGAGTTTCTACTTTCAGATGCAACAGGAATTTTTGGGTTAGGTCAATCCGTTCGCGAGATATGGGAGTTTGAAACTAAGAAATGGTTGAGAAGAGAACAACTTTTTCGCACTTCTGCTGCTCCTAGCGCTTAACCAGAATGGCCTAGGGAAAAAATACACATACCGTTGTAATCGGGCGAGTTTCTACTTTCAGATGCAACAGGAATTTTTGGGTTAGGTCAATACGTTCGCGAGATATGGGACTTTCAAGCTAAGAAATGGTTGACAAGACAATAAATTTTTCGCAATTCTGCTGCTCCAATCGCTTAACCAGAATGGCCTAAGGGAAAAATACACGTACCGTTGTAATCGGGCGAGTTTCTACTTTCAGATGCAATAGGAATTTTTGGGTTAGGTCAATCCGTTCGCGAGATATGGCAGTTTGAAGCCAAGAAATGGTAGAGAAAGCAAAAAATTTTTCGCAATTCTGCTGCTCCAAACGCTTAACCAGAATGGCATAGGGAAAAAATACACATACCGTTGTAATGGGGCGAGTTTCTACTTTCAGATGCAACAGGAATTTTTGGGTTAGGTCAATCCGTTCGCGGGATATGGGAGTTTGAAACTAAGAAATGGTTGAGAAGAGAACAACTTTTTCGCACTTCTGCTGCTCCTAACGCTTAACCAGAATGGCCTAGGGAAAAAATACACATACCGTTGTAATCGGGCGAGTTTCTACTTTCAGATGCAACAGGAATTTTTGGGTTAGGTCAATCCGTTCCCGAGATATGGGAGTTTTAAACTAAGAAATGATTGAGAAGACAACAACTTTTTCGCACTTCTGCTGCTCCTAACGCTTAACCAGAATGGCCTAGGGAAAAAATACACATACCGTTGTAATCGGGCGAGTTTCTACTTTCAGATGCAACAGGAATTTTTGTGTTAGGTCAATCCGTTCGCGAGATATGGGAGTTTGAAGCTAAGAAATGATTGAGAAGACAACAAATTTTTCGCACTCCTGCAGTTCCTAACGCTTAACCAGAATGGCCTAGGGAAAAAATACACATATCGTTGTAATCGGGCGAGTTTCTACTTTCAGACGCAGCAGGAACTTCTGGGTTTGGTCCATCCGTTCGCGAGATATGGGAGTTTGAAGCTAAGAAATGGTTATGAAGACAATAACTTTTTCGCACTTCTGCTGCTCCTAACGCTTAATCAGGATGGCCTAGGGAAAAAATACACATACCGTTGTAATCGGGCGTGTTTCTACTTTCAGACGCAATAGGAATTTTTGGGTTAGGTCAATCCGTTCGCGAGATATGGGAGTTTGAAGCCAAGAAATGGTTGAGAAGGCAAACAATTTTTCGCTATTCTGCTGCTCCAAACGCTTAACCAGAATGGCCTAGGGAAAAAATACACATATCGTTGTAATCGGGCGAGTTTCTACTTTCAGACCCAACAGGAATTTTTGGGTTAGGTCAATCCGTTCGCGAGATATGGGAGTTTGAAGCCAAGAAATGGCTGAGAAGGCAAACAATTTTTCGCTATTCTGCTGCTCCAAACGCTTAACCAGAATGGCCTAGGGAAAAAATACACATACCGTTGTAATCGGGCGAGTTTCTTCTTTCAGATGCAACAAGAATTTTTGGGTTAGGTCAATCCGTTCGCGAGATATGGGAGTTTGAAGCCAAGAAATGGTTGAGAAGGCAAAAAATTTTTTGCAATTCTGCTGCTCCAAACGCTTAACCAGAATGGCCTAGGGAAAAAATACGCATATCGTTGTAATCGGGTGAGTTTCTACTTTCAGACGCAGCAGGAACTTCTGGGTTTGGTCAATCCGTTCGCGAGATATGGGAGTTTGAGGCCAAGAAATGGTTGAGAAGGCAAAAAATTTTTCGCAATTCTGCTGCTCCAAACGCTTAACCAGAATGGCCTAGGGAAGAAATACACATACCGTTGTAATCGGGCGAGTTTCTACTTTCAGACGCAACAGGGATTTTTGGGTTAGGTCAATCCGTTCGCGAGATATGGGAGTTTGAAGCCAAGAAATGGTTATGAAGACAACAAACCTTTCGCACTTCTGCTGCTCCAAACGCTTAACCAGAATGGCCTATGGAAAAAATACACATACCGTTGTAATCGGGCGAGTTTCTTGTTTCAGATGCAACAAGAATTTTTGGGTTAGGTCAATCCGTTCGCGAGATATGGGTGTTTGAAGCTAAGAACTGGTAAAGAAGGCAAAAAATTTTTCGCAATTCTGCTGCTCCAAACGCTTAACCAGAATGGCCAAGGGAAGAAATACACATACCGTTGTAATCGGGCGAGTTTCTACTTTCAGACCCAACAGGAATTTTTGGGTAAGGTCAATCCGTTCGCGAGATATGGGACTTTCAAGGTAAGAAATGGTTGACAAGACAATAAATTTTTCGCACTTCTGCTGCTCCAATCGCTTAACCAGAATGGCCTAAGGGAAAAATACACGTACCGTTGTAATCGGGCGAGTTTCTACTTTCAGATGCAATAGGAATTTTTGGGTTAGGTCAATCCGTTCGCGAGATATGGGAGTTTGAAGCTAAGAAATGATTGACAAGACAACAAATTTTTCGCACTTCTGCTGCTCCTAACGCTTAACCAGAATGGCCTAGGGAAAAAATACACATATCGTTGTAATCGGGCGAGTTTCTACTTTCAGACGCAGCAGGAACTTCTGGGTTTGGTCAATCCGTTCGCGAGATATGGGAGTTTGAAGCTAAGAAATGGTTGAGAAGACAACAAATTTTTCGCACTTCTGCTGCTCCTAACGCTTAACCAGAATGGCCTAGGGAAAAAATACACATACCGTTGTAATCGGGCGAGTTTCTACTTTCAGATGCAACAGGAATTTTTGGGTTAGGTCAATCCGTTCGCGAGATATGGGAGTTTGAAGCTAAGAAATGATTGACAAGTCAACAAATTTTTCGCACTTCTGCTGCTCCTAACGCTTCACCAGAATGGCCTAGGGAAAAAATACACATATCGTTGTAATCGGGCGAGTTTCTACTTTCAGACGCAGCAGGAACTTCTGGGTTTGGTCAATCCGTTCGCGAGATATGGGAGTTTGAAGCTAAGAAATGGTTATGAAGACAACAACTTTTTCGCACTTCTGCTGCTCCTAACGCTTAACCAGAATGGCCTAGGGAAAAAATACACATACCGTTTTAATCGGGCGAGTTTCTACTTTCAGAAGCAACAGGAATTTTTGGGTTAGGTCAATCCGTTCGCGAGATATGGGACTTTCAAGCTAAGAAATGGTTGACAAGACAATAAATTTTTCGCAACTCTGCTGCTCCAATCGCTTAACCAGAATGGCCTAAGGGAAAAATACACGTTTCGTTGTAATCGGGCGAGCTTCTACTTTCAGATGCAATAGGAATTTTTGGGTTAGGTCAATCCGTTCGCGAGATATGGCAGTTTGAAGCCAAGAAATGGTTGAGAAAGCAAAAAATTTTTCGCAATTCTGCTGCTCCAAACGCTTAACCAGAATGGCCTAGGGAAAAAATACACATACCGTTGTAATCGGGCGAGTTTCTACTTTCAGATGCAACAGGAATTTTTGGGTTAGGTCAATCCGTTCGCGAGATATGGGAGTTTGAAGCTAAGAAATGATTGACAAGACAACAAATTTTTCGCACTTCTGCTGCTCCTAACGCTTAACCAGAATGGCCTAGGGAAAAAATACACATATCGTTGTAATCGGGCGAGTTTCTACTTTCAGACGCAGCAGGAACTTCTGGGTTTGGTCAATCCGTTCGCGAGGTATGGGAGTTTGAATCTAAGAAATGGTTATGAAGACAACAACTTTTTCGCACTTCTGCTGCTCCTAACGCTTAATCAGAATGGCCTAGGGAAAAAATACGCATATCGTTGTAATCGGGTGAGTTTCTACTTTCAGACGCAGCAGGAACTTCTGGGTTTGGTCAATCCGTTCGCGAGATATGGGAGTTTGAAGCCAAGAAATGGTTGAGAAGGCAAAAAATTTTTCGCAATTCTGCTGCTCCAAACGCTTAACCAGAATGGCCTAGGGAAGAAATACACATACCGTTGTAATCGGGCGAGTTTCTACTTTCAGACCCAACAGGAATTTTTGGGTTAGGTCAATCCGTTCGCGAGATATGGGAGTTTGAAGCTAAGAAATGGTAAAGAAGACAACAAATTTTTCGCACTACTGCTGCTCCAAACGCTTAACCAGAATGGCCTAATGAAAAAATACACATACCGTTGTAATCGGGCGAGTTTCTACTTTCAGAAGCAACAGGAATTTTTGGGTTAGGTCAATCCGTTCGCGAGATATGGGAGTTTGAAGCCAAGAAATGGTTGAGAAGGCAAAAAATGTTTCGCAATTCTGCTGCTCCACACGCTTAACCCGAATGGCCTAGGGAAAAAATACACATACCGCTGTAATCGGGCGAGTTTCTACTTTCAGATGCAATAGGAATTTTTGGGTAAGGTCAATCCGTTCGCGAGATATGGGACTTTCAAGGTAAGAAATGGTTGACAAGACAATAAATTTTTCGCACTTCTGCTGCTCCAATCGCTTAACCAGAATGGCCTAAGGGAAAAATACACGTACCGTTGTAATCGGGCGAGTTTCTACTTTCAGATGCAATAGGAATTTTTGGGTTAGGTCAATCCGTTCGCGAGATATGGGAGTTTGAAGCTAAGAAATGATTGACAAGACAACAAATTTTTCGCACTTCTGCTGCTCCTAACGCTTAACCAGAATGGCCTAGGGAAAAAATACGCATATCGTTGTAATCGGGCGAGTTTCTACTTTCAGACGCAGCAGGAACATCTGAGTTTGGTCAATCCGTTCGCGAGATATGGGAGTTTGAAGCTAAGAAATGGTTGAGAAGACAACAAATTTTTCGCACTTCTGCTGCACCTAACGCTTAACCAGAATGGCCTAGGGAAAAAATACACATACCGCTGTAATCGGGCGAGTTTCTACTTTCAGATGCAATAGGAATTTTTGGGATTGGTCAGTCCGTTCGCGAGATATGGGAGTTTGAAGCCAAGAAATGGTTGAGAAGGCAAAACATTTTTCGCAATTCTGCTGCTCCAAACGCTTAACCAGAATGGCCTAGGGAAAAAATACGCATATCGGTGTAATCGGGCGAGTTTCTACTTTCAGACGCAGCAGGAACTTCTGGGTTTGGTCAATCCGTTCGCGAGATATGGGAGTTTGAAGCTAAGAAATGGTTGAGAAGACAACAACTTTTTCGCACTTCTGCTGCTCCTAACGCTTAACCAGAATGGCCTAGGGAAAAAATACAAATACCGTTGCAATCGGGCGAGTTTCTACTTTCAGATGCAACAGGAATTTTTGGGTTAGGTCAATCCGTTCGCGAGATATGGGAGTTTGAAGCTAAGAAATGATTGAGAAGACAACAAATTTTTCGCACTTCTGCTGCTCCTAACGCTTAACCAGAATGGCCTAGGGAAAAAATACACATATCGTTGTAATCGGGCGAGTTTCTACTTTCAGACGCAGCAGGAACTTCTGGGTTTGGTCAATCCGTTCGCGAGATATGGGAGTTTGAATCTAAGAAATGGTTATGAAGACAACAACTTTTTCGCACTTCTGCTGCTCCTAACGCTTAACCAGAATGGCCTAGGGAAAAAATACACATACCGTTGTAATCGGGCGAGTTTCTACTTTCAGATGCAACAGGAATTTTTGGGTTAGGTCAATACGTTCGCGAGATATGGGACTTTCAAGCTAAGAAATGGTTGACAAGACAATAAATTTTTCGCACTTCTGCTGCTCCAATCGCTTAACCAGGATGGCCTAAGGGAAAAATACACGTACCGTTGTAATCGGGCGAGTTTCTACTTTCAGATGCAATAGGAATTTTTGGGTTACGTCAATCCGTTCGCGAGATATGGCAGTTTGAAGCCAAGAAATGGTTGAGAAAGCAAAAAATTTTTCGCAATTCTGCTGCTCCAAACGCTTAACCAGAATGGCATAGGGAAAAAATACACATACCGTTGTAATGGGGCGAGTTTCTACTTTCAGATGCAACAGGAATTTTTGGGTTATGTCAATCCGTTCGCGAGATATGGGAGTTTGAAGCCAAGAAATGGCTGAGAAGGCAAACAATTTTTCGCTATTCTGCTGCTCCAAACGCTTAACCAGAATGGCCTAGGGAAAAAATACACATACCGCTGTAATCGGCGAGTTTCTACTTTCAGATGCAATAGGAATTTTTGGGTAAGGTCAATCCGTTCGCGAGATATGGGACTTTCAAGGTAAGAAATGGTTGACAAGACAATAAATTTTTCGCACTTCTGCTGCTCCAATCGCTTAACCAGAATGGCCTAAGGGAAAAATACACGTACCGTTGTAATCGGGCGAGTTTCTACTTTCAGATGCAATAGGAATTTTTGGGTTAGGTCAATCCGTTCGCGAGATATGGGAGTTTGAAGCTAAGAAATGATTGACAAGACAACAAATTTTTCGCACTTCTGCTGCTCCTAACGCTTAACCAGAATGGCCTAGGGAAAAAATACACATATCGTTGTAATCGGGCGAGTTTCTACTTTCAGACGCAGCAGGAACTTCTGGGTTTGGTCAATCCGTTCGCGAGATATGGGAGTTTGAAGCTAAGAAATGGTTGAGAAGACAACAAATTTTTCGCACTTCTGCTGCTCCTAACGCTTAACCAGAATGGCCTAGGGAAAAAATACACATACCGTTGTAATCGGGCGAGTTTCTACTTTCAGATGCAACAGGAATTTTTGGGTTAGGTCAATCCGTTCGCGAGATATGGGAGTTTGAAGCTAAGAAATGATTGACAAGACAACAAATTTTTCGCACTTCTGCTGCTCCTAACGCTTCACCAGAATGGCCTAGGGAAAAAATACACATATCGTTGTAATCGGGCGAGTTTCTACTTTCAGACGCAGCAGGAACTTCTGGGTTTGGTCAATCCGTTCGCGAGGTATGGGAGTTTGAATCTAAGAAATGGTTATGAAGACAACAACTTTTTCGCACTTCTGCTGCTCCTAACGCTTAATCAGAATGGCCTAGGGAAAAAATACGCATATCGTTGTAATCGGGTGAGTTTCTACTTTCAGACGCAGCAGGAACTTCTGGGTTTGGTCAATCCGTTCGCGAGATATGGGAGTTTGAAGCCAAGAAATGGTTGAGAAGGCAAAAAATTTTTCGCAATTCTGCTGCTCCAAACGCTTAACCAGAATGGCCTAGGGAAGAAATACACATACCGTTGTAATCGGGCGAGTTTCTACTTTCAGACCCAACAGGAATTTTTGGGTTAGGTCAATCCGTTCGCGAGATATGGGAGTTTGAAGCTAAGAAATGGTAAAGAAGACAACAAATTTTTCGCACTACTGCCGCTCCAAACGCTTAACCAGAATGGCCTAATGAAAAAATACACATACCGTTGTAATCGGGCGAGTTTCTACTTTCAGAAGCAACAGGAATTTTTGGGTTAGGTCAATCCGTTCGCGAGATATGGGAGTTTGAAGCCAAGAAATGGTTGAGAAGGCAAAAAATTTTTCGCAATTCTGCTGCTCCACACGCTTAACCCGAATGGCCTAGGGAAAAAATACACATACCGCTGTAATCGGGCGAGTTTCTACTTTCAGATGCAATAGGAATTTTTGGGTAAGGTCAATCCGTTCGCGAGATATGGGACTTTCAAGGTAAGAAATGGTTGACAAGACAATAAATTTTTCGCACTTCTGCTGCTCCAATCGCTTAACCAGAATGGCCTAAGGGAAAAATACACGTACCGTTGTAATCGGGCGAGTTTCTACTTTCAGATGCAATAGGAATTTTTGGGTTAGGTCAATCCGTTCGCGAGATATGGGAGTTTGAAGCTAAGAAATGATTGACAAGACAACAAATTTTTCGCACTTCTGCTGCTCCTAACGCTTAACCAGAATGGCCTAGGGAAAAAATACACATATCGTTGTAATCGGGCGAGTTTCTACTTTCAGACGCAGCAGGAACTTCTGGGTTTGGTCAATCCGTTCGCGAGGTATGGGAGTTTGAAGCTAAGAAATGGTTATGAAGACAACAACTTTTTCGCACTTCTGCTGCTCCTAACGCTTAACCAGAATGGCCTAGGGAAAAAATACACATACCGTTGTAATCGGGCGAGTTTCTACTTTCAGACCCAACAGGAATTTTTGGGTTAGGTCAATCCGTTCGCGAGATATGGGAGTTTGAAGCCAAGAAATGGCTGAGAAGGCAAACAATTTTTCGCTATTCTGCTGCTCCAAACGCTTAACCAGAATGGCCTAGGGAAAAAATACACATACCGTTGTAATCGGGCGAGTTTCTTCTTTCAGATGCAACAAGAATTTTTGGGTTAGGTCAATCCGTTCGCGAGATATGGGAGTTTGAAGCCAAGAAATGGTTGAGAAGGCAAAAAATTTTTTGCAATTCTGCTGCTCCAAACGCTTAACCAGAATGGCCTAGGGAAAAAATACGCATATCGTTGTAATCGGGTGAGTTTCTACTTTCAGACGCAGCAGGAACTTCTGGGTTTGGTCAATCCGTTCGCGAGATATGGGAGTTTGAGGCCAAGAAATGGTTGAGAAGGCAAAAAATTTTTCGCAATTCTGCTGCTCCAAACGCTTAACCAGAATGGCCTAGGGAAGAAATACACATACCGTTGTAATCGGGCGAGTTTCTACTTTCAGACGCAACAGGGATTTTTGGGTTAGGTCAATCCGTTCGCGAGATATGGGAGTTTGAAGCCAAGAAATGGTTATGAAGACAACAAATCTTTCGCACTTCTGCTGCTCCAAACGCTTAATCAGAATGGCCTAGTGAAAAAATACACATACCGTTGTAATCGGGCGAGTTTCTACTTTCAGACGCAACAGGAATTTTTGGGTTAGGTCAATCCGTTCGCGAGATATGGCAGTTTGAAGCCAAGAATTGGTTGAGAAAGCAAAAAATTTTTCGCAATTCTGCTGCTCCAAACGCTTAACCAGAATGGCCTAGGGAAAAAATACACATACCGTTGTAATCGGGCGAGTTTCTACTTTCAGATGCAATAGGAATTTTTGGGTTAGGTCAATCCGTTCGAGAGATATGGGAGTTTGAAGCTAAGAAATGGTTAAGAAGACAAGAAATATTTCGCACTTCTGCTGCTCCAAACGCTTAACCAGAATGGCCTAGGGAAAAAATACACATACCGTTGTAAACGGGCGAGTTTCTACTTTCAGATGCAATAGGAATTTTTGGGTTAGGTCAATCCGTTCGCGAGATATGGGAGTTTGAAGCTAAGAAATGGTTAAGAAGACAAGAAATATTTCGCACTTCTGCTGCTCCAAACGCTTAACCAGAATGGCCTATGGAAAAAATACACATACCGTTGTAATCGGGCGAGTTTCTTGTTTCAGATGCAACAAGAATTTTTGGGTTAGGTCAATCCGTTCGCGAGATATGGGAGTTTGAAGCTAAGAAATGGTTAAGAAGACAAGAAATATTTCGCACTTCTGCTGCTCCAAACGCTTAACCAGAATGGCCTAGGGAAGAAATACACATACCGTTGTAAACGGGCGAGTTTCTACTTTCAGACGCAGCAGGAATTTTTGGGTTAGGTCAATCCGTTCGCGAGATATGGGAGTTTGAAGCCAAGAAATGGTTGAGAAGGCAAACAATTTTTCGCCATTCTGCTGCTCCAAAGGCTTAACCAGAATGCCCTATGGAAAAAATACACATACCGTTGTAATCGGGCGAGTTTCTTGTTTCAGATGCAACAAGAATTTTTGAGTTAGGTCAATCCGTTCGCGAGATATGGGTGTTTGAAGCTAAGAACTGGTAAAGAAGGCAAAAAATTTTTCGCAATTCTGCTGCTCCAATCGCTTAACCAGAATGGCCAAGGGAAGAAATACACATACCGTTGTAATCGGGCGAGTTTCTACTTTCAGACCCAACAGGAATTTTTGGGTTAGGTCAATCCGTTCGCGAGATATGGGAGTTTGAAGCCAAGAAATGGCTGAGAAGGCAAACAATTTTTCGCTATTCTGCTGCTCCAAACGCTTAACCAGAATGGCCTAGGGAAAAAATACACATATCGTTGTAATCGGGCGAGTTTCTACTTTCAGACGCAGCAGGAACTTCTGGGTTTGGTCAATCCGTTCGCGAGATATGGGAGTTTGAAGCTAAGAAATGGTTGAGAAGACAACAAATTTTTCGCACTTCTGCTGCTCCTAACGCTTAACCAGAATGGCCTAGGGAAAAAATACACATACCGTTGTAATCGGGCGAGTTTCTACTTTCAGATGCAACAGGAATTTTTGGGTTAGGTCAATCCGTTCGCGAGATATGGGAGTTTGAAGCTAAGAAATGATTGACAAGACAACAAATTTTTCGCACTTCTGCTGCTCCTAACGCTTCACCAGAATGGCCTAGGGAAAAAATACACATATCGTTGTAATCGGGCGAGTTTCTACTTTCAGACGCAGCAGGAACTTCTGGGTTTGGTCAATCCGTTCGCGAGATATGGGAGTTTGAAGCTAAGAAATGGTTATGAAGACAACAACTTTTTCGCACTTCTGCTGCTCCTAACGCTTAACCAGAATGGCCTAGGGAAAAAATACACATACCGTTTTAATCGGGCGAGTTTCTACTTTCAGAAGCAACAGGAATTTTTGGGTTAGGTCAATCCGTTCGCGAGATATGGGACTTTCAAGCTAAGAAATGGTTGACAAGACAATAAATTTTTCGCAATTCTGCTGCTCCAATCGCTTAACCAGAATGGCCTAAGGGAAAAATACACGTTTCGTTGTAATCGGGCGAGCTTCTACTTTCAGATGCAATAGGAATTTTTGGGTTAGGTCAATCCGTTCGCGAGATATGGCAGTTTGAAGCCAAGAAATGGTTGAGAAAGCAAAAAATTTTTCGCAATTCTGCTGCTCCAAGCGCTTAACCAGAATGGCCTAGGGAAAAAATACACATACCGTTGTAATCGGGCGAGTTTCTACTTTCAGATGCAACAGGAATTTTTGGGTTAGGTCAATCCGTTCGCGAGATATGGGAGTTTGAAGCTAAGAAATGATTGACAAGACAACAAATTTTTCGCACTTCTGCTGCTCCTAACGCTTAACCAGAATGGCCTAGGGAAAAAATACACATATCGTTGTAATCGGGCGAGTTTCTACTTTCAGACGCAGCAGGAACTTCTGGGTTTGGTCAATCCGTTCGCGAGGTATGGGAGTTTGAATCTAAGAAATGGTTATGAAGACAACAACTTTTTCGCACTTCTGCTGCTCCTAACGCTTAATCAGAATGGCCTAGGGAAAAAATACGCATATCGTTGTAATCGGGTGAGTTTCTACTTTCAGACGCAGCAGGAACTTCTGGGTTTGGTCAATCCGTTCGCGAGATATGGGAGTTTGAAGCCAAGAAATGGTTGAGAAGGCAAAAAATTTTTCGCAATTCTGCTGCTCCAAACGCTTAACCAGAATGGCCTAGGGAAGAAATACACATACCGTTATAATCGGGCGAGTTTCTACTTTCAGACCCAACAGGAATTTTTGGGTTAGGTCAATCCGTTCGCGAGATATGGGAGTTTGAAGCTAAGAAATGGTAAAGAAGACAACAAATTTTTCGCACTACTGCCGCTCCAAACGCTTAACCAGAATGGCGTAATGAAAAAATACACATACCGTTGTAATCGGGCGAGTTTCTACTTTCAGATGCAATAGGAATTTTTGGGTAAGGTCAATCCGTTCGCGAGATATGGGACTTTCAACGTAAGAAATGGTTGACAAGACAATAAATTTTTCGCACTTCTGCTGCTCCAATCGCTTAACCAGAATGGCCTAAGGGAAAAATACACGTACCGTTGTAATCGGGCGAGTTTCTACTTTCAGATGCAATAGGAATTTTTGGGTTAGGTCAATCCGTTCGCGAGATATGGGAGTTTGAAGCTAAGAAATGATTGACAAGACAACAAATTTTTCGCACTTCTGCTGCTCCTAACGCTTAACCAGAATGGCCTAGGGAAAAAATACGCATATCGTTGTAATCGGGCGAGTTTCTACTTTCAGACGCAGCAGGAACATCTGGGTTTGGTCAATCCGTTCGCGAGGTATGGGAGTTTGAAGCTAAGAAATGGTTATGAAGACAACAACTTTTTCGCACTTCTGCTGCTCCTAACGCTTAACCAGAATGGCCTAGGGAAAAAATACACATACCGTTGTAATCGGGCGAGTTTCTACTTTCAGAAGCAACAGGAATTTTTGGATTAGGTAAATCCGTTCGCGAGATATGGGAGTTTGAAGCTAAGAAATGATTGAGAAGACAACAAATTTTTCGCATTTCTGCTGCTCCTAACGCTTAACGAGAATGGCCTAGGGAAAAAATACACATATCCTTGTAATCGGGCGAGTTTCTACATTCAGACGCAGCAGGAACTTCTGGGTTTGGACAATCCGTTCGCGAGATATGGGAGTTTGAATCTAAGAAATGGTTATGAAGACAACAACTTTTTCGCACTTCTGCTGCTCCTAACGCTTAATCAGAATGGCCTAGGGAAAAAATACACATACCGTTGTAATCGGGCGAGTTTCTACTTTCAGACGCAACAGGAATTTTTGGGTTAGGTCAATCCGTTCGCGAGATATGGGAGTTTGAAGCCAAGAAATGGTTGAGAAGACAACAAATTTTTCGCACTTCTGCTGCTCCAAACGCTTAACCAGAATGGCCTAGGGAAGAAATACACATACCGTTGTAATCGGGCGAGTTTCTACTTTCAGACGCAACAGGGATTTTTGGGTTAGGTCAATCCGTTCGCGAGATATGGGAGTTTGAAGCCAAGAAATGGTTATGAAGACAACAAATCTTTCGCACTTCTGCTGCTCCAAACGCTTAACCAGAATGGCCTAGTGAAAAAATACACATACCGTTGTAATCGGGCGAGTTTCTACTTTCAGACCCAACAGGAATTTTTGGGTTAGGTCAATCCGTTCGCGAGATATGGGAGTTTGAAGCCAAGAAATGGCTGAGAAGGCAAACAATTTTTCGCTATTCTGCTGCTCCAAACGCTTAACCAGAATGGCCTAGGGAAAAAATACACATACCGTTGTAATCGGGCGAGTTTCTTCTTTCAGATGCAACAAGAATTTTTGGGTTAGGTCAATCCGTTCGCGAGATATGGGAGTTTGAAGCCAAGAAATGGTTGAGAAGGCAAAAAATTTTTTGCAATTTTGCTGCTCCAAACGCTTAACCAGAATGGCCTAGGGAAAAAATACGCATATCGTTGTAATCGGGTGAGTTTCTACTTTCAGACGCAGCAGGAACTTCTGGGTTTGGTCAATCCGTTCGCGAGATATGGGAGTTTGAGGCCAAGAAATGGTTGAGAAGGCAAAAAATTTTTCGCAATTCTGCTGCTCCAAACGCTTAACCAGAATGGCCTAGGGAAGAAATACACATACCGTTGTAATCGGGCGAGTTTCTACTTTCAGACGCAACAGGGATTTTTGGGTTAGGTCAATCCGTTCGCGAGATATGGGAGTTTGAAGCCAAGAAATGGTTATGAAGACAACAAATCTTTCGCACTTCTGCTGCTCCAAACGCTTAACCAGAATGGCCTATGGAAAAAATACACATACCGTTGTAATCGGGCGAGTTTCTTGTTTCAGATGCAACAAGAATTTTTGGGTTAGGTCAATCCGTTCGCGAGATATGGGAGTTTGAAGCTAAGAAATGGTTAAGAAGACAAGAAATATTTCGCACTTCTGCTGCTCCAAACGCTTAACCAGAATGGCCTAGGGAAAAAATACACATACCGTTGTAAACGGGCGAGTTTCTACTTTCAGACGCAGCAGGAATTTTTGGGTTAGGTCAATCCGTTCGCGAGATATGGGAGTTTGAAGCCAAGAAATGGTTGAGAAGGCAAACAATTTTTCGCTATTCTGCTGCTCCAAAGGCTTAACCAGAATGGCCTATGGAAAAAATACACATACCGTTGTAATCGGGCGAGTTTCTTGTTTCAGATGCAACAAGAATTTTTGGGTTAGGTCAATCCGTTCGCGAGATATGGGTGTTTGAAGCTAAGAACTGGTAAAGAAGGCAAAAAATTTTTCGCAATTCTGCTGCTCCAAACGCTTAACCAGAATGGCCAAGGGAAGAAATACACATACCGTTGTAATCGGGCGAGTTTCTACTTTCAGACCCAACAGGAATTTTTGGGTTAGGTCAATCCGTTCGCGAGATATGGGAGTTTGAAGCCAAGAAATGGCTGAGAAGGCAAACAATTTTTCGCTATTCTGCTGCTCCAAACGCTTAACCAGAATGGCCTAGGGAAAAAATACACATATCGTTGTAATCGGGCGAGTTTCTACTTTCAGACGCAGCAGGAACTTCTGGGTTTGGTTAATCCGTTCGCGAGATATGGGAGTTTGAAGCTAAGAAATGGTTGAGAAGACAACAAATTTTTCGCGCTTCTGCTGCTCCTAACGCTTAACCAGAATGGCCTAGGGAAAAAATACACATACCGTTGTAATCGGGCGAGTTTCTACTTTCAGATGCAACAGGAATTTTTGGGTTAGGTCAATCCGTTCGCGAGATATGGGAGTTTGAAGCTAAGAAATGATTGACAAGACAACAAATTTTTCGCACTTCTGCTGCTCCTAACGCTTCACCAGAATGGCCTAGGGAAAAAATACACATACCGTTTTAATCGGGCGAGTTTCTACTTTCAGAAGCAACAGGAATTTTTGGGTTAGGTCAATCCGTTCGCGAGATATGGGACTTTCAAGCTAAGAAATGGTTGACAAGACAATAAATTTTTCGCAATTCTGCTGCTCCAATCGCTTAACCAGAATGGCCTAAGGGAAAAATACACGTTTCGTTGTAATCGGGCGAGCTTCTACTTTCAGATGCAATAGGAATTTTTGGGTTAGGTCAATCCGTTCGCGAGATATGGCAGTTTGAAGCCAAGAAATGGTTGAGAAAGCAAAAAATTTTTCGCAATTCTGCTGCTCCAAGCGCTTAACCAGAATGGCCTAGGGAAAAAATACACATACCGTTGTAATCGGGCGAGATTCTACTTTCAGATGCAACAGGAATTTTTGGGTTAGGTCAATCCGTTCGCGAGATATGGGAGTTTGAAGCTAAGAAATGATTGACAAGACAACAAATTTTTCGCACTTCTGCTGCTCCTAACGCTTAACCAGAATGGCCTAGGGAAAAAATACGCATATCGTTGTAATCGGGCGAGTTTCTACTTTCAGACGCAGCAGGAACTTCTGGGTTTGGTCAATCCGTTCGCGAGGTATGGGAGTTTGAATC
Source organism: Ptiloglossa arizonensis (assembly GCF_051014685.1). Classification (NCBI taxonomy): domain Eukaryota; kingdom Metazoa; phylum Arthropoda; class Insecta; order Hymenoptera; family Colletidae; genus Ptiloglossa; species Ptiloglossa arizonensis. The sequence continues at coordinate 5,319 of NW_027478755.1, read as the reverse complement.
TAAGAAATGGTTATGAAGACAACAACTTTTTCGCACTTCTGCTGCTCCTAACGCTTAATCAGAATGGCCTAGGGAAAAAATACGCATATCGTTGTAATCGGGAGAGTTTCTACTTTCAGACGCAGCAGGAACTTCTGGGTTTGGTCAATCCGTTCGCGAGATATGGGAGTTTGAAGCCAAGAAATGGTTGAGAAGGCAAAAAATTTTTCGCAATTCTGCTGCTCCAAACGCTTAACCAGAATGGCCTAGGGAAGAAATACACATACCGTTGTAATCGGGCGAGTTTCTACTTTCAGACCCAACAGGAATTTTTGGGTTAGGTCAATCCGTTCGCGAGATATGGGAGTTTGAAGCCAAGAAATGGTTGAGAAGGCAAAAAATTTTTTGCAATTCTGCTGCTCCAAACGCTTAACCAGAATGGCCTAGGGAAAAAATACGCATATCGTTGTAATCGGGTGAGTTTCTACTTTCAGACGCAGCAGGAACTTCTGGGTTTGGTCAATCCGTTCGCGAGATATGGGAGTTTGAGGCCAAGAAATGGTTGAGAAGGCAAAAAATTTTTCGCAATTCTGCTGCTCCAAACGCTTAACCAGAATGGCCTAGGGAAGAAATACACATACCGTTGTAATCGGTTGAGTTTCTACTTTCAGACGCAACAGGGATTTTTGGGTTAGGTCAATCCGTTCGCGAGATATGGGAGTTTGAAGCCAAGAAATGGTTATGAAGACAACAAATCTTTCGCACTTCTGCTGCTCCAAACGCTTAATCAGAATGGCCTAGTGAAAAAATACACATACCGTTGTAATCGGGCGAGTTTCTACTTTCAGACGCAACAGGAATTTTTGGGTTAGGTCAATCCGTTCGCGAGATATGGCAGTTTGAAGCCAAGAATTGGTTGAGAAAGCAAAAAATTTTTCGCAATTCTGCTGCTCCAAACGCTTAACCAGAATGGCCTAGGGAAAAAATACACATACCGTTGTAATCGGGCGAGTTTCTACTTTCAGATGCAATAGGAATTTTTGGGTTAGGTCAATCCGTTCGAGAGATATGGGAGTTTGAAGCTAAGAAATGGTTAAGAAGACAAGAAATATTTCGCAATTCTGCTGCTCCAAACGCTTAACCAGAATGGCCTAGGGAAAAAATACACATACCGTTGTAAACGGGCGAGTTTCTACTTTCAGACGCAATAGGAATTTTTGGGTTAGGTCAATCCGTTCGCGAGATATGGGAGTTTGAAGCTAAGAAATGGTTAAGAAGACAAGAAATATTTCGCACTTCCATGCTCCAAACGCTTAACCAGAATGGCCTATGGAAAAAATACACATACCGTTGTAATCGGGCGAGTTTCTTGTTTCAGATGCAACAAGAATTTTTGGGTTAGGTCAATCAGTTCGCGAGATATGGGAGTTTGAAGCTAAGAAATGGTTAAGAAGACAAGAAATATTTCGCACTTCTGCTGCTCCAAACGCTTAACCAGAATGGCCTAGGGAAAAAATACACATACCGTTGTAAACGGGCGAGTTTCTACTTTCAGACGCAGCAGGAACTTCTGGGTTTGGTCAATCCGTTCGCGAGATATGGGAGTTTGAAGCCAAGAAATGGTTGAGAAGGCAAACAATTTTTCGCTATTCTGCTGCTCCAAAGGCTTAACCAGAATGGCCTATGGAAAAAATACACATACCGTTGTAATCGGGCGAGTTTCTTGTTTCAGATGCAACAAGAATTTTTGGGTTAGGTCAATCCGTTCGCGAGATATGGGTGTTTGAAGCTAAGAACTGGTAAAGAAGGCAAAAAATTTTTCGCAATTCTGCTGCTCCAAACGCTTAACCAGAATGGCCAAGGGAAGAAATACACATACCGTTGTAATCGGGCGAGTTTCTACTTTCAGACCCAACAGGAATTTTTGGGTTAGGTCAATCAGTTCGCGAGATATGGGAGTTTGAAGCCAAGAAATGGCTGAGAAGGCAAACAATTTTTCGCTATTCTGCTGCTCCAAACGCTTAACCAGAATGGCCTAGGGAAAAAATACACATACCGTTGTAATCGGGCGAGTTTCTTCTTTCAGATGCAACAAGAATTTTTGGGTTAGGTCAATCCGTTCGCGAGATATTGGAGTTTGAAGCCAAGAAATGGTTGAGAAGGCAAAAAATTTTTTGCAATTCTGCTGCTCCACACGCTTAACCCGAATGGCCTAATGAAAAAATACACATACCGTTGTAATCGGGCGAGTTTCTACTTTCAGACGCAACAGGAATTTTTGGGTTAGGTCAATCCGTTCGCGAGATATGGGAGTTTGAAGCCAAGAAATGGTTGAGAAGGCAAAAAATTTTTCGCAATTCTGCTGCTCCACACGCTTAACCCGAATGGCCTAGGGAAAAAATACACATACCGCTGTAATCGGCGAGTTTCTACTTTCAGATGCAATAGGAATTTTTGGGTAAGGTCAATCCGTTCGCGAGATATGGGACTTTCAAGGTAAGAAATGGTTGACAAGACAATAAATTTTTCGCACTTCTGCTGCTCCAATCGCTTAACCAGAATGGCCTAAGGGGAAAATACACATACCGTTGTAATCGGGCGAGTTTCTACTTTCAGATGCAATAGGAATTTTTGGGTTAGGTCAATCCGTTCGCGAGATATGGGAGTTTGAAGCTAAGAAATGATTGACAAGACAACAAATTTTTCGCACTTCTGCTGCTCCTAACGCTTCACCAGAATGGCCTAGGGAAAAAATACACATATCGTTGTAATCGGGCGAGTTTCTACATTCAGACGCAGCAGGAACTTCTGGGTTTGGACAATCCGTTCGCGAGATATGGGAGTTTGAATCTAAGAAATGGTTATGAAGACAACAACTTTTTCGCACTTCTGCTGCTCCTAACGCTTAATCAGAATGGCCTAGGGAAAAAATACACATACCGTTGTAATCGGGCGAGTTTCTACTTTCAGACGCAACAGGAATTTTTGGGTTAGGTCAATCCGTTCGCGAGATATGGGAGTTTGAAGCCAAGAAATGGTTGAGAAGACAACAAATTTTTCGCACTTCTGCTGCTCCAAACGCTTAACCAGAATGGCCTAGGGAAGAAATACACATACCGTTGTAATCGGGCGAGTTTCTACTTTCAGACGCAACAGGGATTTTTGGGTTAGGTCAATCCGTTCGCGAGATATGGCAGTTTGAAGCCAAGAAATGGTTGAGAAAGCAAAAAATTTTTCGCAATTCTGCTGCTCCAAACGCTTAACCAGAATGGCCTAGGGAAAAAATACACATACCGTTGTAATCGGGCGAGTTTCTACTTTCAGATGCAACAGGAATTTTTGGGTTAGGTCAATCCGTTCGCGAGATATGGGAGTTTGAAGCTAAGAAATGATTGACAAGACAACAAATTTTTCGCACTTCTGCTGCTCCTAACGCTTAACCAGAATGGCCTAGGGAAAAAATACACATATCGTTGTAATCGGGCGAGTTTCTACTTTCAGACGCAGCAGGAACTTCTGGGTTTGGTCAATCCGTTCGCGAGGTATGGGAGTTTGAATCTAAGAAATGGTTATGAAGACAACAACTTTTTCGCACTTCTGCTGCTCCTAACGCTTAATCAGTATGGCCTAGGGAAAAAATACGCATATCGTTGTAATCGGGTGAGTTTCTACTTTCAGACGCAGCAGGAACTTCTGGGTTTGGTCAATCCGTTCGCGAGATATGGGAGTTTGAAGCCAAGAAATGGTTGAGAAGGCAAAAAATTTTTCGCAATTCTGCTGCTCCAAACGCTTAACCAGAATGGCCTAGGGATGAAATACACATACCGTTGTAATCCGGCGAGTTTCTACTTTCAGACCCAACAGGAATTTTTGGGTTAGGTCAATCCGTTCGCGAGATATGGGAGTTTGAAGCTAAGAAATGGTAAAGAAGACAACAAATTTTTCGCACTACTGCTGCTCCAAACGCTTAACCAGAATGGCCTAATGAAAAAATACACATACCGCTGTAATCGGGCGAGTTTCTACTTTCAGATGCAATAGGAATTTTTGGGTAAGGTCAATCCGTTCGCGAGATATGGGACTTTCAAGGTAAGAAATGGTTGACAAGACAATAAATTTTTCGCACTTCTGCTGCTCCAATCGCTTAACCAGAATGGCCTAAGGGAAAAATACACATACCGTTGTAATCGGGCGAGTTTCTACTTTCAGACGCAACAGGAATTTTTGGGTTAGGTCAATCCGTTCGCGAGATATGGGAGTTTGAAGCCAAGAAATGGTTGAGAAGGCAAAAAATTTTTCGCAATTCTGCTGCTCCACACGCTTAACCCGAATGGCCTAGGGAAAAAATACACATACCGCTGTAATCGGCGAGTTTCTACTTTCAGATGCAATAGGAATTTTTGGGTAAGGTCAATCCGTTCGCGAGATATGGGACTTTCAAGGTAAGAAATGGTTGACAAGACAATAAATTTTTCGCACTTCTGCTGCTCCAATCGCTTAACCAGAATGGCCTAAGGGAAAAATACACGTACCGTTGTAATCGGGCGAGTTTCTACTTTCAGATGCAATAGGAATTTTTGGGTTAGGTCAATCCGTTCGCGAGATATGGGAGTTTGAAGCTAAGAAATGATTGACAAGACAACAAATTTTTCGCACTTCTGCTGCTCCTAACGCTTAACCAGAATGGCCTAGGGAAAAAATACACATATCGTTGTAATCGGGCGAGTTTCTACTTTCAGACGCAGCAGGAACTTCTGGGTTTGGTCAATCCGTTCGCGAGATATGGGAGTTTGAAGCTAAGAAATGGTTGAGAAGACAACAAATTTTTCGCACTTCTGCTGCTCCTAACGCTTAACCAGAATGGCCTAGGGAAAAAATACACATACCGTTGTAATCGGGCGAGTTTCTACTTTCAGATGCAACAGGAATTTTTGGGTTAGGTCAATCCGTTCGCGAGATATGGGAGTTTGAAGCTAAGAAATGATTGACAAGACAACAAATTTTTCGCACTTCTGCTGCTCCTAACGCTTCACCAGAATGGCCTAGGGAAAAAATACACATATCGTTGTAATCGGGCGAGTTTCTACTTTCAGACGCAGCAGGAACTTCTGGGTTTGGTCAATCCGTTCGCGAGATATGGGAGTTTGAAGCTAAGAAATGGTTATGAAGACAACAACTTTTTCGCACTTCTGCTGCTCCTAACGCTTAACCAGAATGGCCTAGGGAAAAAATACACGTACCGTTTTAATCGGGCGAGTTTCTATTTTCAGAAGCAACAGGAATTTTTGGGTTAGGTCAATCCGTTCGCGAGATATGGGAGTTTGAAGCTAAGAAATGATT